>NW_020954596.1:52507441-52557411 GCF_900497805.2 Vombatus ursinus
ATAGATAGATAGATAGATAGATAGATAGATAGATAGATAGATAGATAGATATTTGGTTTTGGATTGGTTGTTGTTCTTTGTGCTCAAAGAGGACCAACATAACATCACTATGTTGGGGTCAAGGTACATTGTGTCCAGTTGTGGCTGATCAGAACAATATTAGCTTAGAAAGCTCTGCACAAATAGTACATACGAACATTTGGAATGGAGAAGTTTCTCAATTTGTGCATCTCATATTTCTTTTGAGGCACTAGAATTCTGCTTTGCTCATAGAGTAAAGCACCTTCTTTAATGTGGACATGCCATGCTGGGCAGTGCTGGGTCAGTGTCTCCTATGTGTCACAATCAATTCCAAAGTTCTTCAGAGAGACATTGAGAGTGTCCTGGTATTTCTTCTTCTGACCTCCATGTGAGCACTTGCCTTGTGTGAGTTCTCCATAAAATAGGCTGTTAGACAAGCATGCATTTGGCATTCTAACAGTGTGGCAAGCCCATCAGAGTTGTGTTCTCTGCAGTAAAGCTTGAATGCTTGTCAGTTCAGCTCAAAAAAAAAAAAAGGACTTCAGTGTCTAGTACTTTATCTTGCCAGATGATCTTCAGAATCTTTCAAGACAATCCAAATGGATTCCGTTTCCTGGCATGGCACTGACACACTGTGCAGGTTTCACAGGCGTACAACAATGAGGTCAGCTCAGTGGCTCTGTATACCTTCAGTCTGATGGTCAATCTAATCCCTCTTTTCTCCCATGCTTTCTTTCAGAGCCTCTCAAACACTGAGCTAGTTCTTACATTGCATGCTTTAACCTCTTCATCTACATGTATATCCCTGGGAAGTATACTGCCGAAGTAAGTGAACTTATTCACAGAATTCAGAATGTCTCCATTTGCTGTAACCAGTGGTTCCACATATGGATGGTATAGTGCTCACTTGTCAAGAACCTCTGTTAATTGTTAATTGTTAGGCCAAAATTAGTGGATCGATAACTGGATAGCTAGAATTACTCTGAGCTCTTGGAATATCAAACTTCATAGCCATATTAAGAGATTCTCAGAGGAAATGTTGGGTAGGGATACAAGGTTGTGGAGGGGACGTTATTCCTGAAGACTTCTCAGAATCACACCTGGCCCATGTATTCAGAACTCCAGGTTCTGGTACATAGGTTACAATAATCTTAATTTGACTTTTTTTTTTTTTTGGAAGATAACAGCAAGTGAATGTTTATTTCACTCCTTTTTCTACTTTATTGCAGAATGAAATAAACAATATAAGCATAGAATAACTGGAAAAAGGGGGAAATTATAGATAAGGGTGGGGGTTTTTTTGGGGGGGCAACTTACCCAAATATTTGGTCTTAACATCATTAGTGATTACTAGGTTAGGCAATGTACTTTTAAGTTTGAATTTATAAGCTATTTTCACAAAAGAGGTGATAAAGATAAGAATGTAGGTCTAAATTTTTGTCCATTTGCAGTAGCTGTTGAAGATATGTGTATATATATATATATATATAAGTGAACTTAATTAACTGGTCATCGGATATCATGTCAGCCTGGAAAGCAAGTGTTTTTCACCTATTTCATTTTCCTGGTATGGATCATTAGACCAATCTATTTTATGTAAGCATGGATCCTGCTGGATAGGTCTTACGCTATTCTGAGACTTAATGTAATCTTTATGAGAATCATCTTCATGTGAATTGAGGGAATTTGATGAAACTATGAAAAAGGGAAAAAAAGACTTTTGCAAACTATTTTCTACAGTACGCCACATCTTTATAATTATACAACTAATAAAATATTTCAACATTTGTTCTTTGTTGAATATGAAAAAAAAACTAAACACATTTAACTAGGAGTAAAATGTAGTCTTAAAAGCTCTCTTCCACTAAGTTATCTCCCATGCATATAGTAAGATCTTACATGTTTCCTTGATAAATGCAACTATAGAGAAAACACTGTATATCAATCTTCTGATTATTAATGTCATTCAAGGCACAAAACTGGAAGAAAGCTAAGCACAAAGCTGGAACCAATATTTCAACTCCCTTTCTTAATAGATAAGTGTTTTTTTTTCCCTTAAAAAGTTATTAAAACCATTCTCTAAATGTTATTGCATCAGGCAACTAGAGGATTGGACTGTTTATATCACTTTCTGATTGCTGAAGTACAAAACAACTGAGGGGCTCAGGGTGCTGTCTGACATTTGGTTAGTGGCCTACCAAGAGTAATTCAGACTGAACAGAAGTAGTGTCACTCACCTGATTCAATTCCCATTGCAACTCGCAGATGATGCATATACTGGTTCAATACCCTTCCCTTGCTATGGCTAAGTAAATCTCCTTTTGTTATATGTTGAGTGATCTATGAGTTTCTCCTTTTGTTACAGTATTGAACCTAAGCTTTCAGGAGATCAGGCTGAACCAAGACTAGCCTCTTACACTTACAAACACCCTTCTCAAGGGTGTTTGCCACTGTTATGCATAATATCTTACATGGGGTAAAAATGGAAGAAGGGCTCAATATGGTACTAATTATATTAGCTGCCAAATATAGAAAAGTTCTCAAATTGAATTGATAGATATAATAACTATAATAATATCAGTGCGCATGTATTTTATGAGTCAAGGATTTGTGATTTTTGTCAGCATGAGAACTCTTTCCACCAATACAGATTGAAATATATCATTAACTTAGTAGAAGAGTCTGTAAAAGGTGCTTAAAGCACACGTGTTTATCTGTTTTTACATATGATATTAAGGAATCTAAATTAGTATGTCTTAAAATTTCTATGGGAACATATATAGCCTTCCATCAGGGAAGTTATCTGAATTGTTAGTAAGAACAGATGGTCCCAAAAGATACTTTCAATGTAGAAATGTGTTGTTTCTCCTCAAGTACAGCTAAACAGGACTACATGTACTTTCAGATAGATTCATCTTACATTCAAGACTTTCTCCATTTTTTTCCAACTAAATATGTTTCCTCCTACCTTCTTAATATTGTTATATATGAAGGTTCTATTTTTCCCCTCTTCTCTTTCTATAATCTTTCATCTACCAATCTTATCTGCTTCCATGGATTTAAATATTTCTTTTATGTAGATAATTCAGTATTCTATATTTCCATCCCTGACCACTCTCGGTAACACTTCTGAACAACCCAGAACTTATAAGCATCTATGTATGTACTTTAGCAACTAAGTAATAAATACCACTTGTAGCTCAGTTATATTTCTCATGTCCATCTCTTTTCATTAACCCTATCGTAATTCAAAACCTGAATGCATCTTACCTTCAGTGACTCACCACTGACCACTAAAATAAACAAACAAAAATCCAGTTTCCTTAGCCTAGCATTTAAAGTCCTCCAACACATTTTTCACACTTCATCTCAATTGACCAACAAACATGTTTTTGTCAATTCAATGCTTCTGAAATGTATGCCTGCATGTACCTTGGTGGCTTAGTGGATAGAGCACTGGGGCTAGAGTCAAGAAGTCAGGAAGGCCTGAGTTCTCAGTCTCAGACATTTACTGGCTGTGTGGCAAGTCACTTAACATTTGCATTAATCCACAGGAAAAAGATATGGCAAATCATTCCTTTATCTTTGCTAAGAAAACCTCATGGACACTCTTAGTGTATTATGGTCCATGAGATCACAAAGAGTCAAACATGACTGAACTAAATAACAACAATGTGTCCTTGGGCAGTCCTGGGAATTCAAAGACAGAAATGAAACAGGATCTTTCCCTCAATGATCTCAGTTGCCCTATGTCTGGTCAAATTAGATGACTAATTCCCTAAACACACTGTGATTTCCTTTCTTTTGTTCACATGGTTCCTGTCTTATCAATAATTTTAATGATGTTAAAACCTAGCTCAAAATCCTTTAAACACTAGGGTCCCCATTGTATGCCAAATAAATCTCTTTAGTTCAACCTTACCAACATCTCCCATTTGAGTTCAATACATCCTTCAAGACCCAGCTCAAATTCTATCCTTTCCATGAAATCTTTCCTGCTTCAATTTAACAACAAAAGTTTATTTAGCACATGGTATTTATGCCCACATTGTAGTGTTTGTTGATAGAGGTAACAGAATGATATATTCTAATGATTTCTACCTTTTATTAATATTCTGTCTCTTCCCACATCCCATCAAAATGTAAGCTCTTTTTTTAAATCTTTTTTTGTATCCACAGCTTTGTATTCACATTGCCTAGGAGAAACCACTTAAGAAATCTTTGTTGATTGATTTTTTTTAATAAATAGAAGTAACCTCTCCCTCCTCTAAATGGCCACAGTACTATGCACCTTAACTATTACACTTTCAACTTGATGTGGTGAAAAGAGCACCAGCTGTAGAATTAAATAGGTAGAGTACAAGTTTGAATCATGCAAGAAAGTGCATGGTCCCCAATACCCTCTGCACCTGGATCAGATTCAAATGTAATTGGAAATATTTAGTACAATAAATAAAAATACAATTAAATATAGATAATGTTACATTTTAAATCTAAGTCAATGTGCAGGATCATTATGTACAGATTAGCGACCCTCATTTCTATATAAGTTTGATACCACTGAATTAGATGGTATACATGGGCTTTTCCAGATCTAGATACTATGGTCCAATGTACCTGGGTTTGAATCCTAACTATGATGCATACTAGGGGCAGGACTATGAGCCCTATCATTTCACCTCATTTTCTGCCATATCTTCATCTGTAAAATGTTGAGAATAGCACTATCATTGCCTTCCTACCAGGTTTGTTGTGAAGAAAGCACCTTGTAAAGTGTAATATTACTATACAAATGTGAGTTATTGCAAGTAGCTGGCACAATGAATAATGCACAAGACTTGTGGTGAGGAAAATCTGTTCAAATCCTGCCTCCAAGAGGTACTAGTTGTAAGGCTCTCTGGAAGCCACTTAATTGCTCTGGGCCTCAGTTTCCTCTTATGTAAAATGGTGATAATAATAGTGCCTACCTATCAGGGTTATTGCGATGATCAAATAAGATAATTATAAAATGCTTTGCAACTCTTAATATGCTTTATTATTAATAGTTATTATTAATGGTTGTAGTAGTAGTAGCAGTAGTATAAGGATCCCTTCTATTATACTTATTTTTGTCCTCTCCTTTAGACTAAAAGTTTCATTAGGGCAGGGATTGTGATTCTTATACATCTATAGTACAGAGCATTGCACGTAGTAGGCATTAAATGAAGATTTATTCTATGAACAGATGAACTTCAGTGGCTTCTTTATTAATTCAAATCAGTTCACAGTTATACAGTAATATAAAATCTAATTGGTTTGATTTATTTACATAATTTTTTATCCATTTTATTAGGAAATATTGCTAGGAAAGCTGTCCTAATTTGGCCATGTTATTTCTTGGCTTATATTTTGTAAGGATAGAAATAAATCCCCTCTTCTTGAATCATGAAAAGTCAATAAAACATATTCTTAAAATTCTCAACAGACCTGAACCAAATAAAAATAATTTCCAACTGTCTATGAGAATCAGTAGTTTTTCAAGCTGGAAAGAAGTACTGCTTGGGGATGACAATGTACAGCTGAAACAGACTTTGGGGATTTTGACTTTGTCATCAGAAAGCTAATCACTCAGCTGTAGTGGATAAACTAATCCCAACACCCATGGTTCCCACTTATCTTTATACCCAAATTTTTATCTGTTGGTCTCACTGTGTGCTTAATAGAAAAAATCATAGTCAAAATGTGTGCTAACATTGTGAATATACCCTTAGCAAGCCCTAACTTTATTGCTGAACTGTTCTTGGCCTATTTTATCTTTTTCAGAAGCTCTGATGAAGGTTTCTCTGGTGCTTTGTCACTGGCATCCTGCCATCCCCTCCCCCCCTCTATTATACCTCCAATACTCCAAATACTCTTTATTGGCCTCCAGTCAAAGGATGGCAGTCTGCTGATAAAACACTCAGTGTAGTTTACCATCTGTCCATTCTTCCACAGCTTACAGAGTGTACAGTTTCTTTTTGTCATTAAACATCATAATTCAGTGTCAAAAGGGGATTATGTACTATTTGGAACCTGATTCTTAAAAGGTTTAACCACCATTTACACAGACAGACATAGAATTTTCACCCTTAAGCCTCTCATACTATGTTTTGAAGTAGTTTACAAAATGTTCTTTAAGATTCAGGAAACCTTTCCCATTAGGTGTGCAGGTGACTAATTTACTACCATGGACGTGGGTGGTACAGCAGGAAATAGAAAAGAGAAAAACAGGTCACACCAGCTTGAACCTAGCAGAGACCTCGTCAGCACATTTTCTTAAAGTCGGAGTTAATAGGATCCAAATAAAATTAATCTAAAATTGAGCATCTTAAAAAAGTATCAGTTGGAGAAATTATTTTATATTTAACTTCCATATTTACTTCATTTTAATTTATTTAGATGCAGAACTTGTGAATGTTATATTTCCCATTTGGGGAATAAAATATAAAGTAACCCTCTTTTTTAGTTTCTTAATCCAAATTGCAATTAACAGTCAATAGATACAGACTAATGATCTTGAAAAGCAAATGGATGACTAGAGGACAAGTTTTTGAACATTTCTTGAGCTAATGTTAGGAAAAGCCTTGTAAACATCAAGAAAATAGGGAACAAGTGAAGACAGTCGCCCTGGAGATCATCAGCTTAAAATTGACTTGTAATATGAAACATTCAAAATTTGTTTTAGTGAAAATCAAATATGGATGGGATTTAAAACCAAAACAAATTCTGAAGCCATCTGGTTAGTATGATATATGTAGCTGGCAAAAACTTATGAATTCAGGCAAAAAACAAGGGACCATATGAGAGGATTTTGGTTTTGAACATAGTAAGCATTTAATAAATGTTCTCTATCTAGTCAGGTAAGGACTAATGATGACTAAAATTAGAAACATAATTCCCTGATGAATTTGTCTTTCCTAAAAAAAGTCCAGAGACTTTTATATAAACATTATGATTTTACTATGGGGTATGTATATTAAACTATAGCTATAGCTCATTTCCTTGATTAATGATTCAACTAAAATGCCTTTTTAAATTGTCAGGGAGAGATTTAAAATCATTAGACACATTGAACTAAAAGAGACCTTAAAAATCACCCCATTTTATAGATAAAATCACTAAGGCCCAGACAGGTTAATTGATTTGTCCAAGGTTACACTGGTAAAAAGATTAAGAATTGTGATTGAAACTCAGATGTGCTGGCTCTAAAGTCAAGCTTTTCTCCACTGCATCATATCAGTTGATAAACATTCATTAAGTTTCTCTTCTGTGCCCGGTAGGGTGCTAAGTCCCTAGATATCATTCTTCCTATTTTCTTCATCTACTCATTGCACCCATTCCTTGGTTATTCTTTGGACAGGGGACACTTTCTGACCATATATCACTACAGTGGCTGGCTGGAATCGAGACTACAGAAATAGGGACAGATGCATGTTGACTTTCTGTTCACTTTAAATAAAGTGGCAGATTCACTGATGACTATAAATATTATGATGATTTACTTATCTTCAAAGGAACTACAACAACTAAACTTTAGAAGATGGATGGAGGACAGAGAACATCACCCATGTCATACACACATACACATACACACACACACACACACATACACACAAAGAGTCATTATAATATACATATATTTTAAAGGATTAAAAAAAATTCATGTTTTCTTCTAAATTAATTCTCACGATGAGAGGCAGAGTTATATAATGGATAGAAAGCTATCTTTAGAGACCTGGGTTCAAGCCCTGTTTGAAATATACTGGCTCTGACCCTAGGCAAGTCATGAAACTTCTCAGTTCCACCAGAAACCCTGAAAGGCTATAATTAACAGAAAAATTCCTATCTGCATTAGTAGAGTAGAGTATCCACTCCAGTAGTTCCTTATAACAATAACAGAATAGATCCTTATTTTCCCCATGCCTCCACTCCCAGTAATCCTGGTGATGTACTGTGATGGATGTTCAGTGATAAACATCTATCTCCCAAAGGTGTCTTTATTTATAGCTAACTCGGTAGAGTGACCATGAGTATACTTCCATTCCGGCCAGGCATTTTGTAGACTTTTGAAATTATAGGCGGCACAAACAAATTGTCTGTGAATGATTTATTTCAAATCTACCCACTAATGGAGAGGAGGAAAATTAAAAGTATATGTGATGGTTCACATTCAATAGCATCACCTTCCAACCTCAGGGAAACTCCTGGAAAAAACAATTTACCCTTGCTGCCATTTCCTCTACTTTTGCAGTCAGACTTCTGATATCTCATCAGTGAAGAACTGTTCTCTCTAAAGTTATTTGGTTGGTTGCTGTTCTTTCTTGAAGAGGACCAAAATGACATTACTATGTTGGAGTCAAGGCACAGTGTGTCTTACTGTGGCTAATCAGATCGATATGAGCTCAGAAGGCTCTACCATAGATAGGGCACAAATA
Organism: Vombatus ursinus; assembly: GCF_900497805.2. NCBI lineage: Eukaryota > Metazoa > Chordata > Mammalia > Diprotodontia > Vombatidae > Vombatus > Vombatus ursinus. The sequence continues at coordinate 52,515,916 of NW_020954596.1, forward strand.
ATTCATTTGAAAGTTTGGAGTGGAGATATCTCTAAAATTGCACATCTCGTGTTTCTTTTGAGCTATTGAAATTCTGCTTAAGCACAGCACCTTCTTTGATAATGGGAACACAATGCTAAGTGTTCCTTTGCCAGTGTCTTCCATGTCTCACAATGTATTCCAGAGTTCTTCAGAGACGCCTTGAGTGTCCTTTTATTGCTTCTTTTGAATAATGTTATCTTAATTACTTAATCCAATGATCTGCTTTTTTTTCAGTCTTCATCTTATCCTATCTTCTACCTTTGATGTTGTTGACCATTCTATCTTCCTGAATATTTTATCTTCCCTGAGTTTTTATTATATTACTCTTTCTTTCTCTTTATTCTCCTCCAAGCTACCTTTCTAACTATTCCTCAGTTTGTTTGATTGGTTCATCATTAAGATCATAGCCTCTAACTCAAGATGTTGCCCAACAAACACCCTGTCCTAAGCTTATAGTCATTACTTTTCTCTCTCTTTCTCTAAAATACTATGCATATTATTTTATTTCATACATTTAAAAGTAGTATTTTGAGAAGGGATCCATAGGCTTCACTAAGCTGCCAAAAGGGTCCATGACACACACAATAAAGGTTAAGAACCCCACTCTTATAGAGTTGCCTAGAGCATTAGTGTGTTAAGTGACTTGCCTAAAGTCATACCTCCAGTATAAGTCAGAGGTGGTACTGGAACCCAGGTCTTTCTGCCTCCAAGCCAGCTCTCAATCAACTATATGAAGTACCTATTCCTAAGTATTATTTCTTATTGTGATAATTGTAACAAGAGCACTAGTAGTTAACACTTAGATTTCCTCCACTACAATGAAGTAGATTTTTTTTTTTAATTTTACAGTCGGAGGCTTGGATTGATTAAGTTCTCTACTCAATATTTCATAGTTTTTAAGTGTTGGAGCTAGGATTCACATCCAGCCTTCTGACTCCAGATACAGTGTTCTATTCTAATAAAATGTGCTGTTACTGTGAGGTTGTCTTCTGAATAGTCTTTATTACCTGAGTTGTTATATATGATAACAAATAGAAAATAACAGCAAAGAGAAGAATGGTGAGTGTTGAATGGAAATGGAGAAACAACCAATCTTCTGGCATTGCTAAAAAAATGAGGAAGAAGGACTTTGTGTTCAGTTTAAATTACAGATCAAAATCAGGATAAACATCCAAGTAGAAGCAGAGTAAAGTTAAGAAAAGTGATTGGTAAATTACTTGAGGAATATGTTGGGCACAAATGCCAGTCCCTCATTTGTTCTGACATTTGGGACATACCCTTTATATAAGTGGTAGATTTATTCAACAAAGAAAGTAGCCTAAAAGCAAAGACTGTCAAGGTATCATAAGTCTGGAGTGTGAGATAATTAAAGAGAAATTATAGTTATTCTGGTCCTGGAAAGTATTATTTTCAACCATATTGTCGAAACTTGAATGGTAAAAAACAAATAAATAAATCAACTGCATTTGGTTAAAGACAAGACAATTAAAAAAAGAAGATAAAGAAGGAAAGAGTGCTGAAAAAGTTAAAAAACTTATACTTATCCAGGTATAAGCACTGAGGAATGAGAGCTACTTCATTGTCAGAGGATCACAGTGAAATGTAAACTTTGAATGAGATATAGAACTAGGATCCCCAGCTGAGAAAGTGGCAGCTAGCATTTTTATCATTTAGAAGAAACAATAAGAAAGGTGTCTTCAAATAAACCTTTTAATTCAAATTCACTTTGGTCAGTTAGACCACTCCTTCATGGGGAGGGGACAAACTAACTTGGATAAGAACTCAAACTCTTATCTGGCAGGAATCTAAGTTGCTCTCCCTCACTTTGACACCCTGAGTTAAGGCCCCAATTAATTCATGCTAATAATGTGGGGGGGGGGGGGATTAGGGTGACTACCAGACAAGGCTAGTGAAGTTGAAAAAAGAATGAGATTGGTTGGTCAGCAATAGGGCCAATGAGAAAAATCAGGAAGTGTTGAGAACAGAGATCATGAGGTCATGCAGCAAGGCCTAGGAATACAGGCTATAGTCAGGGATTTAGGCAAAAGATCTGGGCCGGGGTAGAATCTGTGGCCTTTAGGTCCTTAGATGTGACCTTTTGAATGAGTCCAGGTTTTACAGAATAAATCCTTTTATTAAGGGGATTTGTTCTGTGAAGTTTGGATTCAGTCAAAGGGCCACTCTCAAGGACCTAGAAGGCCACTTATAGCCTGGAGGCCCCAGGTTCCCTACCCCTGGACTCTGGGCAATAAAAGATTGGCTAAAAGAGTAAAGGCACTGGAAAACAAAACAAAACAAAACAAAAACAAAAAACAAAACAAAACAAAATAACAACTAGGCAAGAGGACTGAACTGGATAGGCTTCCTGAAGTAATTACAGAATTTGGTCCTGGAACAGAAGAGGTCTTCTGAGACAAATACTATCTATATTCTTCTTATCCTTGTCTATAATAGGTCTCAGTATGCAGGAGGCATGTCTAAGCCATAAATGCAGACATATAGCCATGACTATTGGGAAGTATAGAGTAAAGACCTAAAGAAGAATACAATTCCTAACAGTCAGAAGAATAGAAATGAGAATTTCTTAGAAAGTGAGGATTGGAAAGAATGAACATGTTGAGTTAGAGAGAAGAATCTAGAAACTTTTAAACTCCAAAAATCCCTTTACTTTCTTTTTTCCTTTTTTTATTAATAAATGAATTTATTTTTGGTTTTCAATTTTTGAGTTTTAAATTTTCTCCCTCTTGCTCCCCTTCCTCTCCCCAAGATGGCATGCAATCTGATATAGGCTTCACATAAACATCAATATTAAACATTTTCACATTAGTCACGTTATAAAGAAGAGTTAGGACCAATGGGAGGAACCACGAGAAAGAAGAAACAAAACAAAACAACCAAAAAAGAGAGTAAATAGCTTGCTTCCATCTGCATTCAGACTCCCTAGTTCTTTCTCTGGATGTGGATAGTATTTTCCATCATGAGTCTTTTGGAGTTGTCTTAGATCCCTTGCATTGCTGAGAAGAGCTAAGTCTATCAAAGTCAGTCATCAAACAATGTGGTTGTTACTGTGTAAGATGTACTCTTGGTTCTGCTCATTTCAGTCATCATCAGCTCATGTAAGTAAAAGACCCTTTTCTAAACTGTACCCAACTTTATTAAAATATATTCATGGAATAATATTATCTCCAAGTTGGAAAGTGTCTCATAGATCATCTTGCCCAACATACACCCAGACAAAAAGCCCTTCTATAGCATCCCTCACAATTTAGCCTCTACTTGAGGAATTCCTGCTATGGGAAACTCAGTACCCTTTTTTAAAGTTTAATAGTCTTTTATTTTTCCCCAGTTACATGTCAAGAAAAATTATAGCATTTATTTTTAAAAGATTATGAGTTCCAAATTTTTTGCACTCCTTTTCTCCCCTCCCATCTTCTGAGAATGATAGGCAGTTTGATATAGTTTATTCATGTGCTATCATGTAAAAATATTTCCCTATTAGTCACAGGTATGAAAGAAAAACCAGATCAAAAGGAAAAAAAAAACACAAGAAAGAATGAAGTACAGAAAAATGCTTCAATCTGCAAGTAGAGTCCATCAGTTCTTTATCTGGATATGGATAACATTTTCCTTCATGAGTCCTCTGTATTTGTTTTAGATCATTGTGTTGCTGAGAAGAGCGGAATCGTTCGTAGTTGATCATCACACAATGTTGCTTTTACTGTGCACAATGTTTTCCTGGTTCTGATCATTCCACTTTGTATCAGTTTGTACAAGTGTTTCCAGGTTTTTCTGAAATGTGCCTATTCATCATTTCTTATTGCACAGTAGTATTCCACTACATTCATATACTACAGATTGTTCAGCCATTCCCCCAATTGATAGACATCCCCTCAAATTCCACTATTTTCCACCATGAAAAGGGCTGCTATAAATATTTTTGCATATGTAGGTCCTGTTCCCTTTTTTATGATCTCTTTGGGTTAAAGACCTAGTAGTGATATTGCTGGATCAAAGGGTATGCACAGTTAGGTTGCTCTTTGGGCATAGTTCCAAATTGCTCTCCAGAATGGTTGGATCATTTCACAACTCCACCAACAGTGCATCAGTGTCCCACTTTTCCCACTTTCTCTCCAACATTTGTCATTTTCCTTTTTTGTCATGTTAGCCAATACGATAGGTGTGACGTGGTATCTCAGAGTTGTTTTAGTTTTCATTTCTCTAATCGAAAGTGATTTAGAGCACTTCTTCATATGCCTGTAGATAGCTTTGATTTCTTCATCTGAAAACTGCCTGTTCATATCCTTTGACCTTTTATCAATTGAAGAATGCCTGGCCTTCTTATAAATTTGACTCAGTTCTCTATATGTTTGAGAAATGAGATCTTTATCAGAGACACTTGCTGTGAAGATTGTTTCCCAGATTTCTACTTTCCTTCTAATCTTGGTTGCATTGGTTAACTCAGTACCTTTCAAGGGAGCCTCATCTTTTGGACCCTTTAATTATTAAGAACATTTCCCTTCTATGCAGCTTAAATTAGCTTGTCTGAAATTTCCAGCAATTATTCCTAGTTCTGAACTATAATGGAGCCAAGGAGAACAAGTCTACTGTCCCTTTTATGATACAATTCTTCAAATACTTTAAGACATTGATTATGCTCTTCCTAAGTCTTGTCTCATAAAGCCTAATCATTCTTAGCACTGATTCCCCTCAGCATGGGTACATGACATGTGCACAAGCTCATGGACAACATGAAAACCAGTAGACCTGAAAGATGAATAGATCTTATTGTGAGAGAAATCCACAGGTATTGCTTTTGATAGCAGTCCTGAGTTTAACAAGGCTGGCAAATGAAGGCCAGCTTACCAAAGTCAGAGCTGGATACATGTTTTTCAGTGATTGGAAGCACATGAAGCTAGTGTAGGTTTTGCAATAAAAACTAATCTAGTCAACAAGCTTGTATGGATCCCAAAAGAAGTGAATAAGTGAACATCAGGCTTATGACAATGTGATTGTACCTTGCAGGAAAGTGTCATGTCACTGTCATCAGTGTATATGCTCCACCAGGATGAACCTTGATGAGGTCAAAGAAAATTTTTATGAAAAATTAGAGACCCTCATCATCAGTGTGCTGAAAGTGTACAAGTAATTCTGGGTGGCTTTAATGCCAGAGTAGGTACAAACTATCAAACATAACAGAGAGTCCTTGGGAGGAATGGAGTTGGAAACAGCAATGGTCAATGAACACCAAGAAAACACAGGGTCTTTGCTAGCCAGCACCACACCACTCATACGTGGAACCATTGGTTATAGCAAGTGGAGAAATTTTGAATGCTATGAATGAGTTCACTTACCTTGGCAGTATACTTTCCAGGAATGTACACATAGATGATAAGGCTGACATATGCATTAACAGAACTAGCTCAGTGTTTGGGAGGCTCTGAAGGAAAGTGTGTGAGAGAAGAGGTATTAGGCTGCCTACCAAACTGAAAGTCTGCAGAGTCATTGTGCTGACCCCATTGTTGTGTATCTGTAAAACTTGGACAGGATAGCAGTGCCATGCCAAGTAACTGAATTGCTTCCATTTGAATTGTCTTAGGAAGATTCTGAAGATCATCTTGCAAAATAAGGGACTGGACACAGAGGTCCTTTTTGAGTTGAACTGTCAAGCATTCAAACTCTACTGCAGAGAGCACTACTCTGGATGGGTCGGCCACATTATTCAAATTCCAAAAGTACATTTGTCTAAAAGCCTATTTTATGGAGAACTCACCTAAGGCAAGCACTCACATGGAGTTCAGAAATGACAAGTACAAGGACACTATCAAGGTCTCTGAAGAACTTTGGAATTGATTGTGAGACATGGGAGACATTGTCCCAGGACTGCCCAGCATGGCAGGCCCACATCAAAAAAGGCACCATACTCTGAGCAAAGCAGAATTGCAGTACCTCAAAAGAAACATGAGATGTACAAATTTAGAGACATCTCCAGTTCAAATATTCATGTGGGTTGTGTCTGACCTGTGGTAGAGACTTCCATGCTCATATTTGTCTGATTGGCCATACTCAGAAGCATTGTACCTTGATCCCAACACAGTGATGTCCTATTTGTCCTTTTCAAACACAAGGGACAAGAGACACCTAATTAAGCTTAGTTTAAATCACTCCCCTTCCTCACTACTCCCTCTTTTCACTTCCCTGAATTGTAGTTTTCATCCCCGCAATTCTACTGAATCTTCTTCTTTAAAGTTTACCACCTAATCAGCACTTTCAGTGATAATTCCCCTTAAGCCCTCTACCACCTCATTCTCCTACAAATTAAGGATAAAAAGATAAAAGTGAAATGACCCTTATGCTAAAATAACTTGCATTCTGTTAAGGGAATGCTATATGTATGCAGGTAAGGCAATGTGAAAAAAAATGCTCAAAATAAATGCAAAGTTATTTGACCAGGTAACAGGAAAACTATCACGTAGGAGTATGCACCACAAATGACAGAAAAAGTAATGTAGGGATTCTTCAAAAAAAGCATAGTTGAGAAGGGATAGCATTCTAGGACTAAAAATGACAATCTTTTTCATGCCTTTCAGATGTTAGAATACTACTTGTTAGTAAAATCTCATTGGTTAATTTTGAATTTCCATTGAGGAAAATGCCCCAGTGATTTAGAAATAGATCTTCTTTCTCCCAGCAGGCAGCTCAGTGGCAAAGTGGATAGAGAGCATGTATGGAGAGTGGATTCTAGAGTCAGGAAGACCTGAGTTCAAATCTGACATCAGACACTTACTAACTATGTGACCCTGCATAAGTCACCTAACCCTATTTGCCTCAGTTTCCTCATCTGCAGAAATGATAAAGCCTCTCCAGTATCTTTGTCAGGAAAACCTAAAAATAGAATCACGAAGAGTCAGAAGTGACTGAACAACAACTTTTTTTCACGCTCTGTATCTTCCTATAACCTCCCCCTCAACTGCCCTTGAAAAAAAGAAAATACATATAGACTTGTAATGCCTTGCATTGACTACAAGTTTATCTTAGTATACCAGCTTGTAGAGACTAGAAAAGAAATATGAAGATGAACCTTTAAAGAAACAGAGATAAGCTTTAAAGCTGATACTCATTCTCCCTGGAAAGGGTGGGGATAGAGGAAGGATAACCATAGTCTTTCCTGGCAGACAAAGACAGCTATAGTGTTTATTTTATTGGCTCCATGAAGATTCTGCTTTGCTCATCAGCAGTAGCACTAATCCCTCAGATGATCTTCTATTTCTCTCTTGGTCATGCGTTCTCTGTTCTCTCCTAAACTCATTTGTCAATTCTTGCCTTTCAGCTATTTAGGCTCCCCCTCCCTTTAAAGATGAAGGAAGGACACAATTCAGCTGCAAACACAATGATCTGGCTCCCTCAGCCTTGTATGGATAGATGCTGATGAATTTATACTTCTGCAAACAATATCTCCAAGCTCTGATACACGGGCAAGGAGATCAACCCAGGGTGAGGAACCTGAGGCCTCAAGGGTGTGGCCTTTTGACTGAATCCATGTTTTACAGAACAAATTATTTTATTAAGGGGATTTGTTTTGTGAAGTTTAGATTCAGTCAAAAGGCCGCACCCAAGGACCTAGAGGACCTAATTTAGGCAAATGCCTAGAGCAGTAAATGGAATATCTTATATAGAGGACAGCAATAGGACAGTTTGGTTGGAAAGTAGCATGTATATGAAAGAAATATGCAATATCATTGGAGCCAGATTAAGAAGAGCTTTTAATGCTAAATAATTTGTATTTTATCCTAGAAGCATCAGAAAATCAACTGAAGCCTCTAAAATAATGTTTACCATGTTGTTTTTCTTGACGTACAGAGGAGGAAGCATCAACCCTGCAGGCTGACATTAAAGGACTAATGCAATTTGTTCCTATTTGCTTTCTTTTTTTTTAATTACTGAAACGTGTATTTCTCTTGTCTCTCGTATGTAAAGTATTCTATTAAATTCAGGTGTTTTTTTTTTCCTTTTTAAAACAAAGTCCAAATGTCTGACAGTTCATTAAATGTCCATTTATTTTTCATTTAGAATTTTGTTTAGCTTTGTTGGGTATTGTTTCCACTCACTTTCTACACTTATCTCAAGCCTCTATCTTCAACACTCTTCTCTTTTCCCTCCTTAAACTGAGATTCATGAACACACACAAACACACACATACACACACATATGTATATATGTATATATAAATACACATATATATATCTTGATAATTGTGTTTCAATATAATTCATTTGCTTTGTAATCCTATTTTATTATATACATTTCTTTTTCTGAGAAAGGATCAACCAGCTTTATTAGATTGCCAAAGGAGCCCTATCACACACACACACGCACACACGCACAGAGACACACAGACACACACGTACATACAAACATAGACAAAGAAAGAGTTAAACTTTTGACCTATACTATAAATTTTTCGGCTAGGATAACTATAGAACATCATCTCTTAATTTATGGAGGAGTTGCAATCTGCATTGTTAGAGTACTTATGTAATTGAAATTAGATTCTTGAAGTAGTAAAAAGGGTAAAAAAAAAGACTAATTTGGGGTAAGCTTAGGAACACAACTGTATCTTTCTAAATTTTTTTTATACAAAATTATCATCTAAAATCTGGAAAGAATTACATTTTTCTTGGGTTGCATGAATATTCTGTTATTTGACCTTAGAATTAAATCTCTTAATCTGTTGATCTGTTACAGTTACTTAAGAAGCCCAAAGCAATGTAGCCTCCTTGAATTCCATTAAGTTATCTTGCTCACAGCTCTTAACATGAGCAGGGGAACCTACTTTTCTTGAGTTGTTTATATTAGTTTTCTACAAATTATAATTTTAGCTTTATGTATATGTAATATATACATGACCTGCTTACAAAATTCTTTGTAAATCCACAGTTTTCTTATAGGACCTTTAGCCATTATTTCAATTGACAAATATGTTTTCACCTCAGTTCAAAAGGCTATCAGTGAAAGTATTTGTCTGCACTTCAAGAAATTTTGTTTATGCAGAGATGCTATTAACATTTACATTAAGGAAATAAGTTCACCAAAATGTCACAGCTCTTGTATACAATTAAAGAGAAAACAATTTTAAACTGTCAGGCATCTGACAAAAGAGAATTTTCAGTCAAAAGTAGTTGAAAAGAACATTTATTAATGTGAAAAGAAGTAATAAATTCTATTCAATAAATATACAAATGTATTTATTAAATGGAAAACAAATTCTGTTTTGAATGGAAAAAAGAAAAGGATAGATGATTTGTTGCTAGTGGAAAAGCATAATAAAGTCAGGAAGTGCTTGGCCCAAGGTCCAGCTGAAAGAGAGTTGACTTCTTCTTTCTTTTGTTCATGACTTCATTTCATTTGCATGTCAATTAAATAGGGTATTGGAAACTAGGTTCACCACAGTTTCCCAGACTCCATATAGCTACTGTGGTTTTCGTTAATTTTGTTTATGATTTTTTTCAATAGGGTCCTTGAAATTGCTTTCAGGGGTACAAGACTCCATTTGGGATTATAAAAAAGAATTCTAGCACTTTCTAGTGAGATTGCAAAAGAATTCTAGCACTTTCTAGTGAGATTGCAACATGAAAGTTCCCAAAAGATAGATATGTATATATAATATGAACTCTATTATAAAGAGCACCAGGTTGAAGAATTAATAAGGACAGAAGAAACAGTCAGCTTCTTCATCCTTTTGAAGAATTCTCAAAAAGAATGCCAAAAGCCCTGAACTCTAGAAGTAGGAAACCAGCAGAGAGGCCAACACTAGATCACGTAAATAAACCTGAACCTCAAAGCAGCACCCAGATTGTGGATGCCCCAGAGAAGCTGCTATAGAGCGATATCTTGGATTTTTTTTGTTTTTATTTTGTTTTGTTTTTTGGCAAATAGTATTTTATTTTTTTCCAAGTACATGTAAGGATAGTTTTCAACATTTATTTTTATAAGAATTATTTTAATTTGCATTTCTCTAATCATTAACAATTTAGATCATTGTATCATATGACTGTAGATAGATAGCTTTAATTTCTTCATCTGAAAACTGCCTGTACATATCCTTTGACAATTTAGCAATTGGGAATAACTTGTATTCTTATAAATTTGACTGAGTTTTCTGTATCTTTGAGAAATGAGGCCTTTATCAGAGACACTGGCTGTAAAAAATATTTCCCAACATTCTGCTTTCCTTCTAATCTTGGTTGCATTTGTTCTGTTCAAAACCTTTTTTTTATAAAAAATATTTATAATCAAAATTATCTGTTTTGAATTTCATAATGTTCTCTATCTCTTGTTTAGTCACAAATCTTTCCCTTCTCTATAGATCTGAAAGGTAAATTATTCCTGGCTCTCCTAATTTGCTTATGGTATCACCCTTTATGTCTACAATACATACCCATTTTGACCTTATCTCGGTAGACTACGTGAGATGATGGTCTATACCTAATTTCTGCCATACTATTTTCCAGTTATCCCAACTGTTTTTGTTAAGTAGTAAGTTTTTATCCCAGAAGCTGGAGTCCTTGGGTTTATCAAATAGTAGATTATTATAATCATTTACTACTGTGGTCTTGTGTACCCATTCCACTGGTCCACCACTCTATTTCATAGGCAGTACCAAATAGTTTTGGTAATTGCTGTTTTATAAAATAGTTTTAGATCTGGTATGGCTAGGTCACCTTCCTTTTCAATTTTTTTTTCATTAATTCCCTGGATATGCTTGACCTTTTTTTCTTCCAGATGAATTTTGTTATTATTTTTTCTACACTATAAAGTAATTTTTGGTAGTTTGAATGGCATGGCACTGAACAAATTAATTAATTTAGGTGGAATTGTCATTTTTATTATATTAAATTGCCCTACCTCTGAGCAATTGATATTTTTCCAGTTACTTAGACCTGACTTTATGTAAAAAGTGTTTTAAATTTTTTTTCATACAGTTCCTGGGTTTGTCTTCGCAAGTAGATTTCCAAATATTTTATATTATCTACATTTACTTTAAATGGAATTTCTCTTTTTATGATTTCTTACTGAGCTTTGTTGGTAATACATATAGAAATTCTGATGATTTATGTAGGTTTATTTTGTATTCTGAAACTTTGCTGAAGTTGTTTATTATTTAAAGTACTTTTTTTATTTGATTCTCTTGTATTCTGTAAGTACCATTATATCATCTGCAAAGAATGATAATTTTGTTTCCTTATTATCTATTCTAATTCCTTCAATTTCTTTTTCTTCTATTATTGCTTCAGCTAACATTTTTAGCAAAATATTGGATAATAGTGGTGATAATGGGCATCTTTTTTTTTATCCTTGATCTTATTGGGAAGACTTCTAGCTTATCCCCATTATAGATTATGCTTGCTGATAGTTTTAGATAGATGCTGATGATCTTTTTTAAGGAAAGCTCAATTTATTTCTGTACTTTCTAGTGTGTTTAATACAAATGGGTGCTGTATTTTGTCAAAAACTTTTTCTGCTTTTATTCAGATAATCATATGATTTCTGTTGGTTTTGTCATTGATATGCTCAATTATGCTAATTGTTTTCCAAATGTTGAACCAGCACTGCATTCTTGGTATAAATCCCGCCTAGTCATAATGTGTTATTCTTATGATAAATGGTTGTAATCTGTTTGCTAATATTTTATTTAAAATTTTTGCATCAATATTCATTAGGAGAATTGGTCTATAATTTTCTTTCTCTGTTTTGGCTCTTCCTAGTTTAGGTATCAGCACCATATTCATGTCATAAAATGAATTTGGCAGAACTCCACATATTTTTTTCAAATAGTTTATATAGTATTGGAATTAATTGTTCTTTATGTATTTGGTAGAATTCACATGTAAATCCATCTTGCCCTTGAGATTTTTTTCTTAGGGAATTCATTGATGACTTGTTTAATTTATTTTTTCTAAAATGGAGTTATAACATTTTATTTTCAAGTTCCGTTTCACATTATTTCTATGTACTCTATATTCTAATCATACGAGACAAGTAGCTCTTCCCTGAACCCAACATACTGGTTGCTCCCTCCTACTATTTTTCCTGGCCTTTCAGGGTCTCTCTCTCTCTCTCTCTCTCTCTCTCTCTCTCTCTCTCTCTCTCTTTCTCTTTAGGCAAAGAACTCTTTCATGAGGTCTTCTTTGATTTACTTCTCATTAATGCTTTATTTCTCCTCAAATTACTTTATGTCAATTTATTTGTATACATATCCTACAAAAAGTCTTAACCTGAGTATTTCATTGTGGCATAACAAAGACCTAGGTTTTCAAAACCTGGGTCAGAGGAATACAAATTCTGATAGTTTCTTCCTTGCTAAAAGGCTTAGAATGTAGTCCTAGTAACAAAATGAGTCTTCTTTCTGAGAAATAGTCTCAGAAAATAAGGTAAGGTTCATCATCAATAGTCTGGCCATTGGTCATGAAATTTTTTACCATGTCAGATTATGCTATATGACTGTACAGAATTCTTCTAAAATTTGTCCATCAATAGGCATATATTGGAGAATGAGTTGGACACAAAATTAAACAGGATGAGGAGAGAGGGCTGGGTTGATTTCAGGAAACTTGCAAAACTCTTTTAAAGAGCCTAAAATTATTTAAGAAACAAAGGTTCATCATTTAGTACAAATATTTTTCTGGTGGTATTTTATGGCTCTAAGGTGTGGGGCAACAGTCATATTTAAATTGGATCCCTCATTGAGCTATAGAATATAAAAGTAATAAGGATCTTTGAAGAAGTAGAGGATACCATCAGGAAAATATATAATTGCAAAAGAAGATGAGCTAGGGGGCAACTAGGTGGTGCAGTGGATAGAGCACTGGCCCTGAAGTCAGGAAGACCAGAGTTCAAATCTGACCTCAGACCGAAACTTTACACTTATTAGCTGTGACCCTGGGCAAGTCACTTAACCCAATTGCCAAAAAAAAAAAAAAAAAGATGAGCTTGTCTCATAGCAAAGGTGGTGGTGGGAGGGGGTACAGCTAGGTGGCACAGTGGATAGAGCTCCAGCCTTGGAGTCAGGAGTTCAAATCTGACCTCAGACACTTGACAGTTACTAGTTGTGTGACCCTGGGAAAGTCTCTTAACCCTGATGGCCACAGGAAAAAAAATAGCAAAAGGGGAGCTTGATTACTCCACTATTTTCCTTGCATTACCAGAAAGATAGGAGGCCACCTGTGCATGGGGTGAGTCCCTATTGTAAAAATATTGGGTGATATGGATGAGAAAAGCACTAAATAGACAGGCATGAATGAATTGTATTTTGAGTCACTGAAAGGAATATTCACATTGATGAGATTATAGAGTTATTTGTGGGTTTGATTATACGTAGTCCATCTCTTCCATAGATTTTAAGATCCTTAAGGGGCAAATACTGTTTCCATTTTGTCAATGTATTTCAATCCCTAATACAGTACCTTGCATGTAGTTTGTTCTGAATAAGGAATGTTTTGTCATTTGTACAACTGTCATAGGTGATTAATATCAACAGATTGAAAATATTTTAATGAATTTACCATATTTGTATCTGATTGAAAACATTTCAAATATAGATAAATTAACCAACTTCAGACAAAATATTCAGTTAATGTGAAGGTGTGTAGAGCTAGAAATAATATTAAAGATCAGCTAGTCGAATGCCTTAATTTTATATGCATAGAACCTGAGAATGAGAGGTCAAGTGATGTACCCAAGGTCACATAGGTAAAATGATAGATTTGACTTCAAATTCCACAATCTTCCCATTGCACCAGGCTGCCTTATCATAGGTACCTAATAAGTGTGTTTGTGGTTACTACTTAAAGCTATCATAAAATATTTAAAGGATAAAATTATTTCTTTTTGAAAAAGTCATTTTATAAAATGAGAATCAACACTTTTTTAAAAAATGTGTTTAGTATTTTATTTTCCCTCAATTACATGTAAACACAATTTTTTAACATTTGTTTTTAAAACTTTGAGTTCCAAATTCTCTCCGTTCCTCCCTCTCCACTCCCATCATTGAGAAGGCAAGCAATTTTATGTAGGTTTGTATATGCGTACTCATGTAAAACATATTTCCGTATTAGTCATGTTGTGAAAGAAAACATAGGCCAAAGCGGGGGAAAGCTCAAGAAAAACAAGGTAAAAAAAAGTATGTTGCAGTCTGTATTCAGACGCAATCAGTTCTCTGGAGATAGATAACATTTTTCATCATAAGTCCTTCAGACTTGTCTTAAATCACTGTATTGCTGAAAATATTTGTCATTCACAGCTAATTATCTTACAATATTGCTATTACTTTATATACAATACATTTAACTTTGCATCAGTTCATGTAAGTCTTTCCAGGTTTTTCTGAGAACATCCTGGTCATCATTTCTTATAGCACAGTAATATTCATTACAATCACATAGCACAATTTGTTCGTCCTTTCCCCAATTGATGGGCATCCCTTCAATTTCCAATTCTTTGACCCGAAAAAAGAACTGCTATAAATATTTTTGTACATATCGGCCCTTGGCCTTTTTTTTTCTTTTTTGTATACAGACCTAGTTGTGGTATTGCTAGGTCAAAGGATATGAATGGTTTTGTAGTCCTTTTGGGCATAGCTCCAAATTGGTCTACAGAATGTTTGAATCAGTTCACAATTACACCAACAGTGTATTAATGTCTCATTTTTACCATATCCCCTCCAACATTGGTCATTTACCTTTTCTGTCCTATTACCCAATCTAATAGGTATGAGGTAGTGCCTCAGAATCGTTTTAATTTGCATTTCTCCAATCAATTGTGAATTAGAGCATTTTTAATATGACTATAGATAACTTTAATTACTTCATTTGAAAAATGTTCATATCTTCTTATCATTTATCAATTGGGGAATGGTTCTTATTTTTATAAATTTGACTCAGTTCTCATTTGAGAAATGAAGTGTTTATCAAAGAAACTTCCTTCAATTTTTTTTCACAATTATGACTGCTAAATGTATTTCCTTCCATCCTATTCCTCCCCACCATTTATTCTACTATCTCTCTCCTTTCACCCCATCCCTCTTGAAAAGTGTTTTGCTTCTGACTACTCCTCCCCCAATCTGCCCTCTCTTCTGTCACCCTACATCTTCTCTTATCCCCTTCCCTTCCCACTTTTCTGTAAGAGACATTTCTATACCCAATTGAGTGTGTATGTTATTCCCTCTTTGAGCCAATTCTTATGAGAGTAAGGTTCGCTCACTCCCCCCCCACCTACCCCATCTTCCCTTCCACTGTAAAAGCTTTTTCTTGTCTCTTTTCTGTGAGATAATTTACCCCACTCTACCTCTTTGTTTCTCTTTCTCCCAGTGCATTCCTCTTTCTCACCCCTTACTTTCATGTTTTAGATATCATCCCTTCATATTCAACTCATATGTATGCCCTCTATCTATATGTATACTCCTTCTAACTGCCCTTTTAATGAGAAAATTCTTATGAGTTACAAGTATTATCTTTCAATGTAGGAATGTAAACAGTCCAACTTTAATAAGTCCCTTACAATTTCTCTTTCCTGTTTACCTTTTCATATTTCTTTGAGTCCTGTATTTGAAAGTCAGATTTTTTATTCTGCTCTGGTAATTTCATCAAGAATGCTTGAAAGTCCTCTATTTCATTGGACGTCTATTTTTTCACTGAAGGATTATGCTGAGGTTTGCTGGGTAGGTGATTCTTGGTTGTAATTCTAGCTCCTATGCCTTCTGGAGAATCATATTCCAAACCCTCCAAACCTTTAATGTAGAAGCTATTAAATCCTGTGGCTCCATGTTACTTGAATTTTTTCTTTCTGGCTGCTTGCAATTTTATTTTTCTTTAACCTAGGAGCTATAGAATTTGGCTGTAATATTCCTAGGAGTTTTCATTTTGGGATCTCTTTCAGGAGGTGATTGGTGGATTGTTTCAATTTCTATTTTACCCTCTGGGTCTGGAATATCAGGGCAGTTTTCCTTGATAATTTCTTGAAAGATGATCTCTAGGTTTTTTTTTTTGTCATGGCTTCTAGGTAATCTAATAATTTTTAAATTTTCTCTTCTGGATCTATTTTCCAGGACAGTTGTTTTTTTTTTTTTCAATGACATATTTCATATTGTCTTCTATTTTTTCTTTCCTTTGGTTTCATTTTATTGTTTCTTGATTTCTTATAAAGTTATTAGCTTCCATTTGCTCAATTCTAATTTCTTAGGAATCATTTTCTTCAGTGAGCTTTTGTACCTCCTTTTCCATTTGGCCAATTCTACTTTTTAAGGAGTTTTCTTTTTTCTTCAGTATTATTTTGTGTCTCCTTTATGAAGCTGTTGACTCTACATCACTCTCATTTCTCTTCTTGCATCACTCTCATTTCTCTTCCCAATTTTTCCTCTACCTCTCTTACTTGATTTTCAAAATCCTTTTTGCTCTCTTCCATGACCAGAGGCCAATTCATACTTTTCTTGAAGTCTTTGAATGTTGGAGCTTTGAATTTTTATCCTCTTCTGAGTATGTGTTTTAATCTTCCTTCTCACCATAGTAACTTTCTCTGGTCAGAATTTCTGTTGTTTGCTCATTTTCCAAGGCTATTTCTTGGCTTTTAAGTCTTGTTGAAGTGGTGCTCTGCTTCCAGGGTAGAAGGCACACTGTCCTAAGCTTCACGGGTGTTGTGTAGCTGTTTTCAGTATATTTCTAGGGACCTATAAGTTTTCAGTGCTTCCAAGGTAGTATGATCTAAGGAGAGGTGTGTTTACTACTCTCCTCTGTCCTCTGGTCTGTGAGTGAACATAAGCATTCTTTTTCTGCCCTAGAAATGTGACAAGGATCTCTGCTCTCCTGTGCCTGCAAGCTATGGTGTGCTAGTGCTCCTCCTCACCGTGGGACTCCCACCCAGCCCTGAGACCCAGATCTGAGTATGGGCAAAGCAACAGATTCTTGCCCCCAGTGACAGCAAAGAAACCCCTGTAATCTCCTTCTGATCAATTGTTCAACCCCCTTACCCTCTGTGGGCTGAGAGCTTGGCAAGAAGCTACTGCTGCTGCTAATTCAGTAGCTTCCAAGGCCTGCTTCTGGTTTGCTAAGTCCTGGTCAGCAATAGTGTGACTTGCAGTGGACTGCCCTCCACTCTTACCTGGGTATGACAGATATTTCCAGCTGTGTTGGCTAGAATATTATTTTACCTCATCCTTTTGTGGGTTTTTATGCTCCAGGAATTGTTTTATGGAATTATTTAAAGATGTTCAGAGGAGTTTTGGGGAGAGCTCAGGTGAGTTGCTGCTTTTTCTCTGCCATCTTGGCTGTGCCCCCCTACCAATGAAGAAGCTCAATGCTTTTTTCAAGCCTCAGTCTAGGTGACACAGTGGATAGAATGCCGGGCCTATAGTCAGGAAGATTTATTTTCCTAAGTTCAAATTTGGCCTCGGACCTTTACTAGCTATGTAACTCTAAGCAAGTCACTTAACTCTGTTTGCCTCAGTTTCTCATCTGTAAATGAGCTGGAGAAGGAAATGGCAAACCACTGCAGTATCTTTGCCAGCAAAACCCCCAGTGGTGTCATGAAGAGTTGGACATGACTGAAATGACTGAACAACAACTATGTATCTCTTGTCATATACTTTATGCCTGTAGTCCAGCAATCAGCCTAACCTAACTTGTAAGAAATTCTTCACCAGGGAAGCTTTTGGGTAACAAATTTGAAGACAGAGAAACACTTAGAGACCATCTCATAAGTTGTATCACCAATGGGAACTGCATTCATAGAAAACATACTGACACTGAAAAATTCATCAATTCTTGAAGGATTACAGCAATATTTCAGTATTGTTAAGTCATAAAGGTAAATGGACAATATAATTCTAAAACATATTCTATGTTACTTTTTTATGTTAGTTGTATGACTGTCAGAGGTCTGTACAAGCCTAAAGTCTATCTGTCTCACCCTACTCTTTCACCAGTTTTTCTGAATAAGACCAAGAGGAGAAAAGTGAAGTGAGAAGTTAGAGCTTTAAGTAGCGTGGGGGAAATAGGGTTTTGCACCAGGGTGCCAATAATCGATTGTGAGACAGGGAGAAGGCTTCCCACTCCATATTTCCAACACTTTTGCTACCTGGTGTTCTTCCACTAGCTCACAACAACATGGCTGTTATGTGGTACCATTAGTGCTGTCACTCTTCCCCTAATCTTCATCATATCAAGGTCTGTCACCACACTGTTCTCTACCTCATACATACTCCCTCCTATGAACATATAACTATTTTTTATTTTATCCCACATGAACATTTTCTAGTTAATCCTCTTTTCAGTCATCTATCTTGGCTTACCTTTCATTAAATTACTGGCTTAGTTGACACCACAGTCTTAAATGCCCTTAAGACAGTTTTATTTCATGTTGGAAACTAAGATTTGTTGAAGGGGTAGTGCCACTAGATTTCCCCATGAGAGTTATAGTCCCAAAGAAGAATAGTCATCATCCATCTGCTCAGTCTACAAGTGTCAAGCTCCAACTAGGCAAAAACTGGGGCAGGGCTGAAGTGTCTATAAATGAGAAAAAGGAAAAAGAAAATAGGAAACTGCTCATAAATTATAAAAAGACAGTTAAATATCATGCTAAAACCTCTTTCCCCCACCTTGCTACTCTTTATTCTAGCCAGCTTGATTCTGGTAAAAATAAGTCAGTTAAAGATTTTTAGAGTTTTCCAAAGTTCACTATGACACAGAAGTTGAGGAATTTTATGTGAATTTGAGTAGAGGGAAAATAAAAGAGAGAAATTATAAGGGGATTATTACAATATAAAAACATTTTAATGAAAGAAAATATAAGTTATTGACCACTGTTTGGCTTCACTGTGTACTTTCTAGGGTATAATAATAAAATAATACCAATAATAACAATAGGCGATATTTATATAGCATTTACTATGTGCCAGACATTGTGATGAGCACTTAACAATTGCTGTCTTAGTTGATCCTCATGACAATCTGAGGAGGTCAATTCTACTATTATCCTCAATTTTTAGATGAGGAAACTGAGGCAAATAGCATGTGATGTGTTCAGGGTGACACAGCTATCCTGACTCTGGGCTCCATGCTCTATCCACTGCACCACCTCGAGGAATAGCATTTAAGGGATTTAATAGTATTTTAGGATATGTCACCACAATAATAGGCATAAAAAGAACCACGTTGGAAGTCATTTAAAACTGATTTTAGATCATTGCTTCACATTTGGTGCTTGGAAACTACTGAGGTTTTGAAATTTGCTGTGCAAATGTAAGCATTGCTCCTGTTATAGAAGGGAAACAATATATCACAATGGAACTTGCTATGGGAGAGGAATAGAATATTGCTATGGGAGTGGCCGGAATCCTTGGCTAGAGACATCTTCTGTTTTCACCAAGGACAAAGCAAGAAGAAATGAACTTAATCTGTCCATTTTGTTTAAAGAATAACTTGCTGATGTTGTGTTTTTAAGTAATGAAAAAGGTTAGCCAGGAAGATTGCAGAATCCCTTTCCCTAGGGGCTCTTTAAAAAACAGAATAGATTCACATCTATCCAATTTAGGAGTAATTCTGCCTAAGAAGCAAGGGTTGTACTAAATAACTAACCTCTCAAAGTCCCTTTATCTCCTCCTCCCCTTTTATTTTAATGGAATCAAGAGCTAAAATGCTCCATTTTGACTTACAATATGTTGGTTCACTGACCTAGGTTCTGAAACTTCATATCTATGCAGACTAATCTATTTTACCTAGATGGGAACAGAAATTGAATTGCAAAACATGCTAATGAGATCAAAGATCTCAGTATGTCTATCATGTGCAAGTCCCAAGAGGGTCAAAATCCCAGAGGGGAGGAGGGAGAAGGAAGGGAAAGAGAATGAAAATGGTGAGCTCCATTCTGAGTTCATTCTTCACTTATCAATTCTATCGAGAGACTGAACTTAAGCATATGTATAGTGTGTGTGTGTGTGTGTGTGTGTGTGCATGCACATGCACACAAGTGTGTTTGATAAGAAAATGCTTTGAATGGAAATAGAACACTTTTTGTAGAGGTACATAGGTGAATAGAAATACATTTAAAGAGGGTGGAGGAATATTGTTAGCTAGAGAAGAGCTGTTTCCTTACAATGACCCAACAGGAGCTGCTTCCAATTATAAAAATCATCTTGAGAAAGCATTGAGAATTGACTGATCCTGCAACCTGTGCAGATGAACAAGTACCACTGATTTTGATTCAGATTCCTCAAGTTAATGAATAAGTGCATTTAATAAGAAAGCAAGGTATTTCAAAATATTTCCTTCATCATATACTGAGCATTCAGGTGTTGAGAAATGAAGAAGAGAACTGAAATTCATGCAGAGAGTTGTACAAAGCTTGCATTATTCAAATATTAATCTTTCAAAACATATGGGAAATATGTGTAATGACCTTAACGTTACCTCAAGCTATTTATACCTTGAGTATTGCTCAGATTTTCCATTTTCCTTTTCTCTATTTTTCCTCCCACTGCCCTTGGCCCCCTGCCCAGTTAGTATTAATTACATGACTTACAGGGAGGAAGAAAGCTATAGTGCTAAGAGTACTAGATTTGGATTCAAAGGAAATAGACTCAGATAGTGACTTGACCACATATTACCTATATGACTTTCTGCAAATTATTTAACCTCTCTGGGACTTTAATTTCCTCATCTGTAAAATGGCTGAACATATGAACACTAAAGAAATAAGAAGGAACAGATTTATGGGACACAGTATATCATGCAAGAATTATACTGGACCAATTACATAGCAAGGCAGTAAAATGGTAGCTGGACTGCCGAGCAAGGTGACAGAAATTGTGGATGGACCAAAAATTATTGACTTGGAGCCTTAGACTCAAGTTTTCTTCTATCTTATAAACTGAAGAATAAGATCCCAAGGTGGTTGTAGAAAAAAAAAATTACTTACGATAAAAATGTAGGGGAAATAACAGAAAAATATATCAAATAACAAACATTTTCAACACCTATGCTATTTCTTAATTCCTAGGTAGACATTTGAGATGGTGAAGTTTATGAGTCCAGTCTTGGCCTGTCCCTGTGCCACTGCTTTTAGCCTTGCTGTTCCTTTTAGGGTAGCATGAAGCAATATACCCATCTGATAACCATTAAAGTGATTGTATCTTATTATCTGAGGTTCCATTATTTCTTGCCATTTTACTGGATAGTCTTTAGGATCCTGTAGTCATTGTCCTGGCATCAAAGAGTTGGCAGAGTAAGACCACTTCAAATCCAAAGTCTGACATCAGATAGTGTAAAATCTTAATGTTTGCAACAGTGTTTATGGATCAATGCCCCAAAGTATGGCATCAACAAAAGAAGGGAAATGTCTCAATATCTGAAAATATACCAATCTTGATGGTTCAGAAGTCATATGACTCCATGGTCATTTTCCTTTCCCTATTTTCTCCTTCTCCCTTCTTTATTCTTTAACCTTTATGTCTCTTACTCTAAACTATTACATGACTTCTAGAGGATATTATTTCCTTGATGCATTCTAGGTGGCAATTTGGATATAGTGATGGACCTGGAGTCAGGAAGACTTGAATTCAAATACCATTTGAGATCCTAATTTTTGACCCTGGACAAGTCATTTAATCTCTCTCTGCCTCAACTTCTTAATTGAAAAATGAAAATAATAAAAAGCAATTTCCTCCCAGGTTTGTTGTGAAGATCAAAGAAGATAAATTGCACAATACTTTTTGCAAACCTTAAAGCTCTATATAAATGCTAACAATTATTACTGTTATTCTCATGTTCATACAGAATTATAAGGGATATGATTTCCAAAGTAACATTGCATTGAAGTGAGGCAGAGCCAAGATAACAGAGTAGAGGCAGCAACCCAGCCAAATTTATCCAACATTCTCCTACAAAAATAACTTTAGAATAACTACTGAAATCAAATTCTCGAGTGGCATAACCATAAGAAAGGTCAGGGCGAGAAGTTTTTTCCCAGCCCCCGGCAACTTAGGAGGCATAAAGGAGGAGTCTGTGAGAGCAGGATGGGGATTGACCAAAAGCATTCCAGTGGGATCATCAGCTTTGGGCTCTGGAAGAGTCGTTAGCATCAGCAGCAGCTGCTTCAGGAGCTCTGTTCCCACAGACTGTAGGGGAATTAGGTAACTGGTCAGAAACAGATTACAGGGTTCCCAGAGCTGCCACTGAGTACAAGACAAGGAGTTATTTTGTACCTCCATTGTCTATGTGCAGTCTTGAGTCACATTCCAGGGAACAAAGGAGCAGTTATGGCTACAGGAAAACAGGGGCCTTGGTTGCAGTACCAGAGAAGAGAATAGCCCTGGTGGCTGTTGTCTGTTCCTCTTAAAGAGGACCAAAATAACATCACTATATTGGTGTTAAGGTACAGTGAGTCTGACTGGCTGCTCAGACCAATACAAGCTCGGAAAGTTCTACCACAGGTCAGGCACAAGTAGTCCATATAAATATTTAGAGTGGAGATGACTCTAAATTTGTGCATCTGATTTTTTCTTTTGATGAACGGCTTTGCTCCTAGAGTATAACAGGTGGCCTGCACCAGTGTCACACATGTCTCCCAACGAATTCCAAAGTTCTTCAGAGAGACCTTGAAAATGTCCTTGTATTGCTTCTTCTGACCACCATCTGAGTGTTTGCCATGTGTGAGTTCTTCATAAAATAGGCTTTTAGGCAGACTTATTTTTGGCATTTAAACAATGTGACCATGGGGCAGCTAGGTGGTACAGTGGATAGAGCACTAACCATGGATGCAAGAGGACCTGAGTTCAAATCTGACCTCAGACACATAACACTTATTAGCTGTGTGACCCTGGCCAAGTCACTTAACCCCATCGCCTAGCCAAAAACAAACAAACAATGTGGCCAGACCGTTGGTGTTGCATTTTCTGCAGTAGTTTGAATGCTTGGCAGTTTGTCTAGAGAAAGGAACTCAGTGTCTGGTACTTTATCTTGCCAGATGATCTTCAGAATCTTCCCAAGACAATTCAAATGGGAGTGATTCAGTTTCTTGGTATGGCACTATATACTGTCCAGGATTCACATGCCTGCAACAATGAAGTCAACATAAAAAGAAAAAGCCTGAAGCTCAAGACAGTGCCTCCCCAACATCAGGTGAACAGAGCCCAACTTTAACGTAAAGTTTATAGTCTAGAAATAAGATGGAAAATGAGCAAAAACCAAAACAGTATCAAGAATGTGACCACAAAAAGCTACTATGGTGTCAGGGTAGATAAAGACACAAACACAAATGGACAACAATATTAAAAAATCTATAAACAAAACCTCAAAGAAAAAGTGCAAATTGGGCAGAAGCTCAACAGGAATTACTAGAAGAGCTGATGAAAGAGATAAGAGTTGTAGAAGAAAAATTGGGAAAAGGAATTAGAGTGATTCAAGGAAATTGTGAAAATGGAATTAACATATTGGTAAACAAGGCACAAAAAATATACTGAAGAAATGAATTCCTTAAAAAGCAAAATTGACCAAATAGGAAAAGAGGTACAAAAGCTCACTGAAGAAAATGATTTCTTAAAAATTAGAATTGGGCAAATGAAAACTAACAGCACCACAAGAAATGAAACCAAAACAAAAATAAAAAGAATGAAAAAAATGGAAAAAATGTGAATGTTTCAAAGGAAAAACAACTAAAGTGGTTTTAATCCTAGTTCCTTTGACCTCTAGTTTATCATTTTCCAAGCTCTCCAATCCCTTAAAGTAGAAGCTGCTAAATCTTATGTTATCCTGATTGTGTTTCCATAATATTTGAATTGTTTCTTTCTGGCTGTTTGTAATATTTTCTGCTTGACCTGGGAACTCTGGAATTTGGCAGTAATATTCCTCAGAGTTTTCCTTTGGGGATCTCTTTCAGGAGGTGATCAGTAGGTTCTTTGAATTTCTATTTTACTTTCTGGTTCTAGAGTATCAGGGCAGTTTTCCTTGATAATTTCTTGAAAGATGATGTCTAGGCTCTTTTTTTTTATCATGGCTTTCAGGTTTTTTTTAAAATTATCTCTCCTGGATCTATTTTCTAGATCACTTGTTTTTCCAATGACATATTTCCCATTATCTTCTATTTTTTTTTTGTTATTTTGGTTGTGTTTTATGATTCCTTGATTTCTCAAAGAATTGTTGGCTTCCATTTGGTCCATTCTAATTTTTAAGGAATTATTTTCTTCAGTGAGCTTTTGGACCTTCTTCTCCATTTGCCCAATTCTGCTCTTTAAGGCATTTTTCTCCTCATTGGCTTTTTGAACCTCTTTTGCCATTTGGTCTAGTGTATTTTTAAGGTGTTATTTTGTTCAATATTCTTTTGGATCTCCTTTAGCAAGCTGTTGACTCATTCTTCATGATTTTTTTGAATCACTCTCATTTCTCTTCCCAGTTTTTCCTCTGCTTCTCTTACTTGCTTTTCAAAATCCTTTTTGAGCTCTTCCATGGCCTGAAACCAATTTATATTTTTCTTGGAGGCTTTGGATATAGGAGCTTTGACTTTGTTGTCTTCTTCTGATTGTATGTTCTTATCTTCCTTGTCACCAAAGTAAGATTCTATAGTCTGTTTTTTCCCCCCACTGTTTGCTCATTTTCCCAGCCAATTACTGGACTTGGTAAGTCTTTGTTAAGGTAGGGCTGTGATTCCAGTGTGGGAGGCATACTGTTAAAGTGCCAGGCTTTAGGAGTTTTGTGCAGCTGTTTTCAGAGATATTTCTAAGGATCTGTAAGTTGTCAGTTCTTCCAAGGTGATATGATCAAAGGAAAGGTGTTTACTCTTTTCCTGGCCTGTACTCTTGTCAGTGAATGACCACAAGCACTCTTTTCTGCCCTGGAACTATGAGGAGGGTTCCCTCTCCACTGCTGCCACAAGCTCTGCTATGGTAGTGCTCCTCCTTGGCCCAGGACTGCCACCCAGGACTGTGACCTGGATCCAAATATGGGCAAAGTAACAGAATCCTGCCTCAGTGCCAATAAAGAGATCCATGTAATCTCTTTCTGATCAGTTGTTTGATCCCCTTACTGTCTGCGGGCTGAGAGCTCTGGAAACAGCTGTTGCCACTTCTGCTGCTGCTGCCACTGCCCGGGGTTGCACTGGGGCCAGGGTTAGAGTATGCTTCTCTCTCACCCAGGTCCAACAGACCTTTCCCACTGACTTTCTAAGTTGTCTTTGGCATTTGTGGGTTGAGAAGTCTGGAAATTGCCACAGTTGCCAGTGATTCAGTCACCAGAGGCTTCCTCTGGGTTTGCTAGGGCTAAGTCTATGCCCACGCAGCCCATGCTGGACTGCACTCTTCCACCCTGGTGCAACAGACCTTTCCCATTGACCATTCAGGTTGTCTTGGGCTGGAAATTTGTTTCTGTATTTTTGTGGGTTCTGCTGCTCTAGAATTTGTGTAGAGTCATTTTTATAGGTATTTGGAGGGCAAATACCTATAAAAATTTGGGGGCAAGCTCAAGTGAGTCCCAGCTTTTACTCCACCATCTTGGCTCTGCCTCCCTCCCCCATTTGGATTTTTCTTGGCAAAGATACTAGAGTGGTTTGCCATTTTCTTCTCCAGCTCATTTTACAGATGAAGAAATTAAGGCAAAGAGTGTTAAGTGACTTGCCTAGAGTCACACAGTTAGTAAGTGTCTAAGGCCAGAACTGAACTCAGGAAGATGAGTTTTCCTGACTCTAGGTCTGACAATCTATCCACTGTGTCACCTAGCTGGGTCTTATTGAAAGCTAAAAAAAAGAAAGGCACGTTGTTTCACTGTTTCACAGGGGCTAAATATCTGAAGGAACTTGCCAATTAATACTAATACACACATAAACACATATACGCATACATATACATATATATCATTTAGTATGATTCATACTGTAATTTGCTTTTAATGTATCTGATATTAACTTTGCTATGTTGGGTGAGCAGCATAAAATGTTTCAGCTGTGTTTTAGAAAATAAGCTAAATGTGGAAGAAACCACCTGATAAGACAAAAAAATGGATAAAATGAGACATTTCAAAACTTCTTTATTTGATATTTCTTTGTGTTTACCTTTCTGAGTACTCCTTGGACAAGAATGCTTTGTCAGGTTGAAAATATGTTCCCTATTCTCTTTTGGTTTTTCTGATAAATCTATGGATTAAGTTATTATTGTGATTTTCAGGATATTATTGCATATGTTAGATTAAATTGATGGGAATAATAGGTTTTCTTGTTTGTAATTTCTCTTCTTTCCTTTGGTTAAGGGTACCCAAAGGGAGATCATTGATGATGGCATAAAAATGTAGGCAAGACATGAAATGCTGGCTAGGTGACTCTCTGTCTGAGAATAAGCCTTAGGTTTTAGAAGAGATGAATTAATTTGGACCCATGCACCCATATGGGCCAATTCCAAATCATCAGTTTTTGGTGTAGGGGGTAGCAGTGATGGTGCTGATGTTACAATTCTCCTGATAGGGAGAGAAATAAATGGAACTAGATGCAAGGCTATTATGCTTGTGGAAATTTAATGTTAATACTAATAATTGTTGTAAATAGTATTTGTATAATGTTTTAAGGTTTGAAAATCACTTTAAATAGATTTTAAATATATTTTTACATTTTAAATATAAATATATAGAATATATAAATGTAAACATTTTCTATATATTTCAATATATTTTCTAATTTTTATTCTCACTACAATCCTGGAAGGTAAGTATTAATATTAATATTATTCCCCTTCTACAGGTGAGAAAACTGAGATAGTATTTAAGTGATTTAACCAGGATCACACCTGGATATCTCTGGACACTAGATAGCTCTGGATTTGAGCTCAGGTCTTCTTGACTGCAGGCCCATTGTTCTATTCACTGTACCACCTACCTGCCTCTTTAATTACATATTAGATTAGAAACAAAATCTGTCATATTAATTGAAATTAATTATTAATTTTAAATATTAACTTAGAAGTTTAGTTGCCATCTAATCTTAGGGCTAGAAAGTTTTCTTATATGCACATTCCTAATTCCTTTAACGTTATTTAATCTTGCTGTATGTATGTGTTTCCTTTGTGATTTTCCTGGAGAAGAATTGACTCTTGACCTGTGTTTTCTTCACTTTACTCTTTAGTATCTCTTTACTCTGATATAATTCTTTTGTAACTTAAGGTTTTAGAATGTTGCCCATGGTACTTAGAAGTTATGAGTTGCCTGTGGTTCCATACTTGGTGTGTGTCAGAGATAGGACTTGAAGCAAGGTCTTTCTGATTCTAAGGCCATTTTTCTCTCCACCATGTCAAGCAGCCTCTCTCTCTCTCTCTCTCTCTCTTTCTCATACAATAATAGTGTATTTAACTCTCTTGTATATAGTTTCTAGGAAATTCACTTTTCTGATATGTAGTATGTGGCAACAGGGGGAAGAGATGGAAGAAGTATTGGATCCCTGAATCAGACACAGCCAGTTACAGTGGCAGAAAAAGGGAGAAATATAATGAAGAATAGGTTGCAATAGATATCCTAACCTAGAGAGGGTCACTGATAAAAATTTCAAGGGACTTGGTGTTGCAAGTTAGTATTTAGAATTCAGAAAGAGGTCTTTTGAAAATAATGACAAGAGAATGCCCAAAGGGTAAGAGCAAGACACTACGTCCAAAATAGAGTTGTAATTCCTGGATATAGACTGAATGACCCAATGATCAGAATCAATTCTGTGACAACTTCAGTCAACTGAATTAGAGATTGATTTGTCAATGATAGCAGCTCTCTTTTCCCTGAGTAAAAGCCCTTGGCTCCTTCTGGAGCTCCAGACACAAAATGCTACCTTTATTCTTTCTGTACTGTTTAGTCATTCCTCCAGATTTTTAATGCCATGACTTCCTCCAATTTTCTAAATCTTTTTATTATGGGAGCACCTCAAGTATCCACATAATTCTTACTTTCTTAAAGCCCTAAGTGTTGTTTGTTTCTGAGTAACCCAGAGAGCCCCATTATTTTGATACAATTCTCCTCAACACAATAGTGATTCTGTATGCTACATGTAAAAATAAACACTATTGACCTGCTTTTGGTAGAAGGTGCTCTAAGAGTCATTTTTCTAGTTTTTTTGATAGACTTGAGCTGATAGAAACATGTGGCTCAAAGCATTAATTTTTCAAAGGATTGGCCGTAGTTGAGGGTGCAGCTAATGGCCATGAATTCAAATGAAACAGACACTGAGACTAACATCATCATAGAAGATGATACAGAAAAAAAATAGCACTGGATTTGGAGTCAATATAGTTCAAATTTTAGTCAGTTCAGAATTTGACTCAGTTAAAACAGTATTATTACAGAACTGTCCCAAATATTTTTCCTCAAATGTTCTATTTTCATGAAGCCAGTTAATCATGTTAGGTGAGGTGTGCTGTCTTGTGAAATAAAGGATGATAGTAACATAGGATGAGGAGGACAATACTGGGGAAAAGGTAAAACCTTTAGAAGTGGAGTAATATACTGGAAAGAATATTGAATATGGAAGTCAAAGATCTGGAATAAAACATTGACTGCTACCTCCTACCATTGTGATCTTTAGAAAGTGACTCAAATTCTCTTGGCCTCTAGTTTCTTCATCTGTAAAACAAGAAAATTGGATGATATCTATTTAGTGTTTGCCAGAAACTTCAGACATAATCTATTCCAGGATTTTCATTTTAATGAAAAAACTGAAGCCCAGAGAAGTCATGAAGGGATTTGCCCAAAGTCACTGAAGTAGTGAGTGGCACAGTTAGGATTTGTATTATAGTCCTATGATTAGATACTGCACTATTCCACACTGTCTCTTCTAAAGCAGAGTAGATGGCCTTTGAGGTCTCTTATAGTTCTAAATTTGTGACCTTGTAATAGTAGGGTCATAACTATATGAGTTAATCAACCAAAAGCTGTCACCACAATTGCTCTCTGAAGCCCTTGTTTTCATCTTCAATAAGATATTTCTTTTTTTTTTGCCACCTTGTTCACTCTTTCTGTCTTTTCATCTTAACTATTTTCCATTCCCCTCCCCCAACCCCACTTCCTGCTTCCCTTACCAACATGGTGGAGTCAACACATGTTACAAGACCTAGCAATTGATTCGTCTGTAGCACATCATCTTTCCCTGTCATTATTTTGCTATTTGTGTTTTCTAACTTTTGCAAATACTTTGGAATCTAATAATATTGAGTTTATTATTTCTAAAGTATTTGACGAAGCATTGGTGCCAAAAAAGCAGAATGGTATCATAAGCATAAATTTTCTTCCCTCTCCTCACATCTGCTTTCTTCAAGGCTCAGCTTGTACCACCCCTTACAAAAAGCCTATTCTAATCCAATTTCTTTAAAATTATTGTATTTGTTTTTGTATTGATTTATCTGCATACATGCATTTCCCTTCAATAGAAATTAAGTCATTTGAGGGCAGATACTGTTTCATTTTTGTACTCACATTTCAAAAACTTGGCACATGGTATATGTTTCATCACTGCTCACACAGTGAATGAATTTTAATGAAAGACAGGGGTGAGAAGAGATAAATAATTGGCATTCTACTTCTGTCTTTAAGATGTCTTCCTATGGCCTTGATTTACATATGTTGTTGACTATAAAGTAGCCAGAGAATCAAGTTAGTTCAATAACTTGTTTTTATTTATGGACATATGATCATAAGTTGAAAAACAACAACAACAACACAATTTTAAGTGAGTTAGCAGACTAATGGCTCTATCAGTACATTTTCAGCTGTTATGTGTTATTCCTGGTGGAGCAATTAACTCTTGCTGGGAACATTTTTGCAGGTATGTTTTATTTATGTGGTAGAAACAATCATTGTTCAATCACATTACCTTGCTATTCACCACCAATTATCCCTAGATACATTGAACTTTGTAAAGCAAATTGAACCATCTGTTATATGTATAAAACTCTGAATTCTCTGAAATGCTTAAAACTCAGAAAATAAATGTTTACAGTGAATGAAAAATTATGATGATCTGCGAAAGCCATTTAGAATCTGTTTCTGTAATGCCTTGCACAATGCATTTAAGTGAATGCAGGATCTAGCTAACCATCCATCGAAGCTGTCTTCTTTTCTTACAGGGAAAGAGACAGCAAAACTCTCTGCATAAAGTGGAAGGCATTCAATGGTGACATGTATTTCATGCCTTCCTTTTACTGGTGATATTCTGATTTTAAGTAAGAATCTTGGGCTGATCCACATGAACTTAGCAAAATCTGAGAGCTGAGTTTCACAGAATGAAGTGAAAGAGAATTTATCTAACATTTAATTTTCTTTCTTTTGGTAGAGGAGTTCTAATCATTTTTTGGTATCATGAATCCCTTTGGTAGTCTGGTGAAATCAATGAACTCCTTTTCAGAATGTTTTTAAGTTCATAAAATAAAGTACATAGGATTGCAAAGGAAACAAATGATATTGAAATATAAGTATTAAAATATGGAGAAAAAGCACAAATTCATGGACCCCAGGTTAAAAACTCCTGCTAGACAAATCAAATAGGGTCTAATGAAGTTTAGTAACTGGCCCAAATCTCACAACTAGATATCTAGCCTAGCGCTTCTATCATACAATAATCCTCTTGAGCTTAGTAAAGTATATAAAAAAAACCTGATAAATTTAGATAAATAGCTATATTGTCCAAAATAGGTTCCTATGACCATTTTTTGCTTTAAATAGCTAATATTTATAAAGCAAACTTAATGTTTATGAAGCATTTTGTATACATTGTCTAATTTGATTTTCATAACTCAATGCCCACATGCTCAATTTATTTATGAGGAAACTAGTCCCTAGAGAGGGTAAGTGACTTTTGCACATTGTAATGAAAAGACCACTGGATTTGGAATCAGAATCCTAATTCTGATGCTTTATTACTTGTGCAACCTGGAATAAATTCCTTATTCTTTCTGGGCTTCATTTTCTTCATTGATATATCATGATGTATATGGGCATAATGGTAGAATGTGACCTTTTCATTCAGCTCAACTAATATGACCACATAATGTGGCTACACAGTTAAGTTTTTATAGATACATAAGATGTGTCTATATCCTGTGATCTCTTTATCAAATGTAAGCCACTTTAATTGGGTTATAAAGAAGAGTAATTGGCCAATCAGGCAAGCTAGTCACATATCTGCAATTGGCCAGTCCAGTGACAGAAGAATGAGAGCTTAGAGTTTGTCAATTTGGAAACTAGAGCCAGAAGTGGAAATAAAACCTGACCTCTAAAGGGAATTTGCCCTTGGGAAGAGGAAGAAACTATGATTTTCTCTCATTCCTTTCCCATACCCCCATTGACCATATTATTAAAGACTGAACCAGTAGGAATACTATATATCCTACTGAAAATGGAGTCATGTAATGAAGACACACATAAACAGACACTTAGTGGAGGGAGAAAGTATCTTCAAAGAGCATGGCCAAGGCACCAGGGAAGAATGCTGACTCTGAAGGTATGAAAAGAGAAGATTCTTGGATCAAGCCTAGTCTGGCCTTTGAACAACCTATCCTACACAGATGCCATACCCAGCAATGAGCTGTTGAAGGAGTTTTTAAAGGGAGAACAGACTCAGGTATTAAGAGTTATGGGCTACTGCTTGCACCTCAATACTACAGTACTTGAAATTTGATACATTTGCAGAAAAGTATACCTCAGATTTTAGGGAGAATATTTTATATCAATTCTTAAGGGTGGAGAATCTGTGGCCTTGAGACCACATGTGGCCTTCTGGTCCTTGGGTGTGGCTGAGTCCACATTTTGACTTGGATTCAGTTTTGATTGAGTCCAAGTTTTATAGAACAAATCTTTTTATTAAGGGGATTTGTTCTGTGAAGTTTAGATTCAGTCAAAGGGCTGCACTTGAGGACCTAGAGGGCCACATGTGGCCTTGAGGCCACAGGTTCCACACCCCTGGTTCAAACTATACCATCATAGTAAATACCTTTGCTAAAATCTGATTGTCTTCTAGCCAACTGTTAATGGAAAATATACCAGTGAGGGTTCAGGTATAATAATACTAGAAATATAACTCCACAGAGTTACCACTAGAACATGTGGAGCCAACCTTCAAACACAAGAAGTAGGGGAATGGATGAGATGTGTAAAATGAGTGGAATGAAGGTAATGAATACCAGGATCTCTTACACTTTTAAATTTTCTTTCTGTTCTCCCCACTGTCTTTCCCCTCCCTGAGTGAGGGAAGAGAAGAGAATTCAATATAAAAATTCACAATGTAGCAAAAAAAAATTCTGTGTAGTAAATGTCTGAAAATGTATAACTATGCATTATAACACAGAATGTACAATGAAAATATACAATTCTTTCTCCCTGATAGGAAGTGAATGGCATTTTTCATGTTTATTTTTTTTGGACTTGTAGCTTTTAATTGCCTTGACTCACATCTTTAAAAGTCATTTTTGTCTGTCATGTTGGTATCACTATATAAATTGTTACTCATTCTACTCACTTCACTCTGCATCAGTTCATAAAATTCTTTTCTATTTCTTCTGAAATTCTACATTACATTCAGACACCACAATTTGTTTAATTATTCCCTGCTAAGAGGCCAGCTTTTTAATTTCCAATTTTTGAGTATCACAAAAAAACAAAAACAAAAAACGAAAAAGAAAACTGCTGCACACATTTTTGTACTTATCAGTGCTTTTCCTCTCCCTTTGATTTCTTTGCATGTCTGAGACTGGTAATGATATAGCTGGGTCAAAAGGTATTTGCAGTTTGGTACATTTGGGGGCACTGTTCCAAGTTCTTTTACAGAATGGAACAGCTGGAACAATTGGCAGCTTTACAAACAGTGCATTAATATGCCTTTTTCTTGTAGACCCTACAACATTTGTTCTTTTCTTTTTCTTGCTCATCATTGCCAATTTAATGGATATGAAGTAGAATGTAATTCTTGCTTTAAGTTCTGTTTTTTTAAAATTTATTTTTTATTTTTAATGGACTTTTCCCATATGGTTGTTGATAGCCTGGAATTCTCCCTTTGAAAACTGTCAAAGGGACAGGTTTAAAGATAAACTTAGACACTTTTCAGCCTTATCTTTCAGAATTTTGGCCACTTTTTACCATCTGCATTGTTTTCCCAATGTCTATATCTAGTTTTATTAGCAATAGCAGGTAGAGGATTTGGAATGGCCACTTTCTGAAGAACTTGATTGTATATAATCAGAAGGGTCTACTGGTTTCCTGTCATATAAAGCTTCAGTAAGGACTAATAGCAATCTGAAAACAATCTTTAACAAAATACAAATCACTGAAATCTAAATATAAGATCACCAGTGTTTTTCTTTGGAATATCTGTTATTTCACTATTAAACAATAGCAATTGCAATCCGAATACAGTAGAATAATGCATCAAATTGGCCAGCCCTCTCTCCTAGTTGAAGCTCTGAGTAATTCACTTTTTAGACTAAAGTAACCTCCCTTCTGTAGGCTTCTAGTTTCTCTATTTCTTCCTCCACCTCCTGCCACTGTCCTATGCATTAAGGCAATTTTTTCCCCCTTTTCCATTTCAACATTTACACTACTCACAAGTTTCTTGTGTTCCCCCCCCAATATTTTTCAAAATACTTCGTTTGTCAAACTCAATGTACCTACAAATAGTGGATGCAAATAGAGCTTTAAAAAAATAACAAAATTCATTTGGAAGAACAAAAGGCCAAGAATATCAAGGGGAAAAAAAATGTGGAGGAATATGGCCTAGCAGTACCAGATGTAAAACTATATTACAAAGCAGTAATCATCAAAAACAATCTGGCACTGGTTAAGAAATAAAGTGGTGGATCGGCGGAATAGATTAGGCACACAATAGTAAATTATCATGGTTATCTAGTGTTTGATAAACCCAAAGATCCAAGTTTGGGGGCAAGAACTCAGTATTTGACAAAAATTGCAGGGAAAACTAGAAAGCAGGTTAGCAGAAACTAGGCATAGACCAGCATCTCACACCAGACACCAAGATAAAGTTAAAATTTGTATATGAATTTGATATAAAAGGTGATATCAGAAGCTAATTAAGGAGAGCATGGAAATCTGTTATGTATCACATCTATGGATAAAGGAAGAGTTTATTACCAAGGAAGAGAAAAAGAAGAGCATGGGAAGTAAAATGGATAACTTTGATTACATGAAATTTAAAAGCTTTTGTACTGATAAAGCCAATGTAGCCAAAATTAAAAGGAAAGCAGGAAATTGGAAAATATATTTTTATTGAAAGTTTCTCTGAGAAAGGCCTCATTTCTCAAATATATAGGGAACTGAGTCAAATGTATAAAAAAATGAGGCATTCCCCAATTGATATATAGTCAAAGCATATGAACAGGATGTTTTCTGAAGAAGAAATCAAATCTATCTGTAGTCATGTGAAAAAATTCTCAATTACTATTGATAAGAGAAATGCCAATTAAAACAACTCAGAGATATTATCTCACACCTATCAGATTGCCTTACATGACAGAAATGGAAAATGACAAATACTGGAAGTAATGTAGAAAAATAGGGATGTTAATGTACTGTTGGTGGAGAATAATTTGAAATTATACCCAAAGGGTTATAAAATTATGCATACCTTTTGACTCAGTGATATCAGAACTGGGTCTGTATCCCAAAGAGCTCAAAGAAAAGGGGAAAGGACATATATGTTCACAAATATTTATAGCAGCTCTTTTGTGGTAGCAATGAATTGAAAATTGAGGAGATGCCATCAGTTGGGGAATGGCTGAACAAGTTGTGGTATTTGATTGTGATTGAATATTATTGTACTGTCAGAAATGATGAGCAGGATGCTATAGAAAAAAAAACCTGGGAAAACATATATGAATTGATATAAAGTGAACTGAGCATAATCAGGAGAACATTGTACACAGTAACCACAACACTGTATGATGATTAGCTCTGAATGACTTGGCTATTCTGATCAATACAATGAACCAAGAGAATTCTAAAAGACTTATGATGAAAAATACTTTCCTCCTCCAGAGAGAGAACTGATGAAGTCTGAGTACAGAGTGAAGTATATTTTTTCACTTTATTTTTCTTGCTTTTTTTGCAACATGGGTAATATGGAAATATGTTTTGCATTATTGGACATGTATAATTGATATTCCATTTCTTGCCTTCTCAATGAGTGGGTAGGGGCTGGATAGAAAAAGAGAATTCAGAACTCAAAATTTAAAAAAAGGAAGGTAAAAAACAAATAAATTATCATTTAAAAAATAGTACATGGTAAACAGAGCTTTGCCCCAGGGCAGTGACATTGGAGAATGGAAGGAAATGTGCACATTGAATTTAACCTCTGTGGCAAACTCCATCCTTGCACATACTCTCATGATCCTCTACTAGACAGCATTACACAACAGTGTGACTATAGTTCATTACCCCTTGGGTCCTGTCACCCCAGTAGCCCTCTCCCAGTCCCCAGCATCCCTACAAACCCCTGTGGTAATGAAGACCAGAATTCCCATGAGATAAGCCATCACCTGTGACAGAATGCACCTGAATTTAGAGTGCTATCTACACTCTCTACACCCTACTCCACCACCCAGGGAATTTGCACCAGATTACAAAGTTAACATTTGTAATCTAGTGCAAATAAAGATAAACAAGATAAAACATTATTTGTTTTACATTCATATTCCCCGACGTGTACTTCTGTGATGGTTTCAATTATCCTTTGATATTGATTCTCATTCCTATAATTCCATCAGTTGCACAACAAGTAACCACATGGGCCAAGAGAATTGAGCCATTTCTCTGGGGCTTTTATTTTTTCTCTGTGCTGTGCCTTTCCTGGAGATCTATCTTCTGGGTGAGGTTCTTAGTTTTCCTGATAAAATTATGTATGTCCTCCTTTATACTTTGCAAATTGTGGGAGGTTGGGGTAATTGCTATAGGTATTTGGTTCAGGTGAATTCATGACACTAGGTAGCAAATCTGTGTACTGGTTATTCTATTATGGACCATTTCCTCTTTTCCACATACAGTAGTGGGGACTAATAACACAATGCTCAGTATAATCCCTTTTCAAGTCCAATTTGGCACCTTACCTCTTAAAAACTTTTGTTTGTTCTCCTGTCTCCAAGAATTTGCCAAAGGTAAATATTTACCTCATAGGTTCCAAACCACATAATTTCCTTCCTTGAAAATGCTTCGTGGAGTCCATCTTTTCCAATGAGTCTGTTTCCCTTATTCAAACTAGCAATTATCCTTCCTACCTTTAATTGTCTCTATAATGGAGGGAATTCAGATGAGCCCCAAATAGCTTTTTAAAAAATTTCCCTCTCAATAACTTTCTAGGAAGGTCTTAGCAACATCCTTTTGAAAATCTTTATTTATACCAATCCTTTTGGTTTCATGAAGAATCATCCTTCCAAAGAGAGGAAGCTAAGACATTTTAGTGCATAATTCATGCTTCTTTTCTGTTTTATCCTGTGCTCTTGACTTCTCTCTAGTGACCTTGATTTTTGTTAAGTCTGACTAATCCAGCAAGGATTTTCACAACTGAGACTGACCTTTTTGGTAGACTGACAATTATTAAAGATTAAATACATTTTTTGTGGAAAATAAATGGGAGTTCCTCTTCTGCTTATTATCTTAATTGAATCAGCTTTGCACTCTGTTTTAGGGAGCATGAAACTAAACCTTCATCATTTTGAGCTCCTCGGCCTCACCTTTGAAAGTCTTGACTGCTTGATCACTGACTGTTTTTCAGTCACTCAACTCTAGATACTACCCGCCAACATTCAAACCCCTTTCTATCTTCTCCTGTGAAGCCTTTCCAAGTGACCAAATGGATCAGTGATGAAACACAACAGATGATCCAGTCTGTCAGTGACTTTCCTTCCAGTTGTATTCAGCGCCCTCCTTTTACTGGCACAGTGTGATTCTTTTCCCATCATTGATTGTCATATGACTATGTATTTAAACTTCAATTCCACTTCAGACCAGGACAGATTCTGTGTTTCTACAGCCTTGATTGCCTACTTGATGTTCAACAAAAATTTATCATCAATAGTTAACTCATTAATATCAATATAAGATGGCATTCCACTCAGGCAAGTTTCCTTCAATGTTTGAAAAAGTTTTAGCTCACCCTGTATCTTTGCTCCATTCTATTCCTATCTAAGTGTTGATCTAATTATGGAAAATTGATATATTAAACTAATGAGGAAACCTAAATAGGTATATACTAGATAATTTTTCTCTCATAGGAATTCATTCGCTTTCTCCTCTAAGGTTAATTTGAACAAAGCATATGTCCCAATCAATCAACAAGCATTTATAAAATGCCTACTATATGCCATGCATTCTTCTAAGTACTGGATACACAAATATAATAAATTATACTATGCTCATTGTCAAGGATCTTACTTTCCTAAGTATAAGTCAGTAAGAGCTTTCCATTTCTGGTCTGGGTAAGTTTGGGCTTTCTACCTAAATAGCTTACTAACACTTAATATAGCAAAGTTCTTCCCTGTAGGGTATAGCTTTTCTGCTGGGGCAATAAATTAGTATTCTTCTTGACTATGATTTCCAAATTAACTCAGCATGTGAGAAATGGGACCAATAAGGTACAGTTGGGTTTCCCAACATTTTTCTGATGTCTGAATTTTCTGGACTATGGAAAACTAGTTTTATCAAACATAAATCTTATTACACATACATATACAAAAAACACAGACAACACAGACTCTCTCTGTCTCTGTCCATCTCTCTCTCTCTCTCTCTCTCTCTCTCTCTTTCTCTGTGTGTGTGTGTGTGTGTGTGTGTGTGTGTGTGTGTGTCTCCCTCTCTCTCTCTCAACTGTGGAACAAGAGACATAGAGGACTCTTCTGTTCCTAGCAATCACTAAATCACTTTTATTATTGTCTTGCTTGCCACGCAGAAGAGCAACACCCAGAATATTTTCTCTATATCTCCCTACTCCTGACCTCCTTACATGTACATATATTTTACATACACTACCTATTCTCCTTTGCTTTTTTACTATGGCTCTCTCCACAAGACTTGTCCAAATGGTTCAAAAAGTGAACAAAGCAATTTGAGTAATGCATCAAACCCTATTGAAACACTGTTGGGAAATGTCTGCCAGTACAGAAAATATTTTAGTAAGTCTTCATCTATAGCTCCAGGCCTCAGTATAATATATTTAAAATTCCTGTTGTGTCATAATTGGGGGGCTAATGTTTAATCCTCTTCAATCTCAGAAAACTTATGGTATGCGTATTGTTAATATCTTCTCTGCCTTGATAGGTCAATGATCTATGGTCAAGAAAAGAGAGAACAAAAATGGCTAATAGGGAATGGAAGCCCAAGATGCATAGGGAAATAGTAAGAGAGTACCTAGTTCCACTAATGATTTCAAATTACAGTCTAGAGTGTAGTACCTTATTACAAAAAGGACTGTCTGGTGGATTCCTTAGCCAATGCCATTGATTACTGAATGATCATTCTTGAACACTATGGTAGGTGCTGCTATATGATTGGAGAAGGGCAAATGCCTTGATTTTCCAAAAAAAAAAAAATAAGGGGGTGTGGAGTGGAGGATGCATTCTGCTGACTATTGGCCAGTGAACTTGTATTTGACTTTTGGAAAAAATTCTAGATGTTAAGAATAGTGAATGTACATCTAGGAAAAAAGAGGTCAATCATAAGGATAAATTAGGGTCATGAAGGACAGATCTTGTCAAAATAAACTTATTTCTTTTTTGACAAGGTTACAGGACTAGTAGAACAGGAGAATAAAATGGATATTGTTTCCCTAGGTTTTATTATTTATTTTTTCAATGAATAAAAATTCTAATTTTTGCCCTTCCATCCTTCCATAGAAAAAAGAAAACCCTTGAATAGTGAAGCAAAACCAAATTCCACATTGGCCCAAAAAGATAAATGCATCATGTGCATTCTGAATCCATCATCTTTATATCACGAAGTAGATTACCTAGATTTCAGCAAAAATTTGTTAAAATCTTTCTTCCTATTCTTGTGAAAAACAAAACAATAGAGAAATGTGAAGTAAATAATAGAATAATTAGATATTTAGAACTGTTTCAATAACTAGACCCCAAAAGCAGTTATTAATACTTCACTGTCAGCTTAGAATAAAGTCTCCAGTGAAATGGATGTAACCCAATTATGTGTATCAATTTTGCCATGCTTATTTAAATAAAATCATAGATTTGATGTTTAACCTTATTTTTCAGGATATACAAAGTGTGTGGGGGGGAAAAGGAACACATTGGATGACAGTATTTGAAGAGGTCTTGATAAACTAGAATATTTAGATCAAATATAAGATACATAATTTAATTGTGGAAAGGTAATCATAAAGTCTTAGAATTAAGTTAAAAAATCAACTTTTACATGTGTAAGTTAACAGGTCATTTGAAAAAAATCTGGGGTTTTTGATGGACCTATTTATTCCATACTCAATAAACACTAGGGGTTCCCTATTCCTTCTAGGATTAATATAAACTCCTCTATTTGGCATATGTATTCCTTTACCACCTTGCCCTAACCTATTATTCCACAGTTATTACATATTATTCTTTTATTTTCAACATAATCTAGTGACACTGGCCTCCCCATTTCTTCTCCCACATAATATTCCACCTCCTTCCTCTGTACCTTCTCACTAGATATGAAAAAATATATATCATAAAGAAAACCTCAGAGAAGATATGGTCATGCCCATGTTGTTCTCCCATTCAGTCATATCCAGTTGCTCCCTATTACTCCTAAAATGAAATATAAACTCTTTTTTTTTGCATTTAAAATCTGTCACAAATTGCCTCAACTTACCTTCCCAACTTTATTGTCATACCTATCTTTCATGCATATTTCATGCACCAGTAGTCCAGTTTAACTTTCTTGATGTTTCTTGCACTTGACTCTCCATCTCCTGTCTCCCTGCCTTAATAGTGGCTATCCCTAGACCTTGGAATGCATTCTCATCTCACCTCTGACTCTTGAAATCACTAGTTTCCTTCAAGGTTCAACTCAAACACCAACTTCTACATGAAACCTTTTCTGATCTTCTCCAGCTATTAGTGCCTTTTCCCAAAGTGATCTTGTTTCTATTTTTTCTTTATATTTTTACCTTATATTCATATATGATCTCTTCCCCAATAAGTCCCATGGAGACAGGAACTTTTTTTTACACTTTTTTTTTGTTTTCCCAGGGCCTAGAACACAGTGCCTGGAATACAGAAGATACTTAAAAAGTCATTGATTAATTGATTACTTGAATAATATACTGATGTCCAAGAAACTTAATCTACTCATAGGCTGCATTAAGAGAGGTAGAGTGACTAGGACTAGGAAGTTGTTAGCCCCTCTATATGCCTATTTGACTGTTGAAATAGGCTAATATTTCCTAGGTAATTGTGCACTGCTCCATTTTCCTTTGACAGTAAGAATACCAAAGTAACAAATATTTCACAAAAGAAAATTGGGGGAAGGTAGAAGAGAGAGGACTCAGAGGACTTCAATTAATGACTCCTGGATCATTTGATCCCTTTTGAAACTACTAAATCCTACATCAATCTGGCAGCTTTAAGGAACTTTCCAATATCTCATCAAATCCTAATCAATTAAGATGTACTACATAGAGTAGTCTCCTGTATGTTGCATTGTTAAGTGCGTCTAATGAACTTAAGAGGGAGTCTTCCTTCTGAAGCTGACTGAGGGAATGTATAGAAATGAATTATCCTGGTGTGAGGTAGTGTGGAATACTAGAGAGAATGCTGTATTAAGATTCAGCAGAGACTTGGGTTCAAACCTTACATCTGATGTTACTTGTGAATTTGGGCAAGACTTAATACTCAGCTTTAAAAGCTCTAATCCTGTTTCTTCCTCTGCAAAATAGAAGTAATAATTACTGCAACACTTGTTTCACAGAGTTGTTGTATAGATCAAATGAAATGTTTGCAAAGAGTTTAAAGTGATTATAAATGTTAGTTGTTGTTAAAGAAGTTTTCAGTGGTTGAGGTTTGTATTAATGAAGCCACTCATGAAATGTCAAGTTGTGACATCTATATAGGAACAGATATTAAGTTTATCAAAATAAACACATGTTAGAAAGACAGTGCAGGTTGACAGAAAGCTGGACACAGAAATGAAGAGAATGCAGGGTGAACTGTGTTTGTGAAACTGTGCAGTGTTACAGAGCTACCCTCTGGAAAAAAAAATGATTATTCACGTATTGATGCTGTCTTGTCGTGAATCAATGAATACCACATTCTCTAAAGAACGAAAATTTTGGATCAGCCAAGGACGGAGGAAAGACATGTGATGGGAGGTGGTAAATAAAGAACAACTTATTCCTAGTGATTATGTATATACAATAAGCCAAATCTATGTATCTCTATCTATCTATCTATCTATCTATCTATCTATCTATCTATCTATCTATCTATCTATC
>NW_020954596.1:52557421-52598292 GCF_900497805.2 Vombatus ursinus
ATCTATCTATCTATCTATCTATCTATCTATCTATCTATCTATCTATCCATCTATTCTATGGAAAGTATATGATATGGTCTTACAAAATAATCAAAACAGGTAGACATAAGGAGAAGATGGACCAGTTAATAGACCATGTCCTACACTGGGCACTGGATCCACAAATATTCAAATAATTTTATGAAGGCTGGGATTATTTTAGGGGGAGTGATTACCTGTTAAGGAGTTTTTTTCTCTTCTTGAATTATTTTTATTTATTTTGTTATTTCTCTATTACAGGTAAAAATGTTTAACTTTTTTTAAATTTTGAGTTTCAAATTCTCTCTCTCCCTCCCATCTCACCCTCATTCCTTGAGAATACAAAAAAAATGATATCAATCATACATGTGAAGTCACGCAAAACAAAACAGAAACTAAATAAAAATAAAAATAAATAATTTTTTAAAAGTACACGTCAATCAGCATTCAGAGTTCATCAGTTCTGTCTTTGGAATTCATCTCTTTAAATGGCATTTTTCATTATGTGTCTTTTTGGATTATATTGGATCATTGTCTTGATCAGAGTAGCTAAGTCTTTCACAGTTGTTCATAGTTACATTATTGCTTATACTTTATAATGTTCTGTTGGTTCTTCTCACTTCACTTTGCATCTTTGCACATGTCTTTCCAGGTTTTTTTTGTTCCTGAAACTGTCCTACTCATCATTTCTTCTAACACAATAGCAATCCAGCATAATAATATACCATAACTTGTTCAATCATTCCATAATTGTTGGGCATCCCTCAATTTCAAATGTTTTTTTTTTCCTACCACAATAATTGCTGCTATAAAGATTTTTGTACAAATATGTCTTTTCAGAACCCAAAAGGAAAACTCCTAGGAATATTATAGCCAAATTCCAGACTTCCCAGACTTCCAAGCTCTCTGATCCTTTAATGTAAAAGCTGCTAAATCTTAGGTTATCCAGACTATGACTCAATGAAATTATTTGTTTCTGGCTGCTTGCAGTATTTTCTCCTTGGCCTGGGAGGTCTGGAATTTGGCTATAATATTCCTGAGGGTTTTCATTTTGGAATCCATTAAAGTATATGATTAGTGGATTTTTTCAATTTCTATTTTACCCTCTGGCTCTAGGATATCAGGTGAGTTTTCCTGAATATCTTGAAAAAAAATAGATGAAAATGTGAACTGCCTCATTAGAAAAATAATATCTTGAAAAATTATGTTTATGTTCTTTTTTGATCATGGTTTTCAGGTAGTCCAATAATTCTTAAATTATCTCTCCTTATTTATTTTCCAGGTGAGTTTTTTTTTCCCCTAATGAGGCATTTCACATTTTCTTCTATTTTTTTCATACTTTTGATTTTTATTTCATAGTATCTCATGGAGTCATTAGCTTTCACTTAGGCAATTCTCATT
Source organism: Vombatus ursinus (assembly GCF_900497805.2). NCBI lineage: Eukaryota > Metazoa > Chordata > Mammalia > Diprotodontia > Vombatidae > Vombatus > Vombatus ursinus. The sequence continues at coordinate 52,558,841 of NW_020954596.1, forward strand.
TTTAAGGAATTATTTTCTTCATGAGTTTTTGTAGCTCCTTTTCCATTTGACCAATTCTGCTGTTTAATTCTTCAGTGAATTCTTCTACATTTTTTTCCATTTCTGTGTTTATTAAACTGTTAAGTTTTTTTTAAATGATTCTCTTGTATCATTCTCAATTGTTTCCCCAATTTTTTTCTTCTGTCTTTCATATTCGAATTTTAATATCCTTTTTGAAATCTTCCATGAACTCTTTCTGGGCCTGAGACCAATACATATATTTCTTTAAGACTTCACATGTAGGTGTTTTGACACTGTTTTCTTCCTCTGAATTTGTGTTTTGATCTTCCCTGTCACTGTAATAACTTTCTATTCCCAGGTTCTTTTTAAAAAATGTTCATTTTCCAGCCTATTTCATGAATTTTAAAGTCATGTTCAGCTCCCTGGGTCTAGGGAGTATCATCCTAGGCTTCTTGCATCTAGGATGTGTGGCCTCACCACTTTCATGCAGCATCACAAGCACAGAGCTTCACAGCTGGAGGGCATGAGGACTTACTACTGGCCTCCTGTGGTAGGGAATGGAGCATTTCTGCTGGCCTGCTGCATGGGATATAGGGCCTCTTTATTGCTTCTACATTGCGAGCATAGAGCCTAGCTTCCATTCTGCTTTGCCAGATCCAGGAAACCTTGCTGCTAGCCTGCTGCCCCAGGACTGTAGGGTCTTGCCGCTGACCTATACCTGGATCCTGGACTCTCTGCTGGCTTTCTGGGGCATGGTCTGCTTCTGGTTTGCTTGGATGCAGCCTGCACTGAACTGCATTCCTCTTTTATGGGAGTCAGACAGACTTTCCTGCTGACCAATTAACTTGTCATGTGCAGGAAAAAATGTTTCACCCTGTCCTTTTATTGATTCTGCCAATCCAGAATCTGTTTTGAGGCATTATTTTATAGTTGTTAGGAGGTGAATTTGGGAGAGTTCAGGTGATTTCCAGCCTTGCTCTGACATCTTGGCTCCACTCTTTCCAAATTATGCATTTTAAGGGTTCATTTTCATCAGCAAATTTTGTGTCTTTTTTTTCTATTTTGTTAAGATATTTTCCTCAGTATTCCATATTGTGCTTTAAAAAATATTTATTTATTTTTAGTTTTCAACATTCATTTTTATAAGATTTTGAGTTCCAAATATTCCCCCTGCCCTATATGCCACTTTCTCCAAGATGGACGGCATGTAATCTGATATAAGCTATATATGTGTGATCATATTAAACATATTTTCACATTAGTCATGTTGTGAAAGAAGAATCAGAACAAAAGAAAAAAACATGAGAAAGAAAAAAAAACAAAAAAAGAAAGAAAAAATAGTATGCTTCAATCTGCACTCAGATGTCATAGTTCTTTTGCTGGATGTGGATAGCATTTTCCATCATGAGTCTTAGATCATTGCATTTCTCAGAAGAGCTGAGTCTAACAAAGTCAGTCATCTCACACTGTTGTTATTACTGTGTACAGTGTTCCCTGTTTGTCTCACTTCACTCAGGATCAGTTCATGCAAGTCTTTCCAGGTTTTTCTGAACTCTACCTGGTCACCATTTCTTATGGAATAATAGTATTCCATTACATTCATATGCCACAACTTGTTCAGCCATTCCCCAATTGATGGGCATCTCCTTAATTGCCAATTCTTGAAATTGTTTTGACTTCATTGTCTTCTTCTGTCCCTGTTACCATAATAGCTTTTTATTGTCAGGTTTTGTTTTTTTTGTTTTGTTTTGTTTTCTCATTTTCTACCATATTTCTTGATTTGTAGCTTTATGTTGATTTTGACTCTGTTCCTAGAATGTGGGGGTAGGGTCATTGTCTCAAGCTTCAGGCTTTTTTACACTATTGTTTTTAGAGCTAATTCTGGGGGTTTGGAAGTTTTTGATGCTTCCTAGGTGATATGATCAGGGATAGGTGTGTTCACTTCTCTCTTGATCTGAACTCTTGTTCTGACCCATGAGGGGCCCATATTCCCTTGCGATTACAACTGATACAGTTCCTCAGGGCCCCTCCTCCCTTGGAATTGGAAGTGATACTATTCCTCAGGATCCCTGATCCTGAGACTGGAAGTGATGCTGTTCCTCAGGGCTTCCACTTCTTTTGACTAAAAGTGTTCCTCTCTACCCTTGAACTATGATTCAGATGTTGGTATAAGCAATGGAGTTTCTAAATGACATTTTTCCCTAACTGAAGTGCTTTCACAGGAGTACCCTGTAATCTCTTTCTAAACAGTTGCGCCTAGTCGCCTTACCATCTCTTACTTAAGAGATCCCAAAGCTGCTGTTGCTTCTATCACCACTACTTAGTCCCAACATTGGTGTTTCATCCACATGGATTCTAGTCCATCCTCTACCCCATGTCACAAATTTCTCCAAACTCCCATGTTTTCTTGGCCAGAAGAATGTCTTACTCTGACCTTTTTTGGGTCTGCCTCTCCAGAATTTGAATTAAAGTATTGTTTTAAAGTTATTTTGAGGGGAATGTTGGGAGAAGTTAGCTGAGTGTTTTCTCTACTCTGCCATCTTGACTTTCCCTCTCACCTCCCACTCATTAAGGATTTATGGAAAGACATGCAAAAGTTAAACAGGCCAACTAGCTATGGATAGGTAGGGGCTTGCAATATTGGAAAGAGTGATGATATTGATGAGATCACTGATTCATTTAAGAGAGATATAGATATACAGAGATATGGAAATGGGTATACTCATCTATATCTAATCTATTTATATATGTATATGTACATATCTTTATCTATCTAAATATATTTACACATAAATGTGTGTCTATAGTGCTTCTTCTGAGGTTGAGTATCAATTTTGATGAAGATAAGGTCAACACTCCTATCACAATATCTGAACCAATAAAATAATAACTTGTAGGTTTCTTTGAGGACTTGGAACTTAATTTTCCAGTCAAGTAGCATGGGTATTAATGCTAAAGTCTCCCAAATGAATGACAACAACTTTCTGAAGAGGCTCAAAAGCTGACTTTCATAGCCAGGTTTCACAAACTCCTAGAACAGAGATTCTTAACCATGAATCCATAAACTTGAGGGTTTTTTAAAATTATTAATTGTATTTCAGTGTAATTAGTTTCCTTTGTAATCCTATAAAATGCATTTTATTTTATGCAAACAAAAAAAATGGAAAAAAAAAACACATAGACTTCAGTAGACTGCCAAAAGAGTCCATCAGACACACACACACACACACACACACACACACACACACACACACTCACACATGGTTAAAAATACCTAATCTAAGCAGTTATTTCAAGAAAAAGTAGAATCCTTCTATAAATAATAAACCTATGAAGAATAGAGGGAGACTTGAGAAGACATCTGAATTGATGCAAAGTGAGGTAAACAGAATCTTAAAAACAATATTCACAGTGGACTATAAAAGATGTAAAGGGAAAAGATAGCAACAACACTAAATATTGAGACTGAACATCATGGAATTATGTTGACCAAGCTTAGCCCTCAAGCAGAGATATGAGAATGTACTTCCCTCCTTTCTTTTCAGAACTAGGAGACTATGAAGAAGGAACACAACAATATATTCTTAGACTTAATTGATGTTTTGATTAGTTCTGCTGAACTGCTTTTTATTTCCTTTCTTTCTTTTTTCTTCCTGATTATAAAGGGCAAGGATAGGGAAGGAGGGAGAGACATATTGCAAGCTGAAGGTAATACTCCCCATTTGGGAGGCATGATGTGAATAAAGGTGATGTAAAACAAAAGAAAAAATGAACAAAATTTGTAACATTTGCTCAAGATTCCCTAGTGACATTCTTTTTTTTAAATTTATTCATTTTTAGTTTTCAACATTCACTTCAACAAGATTTTGAGTTCCAAATTTTCTCCCCATTTTCTCCCTTCCCCACCCCAAGATGGTGTGCATTCTGAATTCCCCTTCCTCTAATCTGTCCTCCCTTCTATCTCCCACCCCACCTTCTCTTATCCCCTTCCTCTTCTATTTTCCTGTAGGGCAGCATGGATTTCTATACCCCATTGCCTGTATATCTTATTTCCCAGTTCCATGTGAAAACAATTTTTAACACTTGCTTTTAAAACTTTGGGTTCCAAATTTTCTCCCTTCCTCACTCCCCACCCACTCTCATTGAGAAGGCAAGCAACTCAATAGAGGTTATACATGTGTAGAAATGCAAAACACTTCCATAGTAGTCATGTTGTGAAAAACTAACTATATTTCCCTTCATCCTACCCCAACCCCATTTATTCTATTCTCTTTTTTGACCTTGACCGCCTCAGAAGTGCTTGTTTCTGATTTTCCCCTCCTGCAGTCTGCCCTCCCCTCTATCATCCCTCTGCTCTTTTATCCCTTTCCCTCCTATTTTCCTGTAGGATAAGATAGATTTCCATACCCAACTGAGTGTGTGTGGCATTCCCTCCTTAAGCTAAATCCAATGAGAATAAGATGCACTCATTCCTTCTCACCTCCCCCCACTTCCTCTCCACTGTAAAATTCTTTTCTTGTCTGTTTTATGTGAGATAATTTACCCCATTCTACCTCTCCCTTTCTCCTTCTCCCAGTATAATTCTCTCTCATCTCTTAATTTTATTCTCCAGATATCACCCCTTCATCTTCAACTCACCCTGTGTCCTCTATCTATCTATCTATCTATCTATCTATCTATCTATCTATCTATCTATCTATCTGCCTGTCTGTCTGTCTAACTATCTATCTATCTATCTATATTTTTTTCCTCCAACTACCCTGATACTGACAAAGGTCTCATGAGTTACAAATATCATCTTTCCATGTAGGAATGTAAACAGTTCAACTTTAATAACTCCCTTATAATTTCTCTTTCCTGTTTACCTCTTCATGCTTCTCTTGAGTCTTCTATTTGAAAGTTGAATTTTCTATTCAGCTCTGGTCTTTTCATCAAGAATGCTTGAAAGTCCTCTATTTCACTGAATATCCAATTTTTCCCCTGAAGCATTATACTCAGTTTTGCTGGGTAGGTGATTCTTGGTTGTAATCCTATCTTCTTTGACCTTTGGAATATTATTTTCCAAGCCCTCCAGTCTCTTAATGTAGAAGATGCTGAATCTTGTGTTATCCTGATTGTGGTTAAACAGTACTTAAATTGTTTCTTTCTGGCTGCTTGCAATATTTTCTCCTTGACCTGGGAACTCTTGAATTTGGCTACAATATTCCTAGGAGTTTTCCTTTGGGGATCTTTTTCAGGAGGTGATCAGTGGATTATTTCAATTTCTATTTTACCCTCTGGTTCCAGAATATCAGGGTAGTTTTCCTTGGTAATTTCTTGAAGGATGATGTCTAGGCTCTTTTTTTGATCATGGATTTCAGAGAGTCCAATAATTTTTAAATGATCTTTCCTGGATCTATTTTCCAGGTCAGTTGTTTTTCCAATGAGATAATTTCACATTATCTTCTATTTTTTCATTCTTTTGGTTTTGTTTTACAATGTCTTCATTTCTCATAAAGTCACTAGCTTGCATTTGCTCCTTTTTAATTTTTAAGGAAGTATTTTCTTCATTGAGCTTTTGGACTTCCTTTTCCATCAGACCAATTCTGCTTTTTAAGACCTTCTCCTCCTTAGCCTTTTGGACCTTTTTTGCCATTTGGGTTACGCTATTTTTAAGGTATTATTTACTTCAGTGTTTTTTTGGGGGGTCTCCTTTAGCAAGCTGTTGACTTGTTTTTCATGATTTTCTTGCATCACTCTCATTTCTCTTCCCAGTTTTTCCTCTACTTTTCTTATTTGCTTCTCAAAATACTTTTTGAGCTCTTCCATGGCCTGGGACTGATACATATTTTTTCTTGGAGGCTTTGGTTGTAGGAGCTTTGACTTCGTTGTCTTCTTCTGTTTGTATGTTTTGATCTTCTTTGTCACCAAAGAAAGATTCTATGGTCTGACTTTTTTGTCTAGTTTGCTCATGATCTCCTCTTTGTTAAGGTAGGGGTCTGTTTCCAGTATGGAGAATTACTGTCCCAAGCTTCAGGGGTTTTGTGCAGCTATTGTCAGAGATACTTCTAGGGACCTGTGAGTTTTCAATTCTTCCAACATGGTATGATCAAGGGCAAGGTGTTTATTCCTTTCCTGGCCTGTGCTCTGGTCTATGAGTGATCACAAACACTCTTTTCTGCCTTGGAACTGTGAGGAGGATTCTCTCTCCACCACCACCACCACAAGCTCCACCACGTCAGCACTCTTCCTCACCCCAGACCCGCCACCCAGAACTGTGACCCAGATACAAGCATGGGCAAAGCAGGAGAATCCTGCCTCAGCACTGGCAAAGAGATCCCTGCAGTCCCCCTCTAATTAGCCACTCAATTCCCCCTCAGTCTGTGGGCCAAGAGCTCTGGAAGCAGCCTCCACCCTAGGGCTGCACTAGGACTGAGACTGGGACCAAGCTTCTCTCTCACCGTGGTCAGACAAACCTTTCCTACTGACTTTCTAAATTGTCTTTGTTGTTTGTTTGTTGAGGAGTCTAGAAAGTGCCACAGCTACCTGTGATTCTATCCCCTGAGGCCTGCTCCTTGTTTGCTAATGCCTAGTCTTTGCCTGTGCACCCATGCTGAACTGCACTCCTCTCTCATACCAGCACAATAAACCTTTCCACTCAACCATCCAGGTTGTCTTGGACTGGAAATTTGTTTCACTCTGTCTCTTTGTGGGTTCTGCTGTTCTAGAATTTGTTTAGAACCATTTTTACAGGTATTTGGAGGAGTTTGGGGGAGAGCTCAAGCAAGCCACTGCTTTTACTTTGCCCCCAGTGACATTCTCCAGCAAGGAAACAGGTGGAGCAAACAACTAGCTTGCCGTGAAAATTATCACCAGTAACAATAGAATATGGAGGATTTCCTTTTCCCCCAGTAAGTAATCATGACAAAGGGAATTTTCCAGCAAGCTTGAGAGATGGCTTTATGGTCATATTTCCAAAATAAGAAGTCATATTTACGTATGCAGAAAATTCATATTAGTCTCTTTACTAGAGAGGATAAAAAGGCTTGAGGAAGAAATTGTTCTCTATTCTGCAGATTACCAGGGTGATTGGAATCTTCCTTGAAAGAATGGAAGGAATGTGAAAAAGAAACATAATTGGAAAGTGATAAAGAGGATCCTAAGACTTTTCAAAAAGTACAAACCCTATTCATTCCTGATGATCTCTTGAGGAAACAATTATAATGATTTAAAAGACTCAGACATTAAAAAGCATTGCTTGGGGCTAAGAAGACTTAGACAATAAATTAAAAATCAAGAATACAAAGAGTTATCCTATGATAGCTCTCCTGGGGAGGGGGGAGGGGGGTGATGTCTTGACCTCTTTTTGGTAATTTTCCTCTTTCCTATCTGGTGTTGTAATTTGTTCCCAGGTTTCCACATTTTAGCTTAAACACCACTGTCCCTCCCTCTAACTTTTTCCCCCATTATCTGATCAATAGCTATTCTAAAACCTGCTATCCTTAATCTGCCCCATTTTGCCTGTCACCCTCTCTCTGCCAGGTTATCCTACATCAGTATCCCAGGCTGGCCCAAAGGGATTAATTTATTATATCTCTTCATTTTAGCAATTGCCTCTCCTCTGTTATTATAACCTAGTAATGATGACTTTCTTGTGTTACATAGTATCTTCCTTCCAACCCTAGGACTTAAAGAACATTGTTTAAGTTTATCATCATATAAAATACTATCAAGTCAAAGTAAATGATGGTCATACCTCTATATACATTTCTTTTCTCTCCCCTTACTCTAATTATAATCTGAGTTATTCTCCCTAACTCAGATCACCATCCCCTCTGGTATGCCCAGTTTCTGAACCTTCCACTTCCCAGAAGACTCCCCACCAATCTTTTCACTCAGTGAAATGTCTTGTGTGTGGCCAGAGATACAGCCTTCCTTCAAATTGAGAGGAATAGCATCTCAATAAGTGATGCTCTCTGGTCCCTAAGCATCAAAGGGAATGGATTTCTGGAGGTTTTCTGTCTTTGTCATGCTTTGCATGCATATTGTATTGGAACTAAATGGAACTCTAGTGATCATTTAACCCAGCCCCTTATTTTATAGGTCAGGACACTGGGGATGAGTGATATTAAGTGGCTTGCTTAAGGTGACATATCCAGTTATTAGTAGTGAAAAAACAAGAACCCATGTCTCAACTCCCAATTCACAAATTTTTCTAATACACATCCCATGCCTTGGCTCTCTTTCTAAGTAAAAGAAAATATCATCTTTTAAAAAAGCTTAGCAAAAAAAATAAAATCCACAATGTCCTGTCAGGGTCTTATGGAATTACAAAAATGAATAGCTAACATGATGGCTTAGTTGAGGAAGTTTACACTTTTGTAGAGAAATTTACAGTCTGATACACTTTCCAAATGAATGCAATCCTCTCCTTCTACCCTGACCCCTCACTCCTTTCTTTATTTCACAAAATCATAGACATTTAGAGGTGTAAGAGACCTTAGAGATCATGTATTACAACCCTGAGTTTATTGGTGAGAAAATTGACATCCTAATAGAACATTCTCTAGCATAGAGCTAGTTAATTGGGAAACCAGACCTTGAACCAAGGTCACATTCAAACAGGGTGTTATTTTCACTTTTCCAACTTCTCTTTATGAAGAATGGATTATAAAATTCACCAATAGGCACTTATTATAACTTCTTTCCTAGAATAAAATGTTAACCACCTTGCTAGGTTTGATAAGCACTTGGCACAGGTCACAGCAAGTTGTAGGTGATTAATAAATTCTTAGTTATTGATTTTAACAGAATAAGAGAGGAGAAAAGCAATCCTATTATCCATACATTCCTTTATGGTTGGCTTAGTCTCTGTTAGAAGACTAAGGAAATGGAGAAATAAAGAATCACTCTGAGAGTAGAACCTGACAGACAGACTTGTCTAAGGAGGAAGGTACAGTTGGTGGCTTTTTTTGCCTCTCCCAAAAGTAAAATTATTTTTGTTAAGCTTTTTTTTCTACTCTCTTCAAATGCAAATAAATACATAACTACCACCAAGAAACCCACCCCCTCTTGGAACTGAGACTGAATGGTCTCTGAAGCAGCAGACCTTGGATGAAAGAAGAACATTTCCTTATGTATATTTCTCCCTGAGACAATGCACCAGTTTTATAAAGTACATGGCACCTCTGAGGATAATGGCATATGTTCATTCATGTGAGAGATGAGTAGCTATTGGCTGAAATGCAATGCAGATTTAGACATTAAGGTCCATCTCTTAAGATATTTAATCATGAGAATTCCTGACATGCGTCACTTAACTCCCTGATTAACTATCAAGCAGTTGAGGCCCAATCCAGCATATAACTGCAAGTGGTGATTAGTACAGATGAAAAAGTCTCTGCTTTTGTATCATACTTATAATGAATCTCATATTTTGCTTTGAAAGCAACTTGTCTTTTTTTCTTCTTTTTAATAAACAGTGTGTCTTTTAATGGATAAACCCGTAAACCATCTGGCAGTTGTCTCATGGATCATTAAGAGCACAGGGTAGCTCTGAAAGGATGTCTCAAGTGACATGCAAACCCAGAGCATGCAAAATAAATTACTCTTGATTTTTAAGATCAGATTTTTTTTTTGAACAAAGAACTTCTCTACTCTCAGTGTCATTATTTAGGATGAAAGCATGGCTAATAAAATAACCTATTCATGGTTCATAGCTGTAAGTCTTCCATTGAAAGCCCCATGACATAGTGGCTAGAGAACCAATCTTGGTAAGCCAAAATGATATCAATTTAATTCCTGCCTCTGATATTTGTTAAGCCTTGTGACCATGGGCAAATCACTTAACCTTTCAGTACTCCTTGGTGATTCTCTAAGGCTAGAATTTATAGATATGTTGTCTCTCTGCATTGGTAGAAAAGATTTCCACACTAGGAATCCTCTACACTGGTTATGTTACAAGACCAGAGCCAAAATGAAAACAAAAATGTCTCACATCAAAATCACATTAATTTCCTTTTATGATACAGCATTTTACAATTTATAAAGTTTTTTTTAACAACTCTTTGCAGGAGGTCATGCAAATGTCATTACTCCCTTTCCATAGACAAGGAAACCACTTAGGGTGGTTAAGTCAACTCAACAAATATTCAGTAAACAGCTACTTTATTGAGTGTGCTGAGTTAGGCATTGAGGAAGACAGAAAGTTTTGCTAGGAAATGCTCTCAACCTCATGGAGTTTACAGTTAATTAAGGGCAAATGACAGGTAAACAAAAATTTGTGATACAGAATACTACAGGAAAAACACAGAACAGGGCAAAGTAAATTCTTTCCTATGGTTAGACTGCAAACAAAGAGTAGAACAAGGATGAAGCCAAACCAAGCTAAATCAAGACCTCTTGATTCTAAGTCAAGTGTTCCTGATTGACATCAAACGTGTGTTGGTTCCATAACCTCTAATATAGGAATGCCTGATAATAGACTCAATGCCTTAGGAACTGTAATAATGAGGTTGTTGATATGATAATTGTGGCAGAGTCAACATGGTCAAACCTCTTGTTCTGTTCCATGTTCACATCATCAAATTGATAGCATGATAGCATACAAAGTCCTTCAGTGACATATATAAGATCAAGGAAAATAAATAACATTATATAGGCACGACCACCCAGGAAAGCATAGTGATTTTCTGGTACCCTTATTTTTTCTCTCTCCCTCATTCAAAGACACTGCCCTCTGAAATAGCAATGTAATTGACTAGCTTTTAAAAATCAGCAAAGAAACCTTTCTTCTCCCACTCTACCGTGGATTACAGACAGCCTCAACATGGGAAAGGGGTAGTGCCTTCTTTATTCCTGCTAGAAGTAGAAGCTACCATCCTGTCCCCATAGCTCAACTCCCCTGCCTTCCTCATTATTGTAGCAAACTCTATGTATCAAAGCATACTTCTTTCTATTTACTTCAAATCTATGTGATTTGAAGGAATAATGCTTACTCATGAGGACTAAAGTGCCATTCAACAGATTTCCTTGTTCTTAATAATTGAAGATCTGTTAGCAATGTCCCCTTGCTTTTTATAACAATGCCAAACACTCAAACTGTTTGCAAACTGTGGTTATTCCTTGGCATTATGATAGCTATACTAGGATGAAATAGGGATTCCTAACTTTATGGTATATGGATACAATTAGTTCCTTTCCAGCAGATTTTATCATTAGTTCCTTTTAGGTACAGATCCTCTACACTTGGTGCTTCTCTGTCTCAAGAGGATGCTATTTCCTTCTCAGGAAAAAAAAATCACAATTAGTGCATCTAAATGGCAATCTGTCATTTGACTGCTAGTGAATGATAAATTTTCTGTTGCTAGGAAACCTTTTGCAAAGACAATATTTTCTAAGGATGGTTATGCAGGGTGGGAGTGGGAAGTGAATGTCCAAAACAGTCAGAGAGCTGTACTAAACTTACAATTCTAATCTGAGAAAGATATGCTAAATACCAACATGTTATATCAACAATACAGGGAATTTGGTACTATTTACATGGTAAATTTGTTTCTAACTTTCAAATGTGAGTTTGTTCCCATTCTAAGCAGACTCAAAAAGAGGCAACTATTATGGTGGATTAAGGCCCTCCTTCTTTAGCTGGGAGACAGAAGCCATGAAGCATTTAAAAAGAGATTAATGACTAACTGGGTATTGGAGTAATTAGAGAAAATGAAAGGACAGTTTAGAGAAATGAACTATGAGAGCTTGGGGAAAACCTTCATTGATATGGCTCTCCATCATTGGCTAATAGGATGGAGACTAGCCTGGCAACAATAGTGCCAAGTTACAGGCCAATAATATAGCTAAAATCTTTGCACTGATTATATATGTATTCAGTCACCTTTAGATTATGATTTACTTTTATAGAACAGTTTTTGACAAAAACATGGACTAGCCAAGTAGATTTTCAATGGCCTGGAGGGGAATAACAACAACAAAACCTGAATTCCTTTCAGAAAAACATGGATTGATATATTGATATAGCTGCATATACATAGGTGAATCTTATTTTTTTCTTTCTGAGGAAAGAACTGAATTATATTGCTATTGACTAAAATTACAATTTCATATTCTAATATATTTTCAAAAGCAAAATTATTATTGTTAGAAAATTATTAAAGTTGATTGGGACATGTTGGAGGCAGTCTCCCCCTTTCTATTTATACTGTCACAACCTTATTTCAGGACTTCATCACTTCTCAGATGGAATATTGTTGTAATTGTTTCCTCTCATTTCACATTCTCCCAACAACAGGCATTTGTGCAAATCCTTTCCCATGTCTGGAACTCACTCTCCCCACAGCTTTCCCTGATGATTTTTTTTCCCTTTAAGGACAAGATTAAATGACATCTCTTCAGTGATGTTTTCAGCTTACCAAACATTCATTTAAGTGGGCTTCAATCTCATTATGGGTCATTGGTTGATTGGTTGGTTGGTTGTTGTCCTTCATTCTCAAAAGAGGACCAAAATGATATTACCATGTTGGAGTCAAGGTACAGTGTGTCTGATTATGGCTAGTAAGACCAACATGAGCTTGGAAGGCACTACCACAAGTCTGGCACAAATTGTCCTTATGGACATTTGGAATAGAGATTTCTCTAAATCTTAATATCTCACATGTCTTCTGAGTTACTATAATCCTGGTTTGCTCTTGGAGCACAGCCCCTTCTTTGATGAGGGCATGCCATGTTGGGCAGTCCTGGGCCAGTGTCTCCCATGTCTCACAATCATTTCTAAAGTTCTTCAGAGAGACCTTGAGCGTGTCTTAAGATCACCTGGCAAGATAATACATCTGACACTGAGGTCTTTTTTCAGACTAAACTGTCAAACATTCAAACTTTACTGCAGAGGGTGCAATTCTGATGGACTGGCCACATTGTTTGAATGCTAAACATACATTTGCCTAAAAGACTATTTTTTGGAGAACTCATGCAAGGCAGTCACTCACATGGTAGTCAGAAGAAGCAATGGGTCAATAGTGTGACATGGAAGAGCAAAAACTATCTCTATCATGGGTTGCATTTATTGAACTATAGTGTTAAAAAAGAGTCAAATGAGAGTTTCTCTGTATCCTGACTTGGCCAATATATATCTTGAGAAATGTGCTTAGTTATGGTTTTTACATTTTAGGAATGGTATTGATAAAGTGGAATATGTCTGGAGAGTAGTAATTAAGATGGTAAAAGCAAGCTAAATGATGCCATATTAGAATCTAATGAATGAAGTGGAAATGTTTAGCCTTTTAAGAGATATTTTTTTTGACTTCTGTTTTTTTTTTTTTTTTTGAGAGAGGGCATAACATAATGATTAGGGGAACTGCCATACAGTTATGAAGACCTGGTTTCAAGTGTCACCTCTAACATGTACAAAGCCCATAATGCTGATCAAGTACCTTAGCCTCTCAGTGACCCAGCCAATTCTTGAAGGTTTGAAGCTGTACAATAGTTGCCGATACATTCTGGAGAAGGAAATTCCTATCACCAATGTTCTCTATGGCAAAGATATAATGGATTGGAATCAGACAGAGACTAGACTTAGAGTGAATGTGGTACTTGTCTTTCAACATTTAAAGTCTGCCACATAAGAGAGAGTTTAATTTGTTTTTCTTTGTTTTAGAAAGAGTAATGAGAAAAGTTTATAGAAAGCAGATTTTCACATTAAATTAATGAAATATTCTTCAAGTAAGAGCCATTCAAAGGTAGAATGGACTATTTTGGAAGATACTGTTTACCTCCCTGGTCAGCAAGTAAAGATTTGGTAATTAATAATAATGATAATAATAATACAATTAACATTTATATAGCTCTTCAAATTTTGCAAAGTTCTTTGCATATATTATCTCATTTTATCCTCACTAAATGTGAGGATACTGGGAGGCAGGTCTTATTATTATCCACATTTTATAGATGAAGAAACTGAGATTAAATGACTTGACCACTATCTTGGAATTAGTACATGTCAGAGATGAGATTTGAACTCTGGTCTTCATGACTACAAGTCTGGTGCTTTACCTACAGCCTCACCTATTTAGTTAGCTGTTGGCCCTGGTGTAAACAGTTTCCTATTTCAGTTTCTTTGAACTTGATAGGTTCTGAATGGTAGCATCCTATTTTTCCTTTGAAAACTAATAAATTTTCAGAAAATATTTTTATAGAAGATATTTTTAAACTGCTAGAACCCTATTTCTAAAGACTATATAGTCCCATGATATGGATATCATAACATGGAGCAGAAAATCAACAAGAGTTAGGACACTACAGCCCTTTATTGGCTATGTCTTAGACAAGGCATTTCATTTTTCTAGTTCTCCATTCTCTCATTTATAAGACAAGGGCTTTGGATTACTTGAAATCTAAGGTCTTTGCCATTATCCTTTGACTTCATTCATTCATTCACTAATTCATTCATTCATTCATTCAACAATCACTAATTAAGGAGGTATTATGTTCAAGACACTACATTAGGTTCTGGAGATAACAGACAAAATGTAAACTAAACTCTGCTTGCAAGGACCTTACATGATGGCAGGGGGGGGAGGTCAGCATTTAAACTCATAAACAGATGGAATATAATTTAATAAGAGAGAGAACATGATGAATTAGGGGCATCAGGAAAGACTTCTTGCAGAAAGTAGCACAGAAGAATTATTATTAATAGAATTGTTCTTTTAGTAACAAATACACTATTCTTGGAACACACTGAGATTCAAAGTGAGGGTAGGGGCTGGGAGGTGGGGGCAGGGCTGAAAGGATGCATATAAATGAATTAGTTGAGAGAAAACTTTAAGTAGAAGTATTTTTATGGTAGTTAATGCAGTTGTATGTAGTCCAGTCTAGAGTGTATGGACGATGGGTGTGTGGCAGACATGGACATGGAGGACAGTATGATTTAATTGAATTACAAGCATTGACTTTGGAATCACAAGATCATAGATTTAGAGCTAGACGTGATCTCAGAGGCCACCTACTCTAACCCTCTTATTTTGTAAATGGGGAAATTGAGTGACTTGTCCAAGGTCACATCAGTAGAAAGCAGCAGAGGTAGAATTTGATGTCAGGTTCTAAGACTCCAAAACTAGTGCTCTTTCTCATTTACCACATTTGGTCCTATGGCCTGGATACATCTTCCACTTCTAACATTAACTATCTATGTGATACTGAAAAAGTCATAGCCTCTGTGACTATCAGTTTCCTCACATACAAATTAAGAATAATAATAATAACAATAATACCAACCTATATAAGTTTACTTTGAGATAAGTACTTAGAAAATGGTAAAAATCACATGAAAATGTGATCTGTAATCATATTAAGCAATGATCCTCCTTCTAGCTGTATCACTCCACAATTAACATTTGATAGAATGGTGGATGAATCTGAAACAGAAGTCAGATTTATTGAAAAACTCTAAAAAGAGTTATAATATGCTTGATATGATAATGCAGTGTTTTCATTCATTCACCACTGCTTGTGGGAAAACGAACAGATTTGGTAATAGGGGAAATTATTATTTTAATTTATAATGTCTGGCCAATTCCTGATCCAAATGCTTCATAGGAGAGCAGAAGAGTTTCCTTCCATTCTTGGTATCAGCATTTATTGGCAGGTGTTAGCAGGTCCTGACAGTGGGTCACAGATGAATATCAATCATCACTGCCAAAAGAAATCCCATAGAGTGTACATTTCATACTTTTGATTCCACAGATAGACACACCACAATTGGGGGAAATCATCACTTTGACTTCTTGGTAAACTGGGAGAGAGAGAGGAATGGATCCAAATTCCAAAGACATCTCAGAACTCATCTGACTCCCAAGAGAGTAGAACAGGAGAATGTTGTCCTTTTGCTTAGTGTTTGAATAAAGCTGAATTTTAGTCTTTAGTATATGCAACAATTCAAAAGTTCAGTGGAGCTGAGCAAACTCTAAACCAAGTTTGAACTCAGACCAAATTTTTGTTTGTTTTTTTTTCTTCCTGCACAGGCAATGTACAGAATGTTGTCCTAGATGCTGAAGGAAATATAAATATTGAATAAAACACGAGCCCAGCCCTCATGGAGCTCACAGTCTAGGAGGAAAATACAAAACATACACAAATAACTCTAATTCCAAATTATATCTGATATATGCAGAAGAAAGCTAGGTGAATTCTATATAGCAGTTAAACATGTAAGGAAATCTCTTAGAACTACATTTCCCAGAAAACTTTGAGTGAGCAGTGTGGTGATATTTCTGGAGAATTTTTAAAAAAGATTTCTGGATAGATGGCAGAGGAAGAAAATGGATGCTGTGGTCAGGGTGATCCACACGCTTTTTCTAATCCTTTTGAAGACTGCTATCATTGATATTCTTTCTCATTTGCATGCCTGACTGGGGAATGAAACAACTTAAAAGAATAATCCTCTCTGTGTGATGGAAGATTTCAGCTTAGAGCAAGTCAAAAAGAGAGAACTGGGTGTCATGAAATTAAGAGAATATAATAAATGCATAAGAGGACAGTCTTGCCTCAGCTGCCAACATCGAAGGTGGGTTTACTTTCCTTCCACCCAGGCTCAATCTATACAAAAGTGACTCAGCTAATAGAACTGTATTCAGTTATTAATATTGCTCTTATACCTTATTAGTGACTTGATAGAGACCAGAGGAACAAAGATGATTTTTAATCTTTCATCAATCTAAGATGGGAAAAATGTAGTAGGAAAGTGTTAAGTACAGTACCTAAGTGGACAATTATATTACATTTTGCACAATATCCTTGTTATTCGCTTGCAAAGCTGAGGAGCAGGAAAAAAAGGCTTAGTGGTCCTAGCTAGTTTAAATAGGGGTGGCAGGCATCATAGGAGTCATGCATGGGTAGGTGATGGCTTTGGATGATAAGTTTTGTTTGATTTCATTCTACCAATGCCTCATAACTACTGTTTAATTAAATTTGGTTTGAAATAATTAAGATATGGTTGAAATATGACATATATTTGAATTTTAATGGTTGGATTGAAATAAGTTTCCTAGGGTAGGGGTTGAGACAAATAGAGTATCTATAATCTGACCCCAAGTGAACTCTCAGAGGTTAATGGTGAAAGGAGGTCCTTGGTGATGATGCTAACACCCCTATGATAGTTGTATATCAAGACAGTCATCAATTAAAGGGTATATTAAAGAATATTTTCAAGCAATAATTTCTGACAACAAGAATTCATCAGGTATGTATTTTGTGCACTTAGAAGTACAAGCTACTCTTGGGGAAGAGAAAACTCGGCACAGAGTTTAAAATCTAGTAAAAAGGACAAATTATTCACACACATAACGACATGAGAAAAAAATTTAAATGCATTTCAGATCTGAAGAGAGAAAATGTGAATTCAATTCCTGCCTCCATGTCTCTGATTTCCATCCTAAACCGAGGGGAGAGAGTTCCTCAAATATCTGTTTAATCTGAGTCAAGATTTTGTGAAAATAACTTCTCAGAGAAACTTGTGCTTTGTGTATAGTGCCAAGCAGAATCTATTCACTGAAAGAAAAAAAAAGTCAGATAAAGGATAGTCACTAAAGCTGTGATTTCATTAGTACAAGGAACTCCCAGGTGAGAAAATCGCTACTACAACAGCACTTTAGCATAATCTCTACAATTTGTTGAATTGGAGAGTTGCCCAGAACCCTGAGAGGTTTAGTGACTTGCCCAGAGTCATACAGCTAGGATATGTCAAAGTTGGGACTGGAACCTAGGAGTATCTAGCTCTGAGTTTCCCTTTATCTTCTATACCTCTCCACCTCACAGGCAATATAAATTATATATTTTTTCTAAACTATTGAAAATCTTTAGCATCTCCTATTTGAAGTTTGTAGATGATGTCTCAGATTTACCTACATAGATACTTCATAGAATTAGAGCAGATACAATAACAGAGGAATAAAAAGATCTATAGCCAAACAGAGAGGCATATACATAGAAACACACTAAAGTAGCTTCCCATTGGCCTGGGCAAATGTCCAATCCAATGGAGTTTCTAATGATTCCTTTTCACTGGCCTCAGACAGCTGTTAAGAGCTGCTATAAATCCTTATTCTCTAGGATAAAAGCTAATTATTGTCATAGGTTAGGAATAAATCCCCCCTCCCCCTGTGCCATAGCATATTATCTTACAATTAGAGACATTAAAGACATTTTATGCCTTATCTGAAAACATTCATCATTGTTCACAGTAAGTAGCAAGGGGAATGAAAGGATTTCTGGTCAGTTCTGGTCTAGGCCTTCATTTATTCTGATTTCTTAATATGGCTTAAGCATTGACTAAGTGGATGTGATTGGTATTTTCTTATTTATCTCAAGCTCCCTCTTTTGCCCTTCTCTATATCACAAAACCCCTTAACATAATCCTCTCTTCCTTTACTCCAGCCTCTGATGAAGAGGAGAATCTTTCCTTCACCAAGGGTAACTACTCCACATATACCCTTGATTTTATATCTTCCAGTCTTATGAAGAAGACTCATCTTAAATTAATCCAGCCCCACCCTACTCATCTTCAGTCTTTTTTAATTTCTACCTACTGGATATGCACACACATAATAGACATAGACATGTGTGTGTATAGATACATATATGTATATACATGTATATATACAGATATACACACATACACATATGTATGTATATATGTATATATTTCTGCATCCACATACATATATTATTTCTGTATACAAATATACATATGTGTATGTTTATACTTATGTATGTATAAATGCATATACATACACACATATGTGTGTCTCTTCTCCCTTTTACAGACAAGTTCCCAGGAAAATGGGGTGCAAACTCTAAACATTGATTTATTCCTTCTGCTTCATTTCTAATTCACTTTCTTTTTTCCCTTTTTTTTCTTCTTTTCTTTTCTTTCTTTCTTTCTTTCTTTCTTTCTTTCCTTCTTTCTTTTTTGGCTAGGCAATTGGGGTTAAGTGACTGGCCCAAAGTCACACAGCTAGTTAGTGCTATGTGTCTGAGGCTGGATTTGAACTCAAGTCCTCCTGACTCCAGGGCTAGTGCTCTATCCACTGCACCACCTAGCTGCCCCTCTAATTCACTTTCTAACTCTTTATAAATCTGGCTCATATCCTTATCATTTATTTGAAACCATTTTCTTCAAAGTTGTCAATGATCTGTCCTTCAGGCATGCCCTACTCTTCATGATCCCTTGAACATGCCAATATGTCTATGGAGTTTTCCTGGCAAAGATTCTGGAGTGGTTTGTCTTTTCCTTCTCCAGTGCATTAAGGCAAAGGGAGGTTAAGTGACTTGCCCAGGGTCACACAGCTATTAAGTGTCTGAGGTCAGATTTTAACTCATATCTTCCTTACTCCAGGCCTAGCACTCTATCCACTGAAACATCTAGCTACCCCAAATAATGATCTACTAATTGTCAAATCTAATGGTCTTTTTTAGGTTTTTGACTTTCTCAACATCTTTGCAGCATTTGAAACTGCTGACATAATTTTGTTCCTGGCTACTCTTTCCTCTTGGATTGACATTTCTCTCTCTTGGTTCTCATCTAACCTATTTGACTACTACTAAGTGTTCTTTGCTGTTTTATTACCTATATCATGTTTCCTAGCTATGAGCATAACCCCAGTCTGTGGGCATCTTTTCTTCTCTTTATGAATTTTCTTACTTGGTGATCTCATGGGTTCAATTATTATCTCTACATAGATGACTCACAGATCTCTATAGTCAGACCTAATCTTTCTCCTGAGCTCTTAGTATGCATCTCCAGCTGCCTAATGGACATTTACAAAGAAGTGCCCCATTGACATTGCAAATTCGATATGCCAAAAACAGAACTCATCTTTTCTCCCAAACTCATCCTTCTTTCAAACTTCTTTATTTCTGTAAAGGGCACTGTCATCTTTTCTTTCACCCAGGTTCCAAACTTCAGTGATGGTCTTGACTCCTCACTCTCCTGACTGAATAATGGTCACCTTCCCATTACCACCACTGTGAAGGAGCCCACTCTCCTTCCAACCTTGCACCCACTCCCCCTTCCTTAGTAGTTGTGGGCTACGCCTTCTCTCATCTAGTGGGTACAGATCCCTTGGACAAATAACTTGTTGCCAGCTATATGTTGCCAGCTGGCCTGGCAGAACTGCAGGGTGTAACAAGGAGATTAATGTATTACAAGGCTAGAATGCTATGTTGGAGCTAGCTTGTGACAAGCTTTAAAAGCTACCAAGCCTAACTGTCCTCCCTGTGGTCCCCTAAAGTTCAATGAGCTATATCATTTGCCCTGTTCCATGCCCTCAGGACATTTCTATACACACAGCATTGTCATCTGCCTTAGTGATGAACTCCAAGAACCTCTAGGCCTTTCCATTGACCCTGCTACCAAATCATAAAGATAACCAGGCCTTTCTCACCTCCCTGCAGTTGAATGCTGTGTTAGCTTCTACAATTAGAATACAAACTCCTTGACGGCTACAACTGTCTCACTTTTTGATTTGTATCTCTTAGTAAGTAATCATTCAGACAACCATCGTTCATTCATCTCCTCACTTCACATATCCAATAAATGTCCAAATTTTGTTGTTTCTATCTTCACAACATTTCTAGCATCTGTCTTCTCTGTTCACATGCTATCACCCTAGTTCAGGTGGTGCAATGGATAGAACACTGGGCTTGGAATCAGGAAGACTAATGTTCATGAGTTCAAATCCAGCTTCTGATACTTACTACCCTAAGTAAGTCGCTTAACCCCATTTGCTTCAGTTTCTCATCTGTAAAATGAGGCTGGGGAAGGAAATGGCAAACTACTCCAATATCTTTGCCAGGAAAAATCCAAATGGGGTCATGAACAGTTAAACACAACTGAAACAACTGAACAACATATGATAGCTCTCAATTTGTTCCTCAGCATCAAGTCTCTCCCCATTTTAATCCATCTCTACAAAAATACTAAAGTAATTTTCCTAAAATGTCGTTCTGTTCACATTACTCCACCATTCCATAAACTCCTATGGTCTCCTCTATTACTTTTAGGATCAAATGTAAAGTCTACTTTTTGTCTTCTGAAACTCTCCAAAAGCATTATGACCTATGACCTGTAACCTATAACCATTATAACCTATGACCTATATGTAACATAATGTAATATAGTTTAATATATAATGCTATAACCCTCTGTAATCCTGCCAGACTGATTTTTCTTTTACTATTCCTTATACATAACACTCCACCTCCATTATTGTACTTTTGTGTTAACTATCACTCATTCTTGGAATATGCATCTTCTTCACCTCCACCTCTTATGATCTCTTGCTTCTTCAAACTCAGTTCAAGTGCTACCTTCTACACCAATCCTTTCCAGATCTCCTGCCTCCCCTAGCTGCTTGTGCTTTCCCCTGAAAGTTACTTGCTTTTAATTTTTGTATATATTGAATATATAGATACATATATATGTTGTCTTCCCAATAAAATTTAAGCTCCCTGAGGGAAAGGACTGTTACTTTGTTGTCTTTGTTTCCTCAGTGCCTAGAATAGTACCTGGCATAGGGAGAACACTAAATAAATGCTTATTAAATGATCAGTTCAATTCAGCAAGTGTTTATTAAGTTCTATGTATATGCCATGCCTGGAATACAATGAGAAAAGCAAAACAATACCTGCCTTCAAAGAACACACATTCTCCTAGAAGAGATACATTCAAAGAAAAAGAAGTGTTCAAATACAAGAGAAGAAATTACATACTCAATTATGTCTACTTTGTGGTTATTATTCCGTCCTTTCAATTGTGTCTGACTTTTTGTACCCCATTTGGGGTTTTCTTAGCAAAGATACTAGAGTGATTTGCCATTTCCTTCTCCAGCTCATTTTACAGATGATGAAACTGAGGCAAACAGGATTGAGTGATTTGCCCAGAGTCACCCAATTAGTAAGTATCTAGGCTGGATTTGAACTCAGGTTCTCCTGACTGCAGGGCCAGCACGCTACCCTTATTATTTCTACTAGTATAGGACATAATATATGACTGACTTATATAACACCTGTCTAGCTTGGTACAAACTTTTTTCAAATAGTCCTAAGTAAAACTTTTGATTAAAAAGAGACAAGCCAGCAAGAAAACAAGAAAGAAGAGTTAGGAGAAAGGCTGGAAGATGAAACAAAAAGCAAAAATGTATGTGTATATATGTATGTTTGCATGCATGCTGCATATGTGAATCTATTTCTATCCATCTTTGTGTACATATTGGTACCTCCCAAAAATCACAGGATGAAACATGATTAATTAGGAGTAGGAGAGAACAAAATTCCTATTTTGCAAAACCAGTTGCAAACATAAACAATTGTAAGATTTCGTGCAACCCAGTCAAGTAAAGCTGATTGATTTTATCTGCAAACTGCTATTGACTTGTCAGCTGGCTTCTGTTGTTAGAAATCAGAATGCAGTGCATTGGACTGAATAAATGTGTTGCATGGCAAGTCTTCTTGGTGCTAAATTGCATTCAACTAGAGAGTAGTTAAATGATCTTTTTTTTTCCCAAGGATGTGCGCATGTAAGTGTGTCTCCAATGGTGTGTTTTATGTGGTGAAATTTGTAGGCAGAGAGCTTACATGCCTCACAAAAAGATAAGAGAAACCATAAAAGTGATGAGGCAAAACAGATACCCAAATGGGCAGAAGCAATTTAATTTATATCTGAACATTTAACTGAAATTAATTCCTATGTGATTGATCCTATTTTGTGGAGGTAGCTAGCATTGAGTCCATGCATGACTTTGAACCATTCATTGTCGTGTTCCCAGAAATGATCAGCTCTCTGACAAACCAAATCAGTAATGCATTGAAATAATTTACCCCATTCATGAAATATATAGCTAATGACCATGAGAAAAATCAAAAGCCTGAAGAAAATATATGTATCTCACATTTTAATTTCTAGAAAATAACTTGCAGCATCACCATGATCAAATGATATTTATTAGGCCTGCATGGACTACATGATCTATTATAGATCTGAGCATATTCCTCTGTATTGAGTAAGTGGAAAAATGACTTTTCATGTTACCTTAAAAATAAATACCTCCAAATATCTCAAGACTACCTCATCCTCAGCTCCATGTAAAAATGTACAGCAATAGATAGATGAAAGAAATACTCTTTATGACAATTTCAATGTGAATTGGATAAACTTTAAACCAATGATTTTTGAGGTTGTTTATAGTTAAGGAAATGTTTCTATGAAAATCAAAGAGGACAGTAATAGGGAAGACATGAAATTCTACTCACATTACTATGTCTTGCATGGAAGTGTATTCCTGATTAAAAAGGCAATGAATAGTCTATTTATAGGGACAGAAATACGATGCTATGGCTATTGAAAGATAACTACTTTAGTAGGAAACCATGTTCCATTTTCTCCTACAAATACTTTATGCAAAATGTTAGACACTTAGAGGATGGAACATGTTGTGTTAAAGTGTCAACAGTAATTGAGAATTGCATACTTCTCTCAGCTTAGGTTTCTACAGGGTAGTTGTAACACAAAACAAAACAGAAACCAACTGGCTATTTCTTACCTGATAATTGGCATACTTTTTTTGTTACTGTCCATTTGTATAATTTATAGCTTTCGAACATTTGTCTTTTTCATAATTTCTTTTTTGTAGTACAAACATTTATTCTTATCACCCACTGAAACATGAGTTTATCAAACAATATCAAAACTTCACTGTTTGACTAAAGCTGTCACACTGACTAAAGCTGACACACTAAAAGTCTGGGAACTGATTTTCTAAGGAAAGCACATTCATAGTCCCACAAACTATAGCACTGGTATTCATAAACTTCATTACTATGATGTGAGCCACAGGAAGACTGAATGATATGAGGTGCATGACATATTTCAGATGTAAATATTCAAGTCAGAAGAACTAAAAAAAAAGTATTCTTCCTAAGTCAAGGACTTGGCCACAGTTCCCAGGGAGTACTACTCAGAGAAGGAAACATCATAGTAAAGATTTATCTCAACCAAAGCTTCAACTTTCATGCTCTTTGAAATTGGCTCTCCAAAAGTTAAATCTTAATTAGATTTTTGCTTTGAATTCTTCTAGTTTTTATTTCCTAGTAACCAAACTCTATATGATTAGTGAGAGGGAAATATCATGTATAGTTGCTGTTCTTAAGACCATCCAGTTCCTATGATTTATCCCTGTATTTATACCTACTCTAATGTGGAAACAAAAATTCAGGCTTTGGCAGCTATGGTTAAAGCCATAAATCTATAGAGAAATTGGCATAGAAAGGTTAGATCAGTATTCCATCTACTATAACATGTCATCTGCCCCACCTTTTTGCTATAGACTTCAGAAGCATCTTTGACCACAAGTGAAAACAATGCATAAATAGAAAGCATTCGGGGCATTAGAGATTCTCAATCTCTTAAGACAAGTTGGTGATTTTCATCAGGAGAGGTCATTTCTACCCTGGGAATTCCATTTACCAATGAATTCACAGGCCTAGGCCAATATATAGAAATACAGAAACAGTCCAGATTTGGCAGTTGGGCTGTGTGCAAGGAAAAGCAAGAAAGTCAGTGCCATTGGATAATAGAGCACTTGGAGGAAAGTAAGGTATTAGAAACTTGGGAAGGTATGACAAAAGCCAGGATAGGAATGTTTTACAAGCCAAAAAGAAGATTTTATATTTGCTCTTGCAGGTAATGGGAATCCAATGGAGTATGTTGAATAGGAGAGTGACATAGTCATATGTAAGATTATTTTGATGGCTGAATAAAGGATAGACTGGATGGGGTAGAGACTTGAGAGAGGGAGACTAATCAGAGAAGTATTGCAATAGTCGAATGTCAGGTGATGAGTGCTTATATCAGTGTAGTGACCACTTTAGAGAAGAGAGGGAGGTATATATGAGAGATGTTGCAAATGTAAAATCATTTAGGACCTAGCAATAGAAAAGGAGGGAGGGGGGAGTTAAGGAATATACCTAGATTTTGAGGATAGGCGACTACAAAGGTGGTATTACTGTTTAGAGTAATAGAAAAGTTAGAGAAAAGGGGAACATCTGGGGAAAAGATAATAAGTTCAGTTTTGGACATGTTGCATTTAAGATGTCCTAAATTAACTACAAGGATGTAAGGAGAAAGACGGTATCTGCATCTAGAGAAACAACTGATAAATAGAAGTATATATAGAATGATTTTACATACACTGTGTGTATGTGTGTGTGTGTGTGTGTGTGTGTGTGTGTGTGTGTGTATAGGGAGAGAGAGAGGCAGAGACAGAAACAGAGAGAGACAGAGACAGAGAGAGAGAGACAGAGAGAGAGAGAGAGTTGAGGGAGAGTTGTATCTAATGGGAGCCATCTCTAGGGGCTAGAAAAAAAGAAGAAAAGGAAATTTACGTGCTAACTTTACTATATATTTAAAAACAAAAGCAAGTTGCACATAATAGACTTGCATTTTCATGTCCGATTGTCTTTTTATTATACTATGTTATGAAAATGTGTGTTTTATTCCATATGTTAAAAATAAAATAATTTTTTAAATGTCTAACAACAAAAAAAAGAGATGTCTGCAGGACACCCAGATTGAGATGTCCAATATAGTTGGTGAACAGTGACTAAAGGTCAGGAGAGAGATTAGGATAAATACCAGGACAACATTCATTCATTTATTTGTTGATCTATCAATCCATCCATTCATCCACCCAGCAAATGTTTATTGAGCAACTATTATAGGCAAGATACTGTTCTAGCTGTCCAATAGATCAAAAGACAAAGCACAGTCCTTGATCAAAAGGAGTTACTCTCTAGTAACAGATAAGACACACAAAAATACCTATAGAATAAATAGTATGTGAATAAAAATATGTGAATAATGATAGCTCAGATTTATACAGCCATTTTATGTTTACTATCTGTTTGTCTTTCACTACTTTATTTGATTCACAACCCTGTAAGATGTGGCCTCTTACTATTTTACTTTATGGATAAGAAAAGTGAAGCTCAGGAAAGTTAAATGATTTACCCAGGTTTACTCAGCTAAAAAAAAAATTGAGGCCAAATTTAAAACCAAGTGTTCCTGAGTCCAAGTCTGGTGCTCTATCCACTGCCAGTACAAAGTACTACCTGAATTCAAAAGAAGGTTGTTGATTTTTGTTTGTTTGTTTGTTTTTGTTTTTGTTTTTGTTTTTTGCTTTCAACTGAGAAAGGAGGTGAATTCATCTGAGCTGATCCTTGAAGGTGCAGGAGGATTTCAACTAGCAAGATGATAGGTCATTACGAGGAGAGGAAATTTGTGATTGAAATTCCAGGCACCACAATGTTCAGGATGGGTTAGGGAAATGGTGAGGAGTCTGTTTTGTCTAGAATACATAGTGAGAAAAGCACAGTGTTCGGAGATAGAACTGTTATGACAGTGGAAACAGTATTGTAGTCACTCGTAGGTGAATTATTCACATATAGTCAAACCATATATGGGAAAAATGTGACTATCCATTCAGGAAGTGATTCCAGAGAATTGGAAAGGAAGGGGTTTTTCAGTGACTCATTTAACTAGCCATTTTATTTAATCTGGAAGGAATATCCACCAAGGCATGATCTGGGTTGAGGAGACATGAGTAAATCAATTTTAACTGAGAAATGAAATTGACATTCAAGACCAGAAAAGGTAGCCTCATGAGTCTTTTGCATTTTAACTTCTTAGCACTGTCTTGCTTTTCTGGGATTTGTATCATTAGCCACAGGGCAGAAAACAACAGAAAGCTACTTTCCTTAAAGATCTTCAGAGCCTAAATTAGAGAAGGGGCTTGAGTTCAGCAAGAGCAGCAACAGGCTTTTCTGGTGCTGTCACACTCACTACTCCAAAGCATTTTCCCTACAGTCTACTGAGATTGGCTTTTAAAAATAGTGAGACTGTGTGCCCAAAGCCCACTGCAGAAGGGACACCCTCAACCAGCCACCTGAATCCCAACCAGGACATTTGGTGGAAGTCTTTTTTGTCATAGTTAATGTCCTTTCTATATTGATCTGGCAAATGTTTTGGATATGCCAAGATTGATTACATCTTTAGCTCTCCTGAATATTGTAATATCACAAATTCCCAGAACCAGGATGTTTTGTAAAAACTCCACCCTACTAAGATAGGGTCAATAGCATACAAAGTGACCCTTCTGTGATATACATTCATGTGTATGCATGGATATATACACACATATACACACATGCATGTATATATGTATATGTATATTACATATATATATATACAAACACACATCCATGTAGGTGTAAGATATATGCATGTACCCATATACATATGTGTATACACATAGACATACATATAGGATTCACAGGATAGAGAAGCTGCTAGCAGGGCTTATTGTGGGCTATGATGCGTGTGTGTGTGTCTGTGTGTGTGTGTGTATGAGTGAGTGTATGTTGATGATGGTGCTCTTTCTCTTTGTTTGTGTAGAATATAATTTTCAACACAGCCCATCTTTAATAAATGTTGAATCACCCAAATCTCCAAATTACATGCAAACGAAAAGTTGTTCTTTTCTATCTGTTAAAAATAGGTTGAATTATCAACAGATGGCTTGGGTAAATATTTGCTCATTACCTGAAAATTTGCACTGCAGGATAAATGGAGGATTTCATCCACACCTTATTTTTTAGTCCCCAGCCTATACGAGTACTATATGTTTTTATATGTGTTATTTTTTGTAGATTAACTCTATAAACTGATGTAAATATTTGGGGCAAATCAACTAAGCAGATTCCCTACTTGATGTGCAGTGAAGTATGTCATATAAAGAAGATAAAGAGTCCTCCCTCCCCTTTGGTCTTCCCAGGGAGTCCGCTTCTTTGTGTCAGAGGAGTTTTCTCTGAAGGAACATTCTAAAAAGTGAACAAAGGTAATAATGAAAGTGCCCTTCTCTGGAGGTTGTCTATTTGAATATGTATGCATTTTCTTTCTCTGAATATATCTGGAGTGAAGTCCTACATAAATTTTTATCAATAGATACTTTATGATTTTAGATAGAAAGATAGAAGTATAGATACATAGATACATAGAGATAGATGGATAGACAGACATTCCATTGGTAACATGGAAGATTCTTAGTTTAAATTAGCTTTTGAAGAGATGATAAAAGGAGGTAAGCCAAATGGTTCACTTCACCTCTGGCTTACTTCTAATGCTCAAATGAGGGTGAACAAGGAATAAAGAAATCAGAGCTCTGAGTTTCCTGTAGCCATTTATTTTCTAGTATTGAGTCAAAAATCATCTAGTTAGTCTTCGAACTCTATCTCTTAGGAAACTATATGTGCAAGTCCTAGTAACAGCAACAACAATAATGACAGCAGATTAGTAGTACTATAAATATTAATGCAAATAACTTCATAAGGAAAAGCTATTATAATGGTAACAAAAATATCTCCGTTTTACTGCTACGTGAATTGATTCATATTTTTCTCTACTGGGTGTTGTACCCGTGTGTGTTTGTTAATCTAATCTTTTCCTTGTTTTTTTTTTTTATTTCACTTTCATATTTCCCCTCTTCCTTTCTCAGAAAACTATGCCTTAATTAAAAGATTTTTAAAAACTCAGCAAAACCAACTAATATATCAACTAAGTCAGACTTAAGTCTGTGATATTCCATACCTATATACCCCACTTCCTCAAAGAAGGGAGCATACTTTCTTAACTCTTGTCTGAGATCAAGATCACTCATTATCTCTTATAAGATTCAGTTTTATCTTGTAGTGATTATTCCTTCCTTTTATGTTATTATAGTCATTGTGTATATTGTCCAGATTTTGCTTACTTCACTCCTGCATCAGTTCATATGCATTTTCTTTTCATGATTCTCTAAATTCTTCATATTCATCATTTTCCAGGCATGGTTATATTCTATGGTTTCATTTGTTCCTTAGTTAAATGATATATTTTGCATCCATTTTCTTATGTATTGTCGTTTTCCACACACTTGCTTAGCAACTTTGATGGAGATGTAGTCCAATCATAGAGACATATGGTTAGTACTGCCTACCATCTCCACAGATTTCAACCCCTGAATTATACTGGTAGAAGGAATTTCCTCACCAAGGAATTCACTATACCAGGGAAAGCTCAACTCTGATTCTTATGCCTATTCTTCTACATCGTAGAATGAAAGTACAAGTAAAAATGTTTTGAAAAGAGTAAAAACAAGACATAAGTTTATTACCTTGCATCTGGTCACATTCCACTGATGATTCATGGAGCAGCAGCAATTTTAGTTGAAGGCATGCCAATGAGGAGGGCATTTCCCTTCCTCTCAAGCACTCTAGTTATGCAAGTATTAATCCAGCTGCAGAGGGGAGAACATAGTAAGGTATGTGTGTATGTGTGTGCTCATTCAGTTGGAGAGATAAGGTAGAATACTAGACAAATTTTCACATTACTCTTTAAATTGTCAGTCAAGTTGGAGAACAAACAATAACTTTTTCAATTTCACTTTTCCTTTTAATATTGGAGGAAGACTCAAATGCACATTAGCAATATATTACACTTTTAAATATTATATCTAGTAATATAATATTTTCATTGGTCTTCTTTCAAGAGATGGAAAGGCATAGCAGGTAGTGGCCTATCTTTGGAATCAGGAAACCTGGGTTCAAATCTCCAGAGTACATCTAAGACTATATTACAAATGACATGCTGATATGTGTCAGTGTCAGTGGATACTAGGAGTACAGAAATCACCTGAGGCAATTGAGGGTGTAGGGGGATAAAAGGGGTGGAGTGTGTGTATATGTAAGTGTATCTGCCCCTGTATGCATTTATCTTGGACAGGTTTATGTTTTTTTCTAGAGTTAAATATAATTAATTACTTTCTTTTGAAGAATTAATTTGAAAATGGAATAAAATGGAAGTGTTTACTTTTTTATGACATATTTTAAAGCTAAAATTAATTTTTAGTCAAACCCTCACTGTGTATTCATATATCTGACAAAAGGTTTGAAAAAATTACAAAAATTCTAAAAAATTTTTCAAAATTCTCGTTAATTTGAAATACACAAGAATTTCCATTTTCATTTTTATTTAGCCAACTAATTAGGTCATTACAGATGATGAAACCTAACACCAATTTAGCATTCATGCAAAAGAAACTACTAAATAATAAAGTAACATCCAAAGTTAGACTATTTAGAATGCATAAAGGCCATATAGATCTTCTAATATAACTTTTTCATTTTAGAAATGAGGAAACTGAGGCCTAGGGCACACAGGTAGCAAGGAGAAGAACTAGCCTTTGAATCCAGATGCTCAAATTCCAGACTCAAATGTTCTTCCAATTACATCATCCTGCTTTTCATATTCTTGCCTCTTTTCATCATTCTTTCCATCATTCTTATTTTATAATTCAGACACAGTTTGCCTAAGGTTGTTAATTGGTTTCTCAAAAATGAATTTAGTAAAAAGATACTAGGAAGACAGTTTGTTCCATAATAATAATGTCTTACCTGGGAGATACTCTGCTGGTCTGGTGTTTATAGACAAGTTGCTATCCTCATCTTCATCTCCACTCCTTTCAAATTCCTCTCTTTTCTGCTCTCTCAGGAGTAGAAAGACTGACAGGATGAGGAGAACCATCCTCACTGGGTCTAATTTCATCTATTTAGGACATTGATCAGAATTCCTTAATGAACTTGATGTTTTGTAGGGAAGTGAAGAATTTTCAGGATCTCTGAAGGCATTTATCTTATGGAGGATAAGGGAAATGCCCATTGGCAACCACTTGAGTAAATTAAAGAATTCTTTGAGCATTAGTAATGATTTGTTTACTGTTGTTAGGGGGCACCCCTCTGTGCTAGGCTTTTAAAAGGTAGTGTACCATTGCAGTCAGGCCTTTTTTCCATTTTAAGAGAGACTCTGAAAGGCCACAGAGCTATAACTAGACCTAATTCCAAGAGGGAATGAATAGAGGTGGAGAGAAATCACGTGTATGGACATAGTCTACCCCCCTGATAATGACTACCTTAGGATTATTGTACATAGTATTATGTACATAGACTGAAAGGAGAGATTTTTTTTTTAATTTTAGTTGCCTAAACTCTTATTTCCTGGCCCATAAATGGCTAGAAGCCAAAGAGGCCTGTTGTATTCACAAATGCTGTCGATCAAATGTCCACAGCAGAGTAAAACCGTGTTACAAGGAGCAGTAGTTCTTCAATCCCAGGCTCTTGTAGAGAGAAGAGAGTGATTCCTTCCTCTCTCATGATCTAGATGCAATAGAACTAATATCTACAGAGTGTTCCATGTCATCCCCTCTATTCCTCCTCAACCCCATGCTCAGAATGAATTAGGTCCTTGGAGGGATGTACTGGAGGCAACTTGAACCAGCTCACATGAGCTAATTGATAAAATTTTAGTGTGTTTCTCTGAAATTAACAAACACTACAAATCAGTGATTAAGTTACCATTGTGTGTGTGCATGTATATGAATATGAGTAATTGTTTAGGCTTAATAAAGTAGTGGAAGAATATTAATAATGCAGGTTAAATTTTAAAGTGTGTCATGCATACATTTTCCCTCAAACAGCTAAATGTTAAACATTGACTATGTAACTTTCTTTTTTTGCTTTTTTTTACCATGGTAACTTTAATGTATATTTGAAAGGAATAGCAAGTTATGTATAATAAATTTGCAGTTTCATGTGTGATCATCTTTTTTTTTCCCATTCTACTATGTTATGGAAGTACTTGTTTTATTTCCTAAGTTCAGAAAAATAAAAAATAAAGAAAAGAAAAGAACATTTACAAGCACTTTGCTGGACCTGTACCTCTCCTTTCCTCTTGTAAAATTGATTAAGTCAAATCTTCCCTCATGCACCCTAACCTCCACATCACCCCCTCCAAAATAAAAAAGATTAGTTTTCCCTGAAAGGTGATAACTTTTCCTGGTACCTGGTTGGCCTTTGCCTTCCTTGACAAGCTTCCTGGTAGCATTTGGATATTTTGACTTTCTTCCTAATTACCTAAGGGTATTAAAAAACCTACCCATGTGGAATGGAGGCACCTCTAACTTAGTGGATGTCTGAATAACTTGCTGGTCATGACATCCTGCCCAGCTGACCAGACAGCCTATCTTGTTAAGAAGTCATCATATTGAACCTTGCTAAGTAGACAGAGCTGAGTGTTCTTTAGAAGATAAGTGCCTATCTTTCCTTGTCACTTTGCTGTGTTAGGGCTAGTAAACCTTCTTTTGTTGATTGTTCAATGACCTATGAGTGCCTCATTTCATCCTAATATCAAATCTTAATTAATAGAATTCCAGAATCAGGCCTGATCCTAATGATACATTTGTAGAAAGAGAATGGTGTGTTTCATAGTAACTTGTACTTCATGAGTTCCAGGACCCAGCTTCCTAGAGAAAATTTCTGAGCATTTAAGAATCTCCAACTTCTCCAAAAGAGAGAGAGAAAGGTGTCTGGAATGCAGCTTTCTAGCAAGAGAATGGGAACTACTGGGAAGCACCATTCCCTTGGAGCGAAGAGATTCGCACACTTGGATCTGGTGCTAAAGGAGCAGCAAGGGGCCATTAAGTGGTATACAGGAATTATCAACCCAAGGCTTTGCCTTTACTAATACCTTGAGCTATTGAAATAGTTTTAGTTCAATGGGAAAGTGACTTTCTATGACCCCCAAATTCATTTCCCTTTTGAGAGATAAGCAATCTACAGAATGATAAATAAGCCTGAAGGATAATATAATATAGTGTTGTGTGAATAAGGTGACTCTTACCAAAAAGGAAGAAGAATATAGAAGTGTACCTTGGGACAGGGAAAATACCATGATTGATGCAATGATACAATGTTACATTAAAATGTCATACAATTTAGGGTGAGTGGAATTTTGTTATAGTGTGCTAATGGAATTATTTTTAATGGAATTATTATCCTACACACCTGCTCTCTTGGCTTTCATGTTCTCCAAAACCACATCATCCTGGAAGATGAAGTCAACTCTGATACTCCTCTTTTACATCTTTGTTCCTGGGGCCTATCCTTCCCTTTGTCAGAGAGGGTAGACAGTAGATATTTTAGAGCTCCTCCCAGATCCACAACTATTTAAGGAGGGCACCCAGGGAATTCCCCTCATGATTTCTCACCTGATTGCTCTCCTAGATTCCATGTTCTTCAGAAACAAAACATTCTGCAAGATGAATTCAACTCACTAAGATGAATTCTCCAACACACACCTCCTCAAATTATTTTCCACCCTTGCCACAGGTCTTCATCTTTCCCCTCTCTCTCCAAATAGGATGCCCTCCTGCCCCTGCCCCCACCTTGTTTTTCAGTTTCTTTTTATGTACTATCTTATGCCTTTCTTTGTCTCTCCAGTGCTTAGCACAGTAGCCGGCACACATACTAGGCATTTAGTAAATGTTCATAACCTCTGATATTCTAGGTCAATAATATTTGGAATTTTCCCATTGAGTTTGAAAAATTTCTTGTCACAGTGAGTAGGTAGAACTGAAAATGTAGATTGCTAGATAAAGCATTTATTTATTTTTTGTATATCCCTAAATAAAGCATGCCTATGAAAATATTAGTTGAAGAAATATTTTCTAGGATATGATTTTATCTGTGGTTAGTGACAAAGACAGAAAGAAATATCAGCTCTAAACAGATTTGAGTACTTTAATAATCAGTGATATCAACTATGGTAATATTTTATCCATATCAGCTTATAATTCCTCTATACCAAAATAGGTAATCATATGTGTGTACATGTGTGTATATACACATACACATATATGTATATATGTGTGTATATGTATACATATATATTCATGTGTGCATGTATGTATATGAGTATCTTTGATCAACTGGCAGCAACCTATGGACTTAGCTAGTATGGAATTACAAAGTAGTGACACGTGCTTGTGTATCTCCAGGTCCATATTCAAATCTTTTCTAGCCTGACAGATTTTGTTGTCTCCTGGCACAGTCTTTGAGAACTCACAGACATCTGCATATCATGACAAGGTGTTGGTGTATAACTTTTCCTCTTCAAACAGAGAAAACATAAGTTTCTCCACATTTAAATAACGAAGGCATCACAGAAATAGTTCACGTATTGGTTTTCTTTAACAGACTTAGTTAAATATATCTATGACATAATGGACAGGCTCCATTATATAACAGAAGCAAGAATATTATATGTTATAAATGATATAGTATAAGTTACCGCTATTATTTAATTTTTTATATTACTGATTGACCACAGTCAATGGTATTCAAATTCTCACTATCTGGTTAGATTGCACTTTATAATTTAATGCAGAATTTTAAAAATATCATTTACCTAGGTAACCGACTTATGAATTCTACAAATTGCTCCCATGTTAAATGATGAGTATATCACTTTTGCTGAAAGAAGTTAGAAAAGTAGCCTATGATTTTCAGTGAATGTTTTATTAAAGTAGCAAAACAGAACTGGGTATTTAATATTAAATGTATTTCCATTATTTAAATTTCTTATTTAGGCAAATAATTTTTCTTTGCTCTTTGGCAATGCTAGTCAGAATATGTGAGTTTATATAGTTGGAATATCACTCCTCTGTTAATGAAAAATTCCGATGTTCCAGGCTTTTAACATCCTGTTAAATCTATTTCATACCAGAGGATAGTTTTAGCCACTTGTGAGAGGAAAAAAATGATCTTTATTCTGCATTTTAACTGGAGTCTCATTAAAATAATTTACTTCCATAAAAAACATCCTAGTGATATTCCTTTCAAAAAATTGCAGTTTGTTATCACACCTTCTTGGTATGATTAATTCAGGCTTGCTAAGGAAGCCTAAACTACTGTATAGCTGTTAGACAGTAAATGTATTTTACACTGTAATAATAAACACACATTTTTCATAACTAAACTTTTATATAATAAGATATTCCTGAATGTTTCTTTTTTTTATTGGATCCCAGTGAAGTTTCATTATCAGGTACATTTTTTTTTACATTTCCTTCATTCACATATCTTTCTCTCCTACAAACTCTTAACCTTTGTGGTAAAAGAAACTCACCTGAAATAGGGGTAATTATTCATTACCTGATTACATATATAAATGCTCATTCCAGTTTTAATGTTCTTTTCTTCAGCAAGAAGAGTTTCACAATGTACTCCTCATCCCTTCTCTGTACCATCCCATCCTGAATTTCTTTCAATACTTAAGACAGAAGCCCTGGATAGTTTATTGTAGACCCATTGTAGTAATATTAACTTTGCATAAAAAATACTTCTGGATACTATAAAATTAAATTAGATAATGTATGAAGAATACTCTAGACCATATATGTAATTCATTAATTATTTTTTGTTGTTGTGAAAAATTAAGTATATTTCCCTTCAGCCTATCCTACCCCCCATTTATTCTGTTCTCTCTTTTGACCCTGTCCCTTCTCAGAAGTGTTTGCTTTTGATTATCCCTTCCCCCAATCTGCCCTCCTCTCTATCAACCCCCTGCTCTCTTGTCCCCTTCCCCCTTTATTTTCCTGTGGGTAAGATAGATTTCCATACCCCATTGTGTATGTTATTCCCTCCTTAAGCCAAATCCTATGAGAATAAGATTCACTCTTTCCCTCTCACCTTCCCCCATTTCTCCTCCACTGTAAAAGCCTTTTCTTGTCTGTTTAATGTGAGATAATTTATCCCATTCTACTTCTCCTTCTCCCAGTATAATCCTCTCTCACCCCCTAATTTTATTTTCCAGATATCACCCCTTCATCTTCAACTTATCCTGTGCCCTCTATCTATCTATCTATTCATACATATAATTTTTCCTTCCCACTGCCCTAATACTGACAAAGGACTCATGAGTTACAAATATCAACTTTCCCTGCAGGAATGTGAACAGTTCAACCTTAATAAGTCTCTTATGATTTTTCTTTCCTCTTTACTTCTTCCATGTTTCACTTGAGTCTTGTATTTGAAAGTCAAATTTTCTATTCAGCTCTGGTCAGGAATGCTTGAAAGTCTCCTATTTCATTGAATGACCATTTTTTGCCCTGAAGGATTATACTCAGTTTTGCTGAGTTGTAGTCCTATCTCTTTTGCCCTCCGGAATATCTTACTCCATGCCCTCTGGACCCTTAATGTAGAAGGTGCTAAATCTTGTGTTATCCTGATTGTGTTTCCACAATACTTGAATTGTTTCCTTCTGGCTGCTTGCACTATTTTCTCCTTGACCTGGGAATTCTGGAATTTGGCTATAATATTCCTAAGAGTTTTCCTTTGAGGATCTCTTTTAGGAGGTGATTGGTGGATTTTTTCAATTTCTATTTTGCCTTCTGGTTCTAAAATATCAGGGCAGTTTTCCTTGATAATTTCTTGAAAGATGATGTCTAGGCTCTTTTTTTGATCATGGTTTTTAGATAGTCCAATAATTTTTAAGTTCTCTCTCCTGGATCTATTTTCCAGATCAGTTGTTTTTCCTTTGAGATATTTTACATTCTCTTCTATTTTTTCATTCTTTTGGATTAGTTTTACAGTGCCTTGATTTCTCAAATTGTCACTAGCTTCCAATTGCTCCATTATAATTTTTAAGGAAGTATTTTCTTCAGTAAGCTTTTGGACTTCCTTTTCCATTTGGTCAATTTTGGTTTTTAGGGCCTTCTTCTCCTCATTGGCATTTTGGACCTCTTTTGCCATTTGGGTAAGGCTATTTTTAAGGTGTTATTTTCTTCAGTGTTTTTTTGGGGGGTCTCCTTTAGCATCACTCTCAGTTTTTCCTCTACTTCTCTTACTTGCTTCTCAAAATCCTTTTTGAGCTCTTCCATGGCTTGGGACCATTCATATTTTTCTTGGAGGCTTTGGATGTAGGAATTTTCACTTCGTTGCCTTCTTCTGGTTGCGTGTTTTGATCTTCTTTGTCACCAAAGTAAGATAGTGTAGTCTGACCCTTTTTGAGTGGCTTGCTCATGATCCCAGCCAATTACTTGAGTTATAAACTCTTTGTTAAGGTAGGGGTCTGTTTCCAGTGTGGAAAATGTACTGTCCCAAGCTTCAGGGGTTTTATGCAGCTGTTTTCAGAGATACTTCTAGAGACCTGTAAATTTTCAGTTCTTCCAAGGTGCCTGTGATCAAGAACAAAGTGTTTATTCCTTTTCTGGCCTGTTCTCTGGTCTGTGAGTGACCACAAGTACTCTTTTCTGTCTTGGAACTAACTGTAAGGGGAATTTCCTCTCCACAGCTACTCCAAGCTCTACCACTTCAGCTCTCCTCCTCGCCCCAGGACAGCCACCCAGAACTGTGACCCAGATCCAAGCACAGGCAAAGCAAGAGAATCCTGCAACAGCAGAGAGATCCCTGCAATCCCCCTCTGATCAGCCACTCAATTTCCCCTCAGTCTATGGGCTGGAAGCTCAGGAGGCAGCCACCCTGCCAGGGCCAAGCTTGGCAAATGGGGCTGGGACCCCACGCTTCTCTCTAACAGCAGAAACAGACTTTTCCCACTGACCTTCTAAGTTGTCTTTGGCATTCATGGGTTGAGAGTTCTGGAAACCACCAGAGCTGCCTGTGATTCAGTCCTCTGAGGCCTGCTCCAGGTTCACTGCAGCCTGCACGCCCAAGCCAAACTGCTCTCCTCTCCCAGCCTGGTGTGATATACTCTTCCAATCAACCATCCAGGTTATCTTGGGCTGGAAATTTGTTTCACTCTGTCTTTTTGTGGGTTATGCTGCTTTAGAATTTGTTTAGAGCCATTTTTATAGGTATTTGGAGGGGTTTGGGGGAGAGCTCAAGTAAGTCACTGCTTTTATTCTGCCATCTTGGCTCTGCCCCTCCATTAATTATTAATATTAATATTCAAGGCAGCTAAGTTGCACAATGGATAGAGTGTCAAGCCTAGAGTCAAGAAGACTCATCTTCCTGAGTTCATTTTTGGCCTCAGACACTTACTAGCTGTGTAACCATGAGCAAGTCACTTAACTTTGCCTTGGGTCCTCATCTGTAAAATGATCTGAAGAAGGAAGTGGGAAACCACTTCAGTATCTTTGCCCAAGAAAATCCCAAATGGAGTCAGAAAGAATGGGACATAGCTAATCAACTAAAGAACAACATATGGTGACAGACATAACTAAGAGAAAACAATGAAAATGTACCTTTAGTACCTTTACTACCTTTAGTGATGTACCTTTAGTAAAACTGACTGTGTTTGGACAAATTAGTCTGTGAAAATCTATGAACGATGTTTCCACTGGTTCAGTCACCATGTGCAGAGCAAAGAAAAAGAATGGCAAGAGAAGGTGAGATGTTTTGTGCGGGGTCTAAATCATTCCATGCTAAGTGGGTACATTCATTCATTCTTTCTTTTTATTCATTCACAGATATTCACTGTGATTTCTATGTACTAGGCACATAAAAAGGATAATATGTGAAGTAAAGGAGAAATACAGATTTGTTTAATTCTGGTGACCTTTCACATTTTTAAAAGATGAATTATGCTTTTTATCTACACTACTCAATCCATCTAATGGATTGTAGAATGCATCTAACTTCTCTGAAGCCATTTTTAAACAGTAGCTATAACTCTAAAATCTCATATCATTTATTTTTACAAATTTTATCTTTTAGTTGTAGAATATGTTTCCTCTGAAGAGTTCAAGGTCCTGAGGATTTTGGCCATTTCCTCCTCTGTTAAGGTTGAATACACTTAATGTGAAATCTTACCTTGGATCAGAGTGCTCTGAGCTACTGTTTATATTGGAAATTAGACTTTCAACCACTGTAATATAATTATATTCAATACTTGCAGTAAGGTTTCATGCTGAGCATGAAATTAGCTTGTGTCACAAGTGTGTGAATTAATATATGTCCAATAACAGATATTTGAAAGGAGAAAAATGAATATGAATATTTTCCCATAGGTAATAGAGCCATAACATTTTCATTTTTCAAAAATCTAAGCTTGTGGTTGGAATCTTATTTCTCTCTAAGTTTGGACTGATCGGTATTATCACAGCTTTCATCTTTGATTAATGCAACTTCATAATAATGATCAGTGCTTAATAAAACATATTGTGTTAAAATTTATTGGAAGGATATGTGAAATGGTCTTCATCATTCATTTATTCAATAATGATTTGTAAAGAACCAACTATGTGTCAGAGACTGACAATGCAAAAATGATGGTTTTACATTTAGGTTTTTTGTTTTTTATTTTTGTTTTTGTTTTAACTTTTTAATGTTGAAAGACATTCAAGGAAAAGCATAGTGTCTTTGGAAGAACACTTTATCTCAAAGCCTTTCATTATCCTCCCCACACTTTCTTATACATTCAGGTTATCAGTGCAGTTCTTAAAATGTAAGTTGAACCCAGTACTCCAAATGTAATCTGAAGGGGGCATAGTGCAATGCGATGATCATTTCCTTAACCCTAATAACAA
>NW_020954596.1:52598302-52599817 GCF_900497805.2 Vombatus ursinus
GGGGGCATAGTGCAATGCGATGATCATTTCCTTAACCCTAATAACAATGCCTCCCTCCCTCCATAATGCAGTCTGAGATTACACTGGCTTTTCTGGGTGCAACATGATATAGTGGAGATGGAATTCCAGGAGACAAGATGGTAGAGTAAGAAGTAAGTAGTTTTCACTATCTCTTATTGACCTCTAAAAACCCAGAAAAATATTGCCCCAGGAAAAACCCTGGAACAGCTAAGCTAGCAGAAAGATAGGATGCAGCAGTCTTTGAACTTAGGAAGCTAAGGGATTGAGGGGAAAGGTTCCTCTCACACTGATGGAAGAGGAGCTGTACAGGATGGGAGGTGTCCCACAAAGCCAGGAGGAAGCCTCACCTTGGCAAACCAGCAGGAGATCCTAAGCCCAGGGTGGTGGGGCAGGCAAGAACCAATACCAGGACTCCCCTGAGTACCTTGGCATAAGCAGGGGAACTGGTAGACTCCGGCAGCCAAACTTCACACAACCTTCAGCACAACTCCAGGAAGCACAACTCCAAGCAGGCAGGCAACCTCCAGAAGTCAAACTTTCTGATGCTCCAGAGCAGCTTCAGAGTGCAGGGTGGGTCTGGCCCCAAAGGATGATGCTTCAGAACAGCCATTCTTTAGGGGCCAGACCCACCCCACACTCTGATAGCTTCAGTGTTGCTGACCCCAGCTCAGCACCAGGTAAGCTGTCAGATGCCTACAGCCTCCAGCTGCCAGCACCTGAGGCCCCAGCACACAAAGCCAGGGACCAGGTCCCTGGCCCACAGCACAAAAAGCTTGAGTCAGTGCTCCCTGTGCTTCAGCAAGATAGCTCAACTTTAAAAGCCAGGAAATAGGCAAACATGAGCAAAAAGCAGAAATGGAAAATGACCATAGATTCTTACTGTGGGGACAGGGAAAATCAAAGTACTAATTCAGAAGAGAACAACATTGTCAATATACCCACATCTGAAACCTCAAAGGGAAATATGAACTGGTCTCAACTACAAAAAACCTTCTTGGAAGAGCTGAAGAAGGATTTTAAAAGTCAAATAAGAGAGGTAGGAGAAAAACTGGGAAAAGAAATGAGAGGTATGCAAGAGAGTCAATAACTTGGAAAAGGAAAGACAAAAATTGACTGTAGAAAACAACTCCTTAAAAAGTAGAATTGACCAAATAGAAAAGGAGGCATGAAAACTCACTGAAGAGAAC
Source organism: Vombatus ursinus (assembly GCF_900497805.2). Classification (NCBI taxonomy): domain Eukaryota; kingdom Metazoa; phylum Chordata; class Mammalia; order Diprotodontia; family Vombatidae; genus Vombatus; species Vombatus ursinus. The sequence goes on from NW_020954596.1 coordinate 52,599,511, forward strand.
TCCTTAAAAAGTAAAATGGGCCAAATGGAAAAGGAGGTACAAAAGCTAATTGATGAAAACAACTTGTTAAAAATTAGAACTGGGAAAGTGGAGGCTAATGACTCTATGAGACATCAAGAATCAATCAAACTTGTCTGTTTCATGTGAGATAATTTACCCCATTTTACCTCACTCATTCTCCTTCTCCCAATAAAATCCTCTCTGACCTATTAATTTTATTTTTAGATATCACACCTTCATCTTCAACTCACCTTGTGCCCTCTATCTATCTATCTATCTATCTATCTATCTATCTATCTATCTATCT
>NW_020954596.1:52599827-52653594 GCF_900497805.2 Vombatus ursinus
TCTATCTATCTATCTATCTATCTATCTATCTATCTATCTATCTATCTATCTAGTTTTTCCCCTCCAACTACTCTATTACTCACAAAGGTCTCATGAGTTACAAATATCATCTTTCCATGTAGGGAAGTAGGTGGAGAAAGGGGGAAGAAAAGGGAGGGGGTGACAGAAGGGAGGGCAAAATGAGAGAGGTAGTGGTCAAAAGCAAAACTCTAGTGAGGAGGGAAAGGGAGAAAGGAGAGAGAAAAGCATAAACAGGGTTTGGGCAGGGAATAGGGTAGAGAGGAAGACACAGATACTAATCATAACTGTGAATGTAAATGGGATGAACTCTCCCATAAAATGGAAGTGGATAGCAGAGTGGATAAAAAGCCATAATCCTACAAAATGTTGTTTACAAGAAACACATTTGAAACAGAGGGATACACACAGAGTAAAGGTAAAAGTTAGAGTATAATATATTATGCCTCAGCTGAAGTAAACAAAAGCAGGGGTGGCAATCCTGATCTCAGACAAAGCAAAAGCAAAAATAGATCTAATTAAAAGAGATAGGGAGAGAAACAACATCCTGATAAAAGGTACCATAGACAATGAAGTAGTATCATTACTAAACATACATGCACCAAGAGGTATAGCATCCAAACACTTAGAGGTGAAGTTAAAGGAGTTACAGGAAGAAATAGACAACAAAACTATACTAGTATGGGTACTCAACCTCCCCCTCTCAGAACTTGATAAATTTAACCACAAAATAGACAAGAAGGAAGTTAAGGAGATGAATAGAAATTTAGAAAAAATTAGATATGGTAGATTTATGGAGAAAATTGAATGGGAATAGAAAGGAACATATCTTTTCTTGGTACTACATGGCACCTACACAAAAATAGACCATGTACTAGGGCACAAAAACCTCACAATCCAGTGCAGAAAGGCACAAATATTAAATGCATCCTTTTCAAATCATGATGTATTAAAAATCACATGTAATAAAGGGCCATAGAAAGACAGACTAGACATTAATTGGAAACTAAATAATCAAATCCTAAAGAATGAATGGGTCAAACAACAAATCATAGAAATATGTATGTTTCTAAGTAATAAAAATGACAATTCTACCTAAAATAATTTATTCAATATCATACCAATCAAACTATCAAGAAATTATTTTATAGAGCTAGAAAAAATAATAACAACTTTCATCTGGAAAAACAAAAAGCCCAGAATATCAAGGGAATTAAATGGAAAGAAATACAAAGGAAGGTGACCTAGGTGTACCATATATCAAGTTGTATTATAAAGCAACAATCTTCAAAACTACTTGGTACTGGCTAAGAAATAGAGTGGTGGATTAGTAGAATAAGTTGGGTACACAAGCCACAACAGTCAGTGGCTATAATAATCTAATAAACTCAAAGACTCTAGTATCTGGATAAGAACTCACTATTTAACAAAAACTGCTGGGAAAACTAGAAAACAGTATGGCAAAAACTAGACATAGACCAACATCTTACACTGTATACTAACATAAAGTCAAAATGGGTACCTGATTTAGATATAAAGGCTGATACTATAAGCAAGCTAGGAGAGGAAGGAATAGTTTACCTGTCAGATCTATTGAAAAGGGAAGAATGTATGACTAGACAAGAGATAGAGAACATTATGAAAGTTCAAATGGATGTCATTGATTACATTAAATTGAAAAGTTTTTGCATTAAATAAAGCCAATGCAACCAAGAATAGAAGGGAAGCAGAAAGTTGGGAAACAATTTTTACAGCCCATGTCTCTTATAAAAGCCTCATTTCTAAAATATATAGAGAACTGAGTCAAATTTGTAAGAATACAAGTCATTCCCCAATTACTAAATAGTCAAAGGATATGTATAGGTGGTTTTCAGAGGAAGAAATTAAAACTCTCTATAGTCATATGAAAAAATGCTCTAAATCATTATTGATTAGAGAAATGCAAATCAAAACAACTCTGAGGTATTACCTCACACTTATCAGATTGGCTAATATGACAAAACAGGAAAATGATAAATCCTGGAGAAGATGTAAGAAAATTGGAACCCTAATGCATTGCTGGTGGAACTGTGAACTGATCCAGCCATTCTGAAGAGCAATTTGGAACTATGCCCAAAGGGCTGTAAAACTGTGCATACCCTTTGACCCAGCAATACCACATCTAAGTCTGTATCCCAACGAGATCATGAAAATGGAAAAAGGACCCAAATGTACAAGACTAGCTCTTTTAGTGGTGGCAAAGAATTGGAAATTGTGGGGATGCCCATCAATTGGTGAGTGACTGAACAATTTGTAGTATATGAATGTAATAGAATACTATTGTGCTATGAGAAATGATGAGCAGGCAAACTTCAGAAAAACCTGGAAAGACTTATATGAATTGATGCTGAGTGAAGTGAGCAGAACCAGGAGAACATTGTACATAGTTACAGCCACGTTGTGCGATGACTAACTTTGATAGACTTAGCTCTTCTCAACAATGCAAGAATCTAAAACAATTCCAAAAGACTCTTGATGGAAAATGCTATCCATGTCCAGAGAAAGAACTACGGAGTCTGAATGGAGATCAAAGTATACTATTTACTCTTGTTTTGTTGTTTTTTCTTCTTTCTCGTGATTCCTCCCATTTGTTCTAATTTGTCTTTACAACATGACTAATGTGAAAATATGTTTAATGAGAATATATATGTTGAGCCTATATCTGATTGCATGCCATCTCAGGGAGGGGGAGAAAAAGGAGGCAGAGAAAATGTAAAACTCAAAAATCTTATGGAAGTGAATGTTGAAAACTAAAAATAAATTAATTTCAAACAAACAAACAAACATGATATAGTGGACTTGGACCCAGGAAGGCATGGGTTCAAATCATCCATTCACATACTTTCTAGGTATGTGGACCCACACAAGGCATTTATCACCTCTAACCATCAAGTTCCACATCTATAAAAAGGTATGAAGAGTGCAAGCAAAATGGTACAGACAGGAACTCACTGAATTCCCCCAAATTTCCCTGAGATCTAATTCTGAGGAGGCAGATCCAACAAATGTTCAAGGTAAAACAATTTTCTAGACCAAGATAACTTAGAAGTTCAGCAAGAAAGGTCTGTCACATCAGGATGGTGATCAGGACTGGAGTGTAACACAGTTTGGGCCTACACACCAGCAGAAATCCTGGACTGTAGCTGCCCCAGTTACAGCATGAGCTTCAGGAGTTCTCAGCCCATAGACAGTAGGGGAGTCAGAAAATGGGTCAAAAAGAAATTACAAGGGACCCCTTGCTGATGCTGGGTTCAACAACCTGTTGCATTGCCAATACGCAGTTCGAGGTCATAGTTCCAGGGCAAAGAGGAGCATTAGCACTTGTGACCAGAGAAAAGCAGGATCTCAGTCATGATTCCAGGACCAAAAAGGGGTACTTGTACTTGTACCTATAGGGGAACAAGAACCGTTCCTGGGTAATGACCAAAACACAGGCTTGGAATTCAGTGACCATATCTCCCCTTTGATCATACCACCTTCAAAGCCCTGAAATCTTACCAGGCCCCCAGAACTAGCTATGGAAATATCAGCATGAAAAAACCGAAAGCATAGAACAGTGCTCCCTCCACCCTGAAAGATTTTTTACATTGGAAAGGTAAATGGAGGCATGGCAGGAACATTTGAACTTTCCTTTCATCAGAATTGGCTCAAAGATGGAATAACACAGCTACACACACACACACACACACACACACACACACACACACATACACACACTCAGTTGAGTATAGAAATTTTTCTTACCCTATAAGAGGTATGATGGGAAGGGGATAATTGAAGGTTGGGGGCTGATAAAAGGGAGAGCAGTTTAAAGGAAGAAGTAGTTAGATGTAAAACAGACTTTTGAGGAGGGACAGAATAAAAAGAGAGAGAGAACTGGAAAAGGAAATGGCAAACCATATTTGCCAAGAAATTTCAAATAGTTTATGAAGAGTTGAACACAGCTGAAAAATGACTGAACATTAACAATATCAACAACAACAACAAATCATCAAAACAATCGGGTGTTGGCTAAGAAATAGAGAGATAGATCAGAGAAATATATTAGATATACAAAACATAGGAGGAAATAATCATAGTAATGTAGTGTTTGATAAGCCCTAAGATTCAAGCTTTCAGGACAAGACCTTATTGTTTGGCAAAATTTTCTAGGAAAACTGGAAAGCAATTAGGCAGACACCAGATATAGACCAACATCTCACAACGTATACGAAGATAAAGGTCAAATGAGCATATGATTATTAAATAAAGAATGATATCATAAACAAATTAGGGGAATGTGGGAAACTGTACCTGTCTAATCTATGGATAAAAGAGGTATTCATGACCATACAAGAGATAGAGAATATAACGGAATGTAAAATAGATAATTTTGATTAAATTAAATAAAAAAGGTTTTGCACAAACAAAATCAGTGCAACCAAGATGAGAAGAAAAGCAGGAAACAAAGGGGAAAACTCCATGGTTTCTATGATAAATGTCTCATTTCTCAAACATATAGAGAACTGAGCCAAATTTACAAGACTATAAGAATGAGCCATTTCTTAATTGATTAATGTTCAAAGGATATGAACAAGCAGTTTTCAGAAAATGAAATCAAAGCTATCTATAGTCATATATAAAAAATTCTCTAAATTACTATTGATAAAAGAAATGCAAAATGAAATAATTCTGAAACACCACCTCACACCTAACATGACAAAAAAAGGAAAATAACAAATGTTGGAGTGGATGTGGAAACATTGTTGGTGGAGTTATGAACCGATCCAATCATTCTGGAGTGCAATTTAGAACTATACCTAAAGGGCTATAAAACTGTGCATACTCTTTGACCCAGCAATTCCACTACTTGGTCTGTATTTTAAAGAGATCAAAGAAAAAGAAAGAATATACACATACATATGTATATATGACATTATATTATTGTAGTTCTTTTTTTTGTGGTGGCAAAGACTTAGAAGTTAGAGGATACCTATCAATAACGGAATGGCTAAACAAGTTTTAGTACATGATTGTGATGGAATACAATTATGCTATTAGAAATGATGAGCAGAATGGTTTCAAAAAAACCTGGACAGACTCGCATGAACTTATGCAAAGCAGAACCAGGAGAACATTGTACACAGTAACATCAGTATTGCACAAGGAGGAACTATGAATGACTTAGCTATTCTCCACAATACAATGATCAAAGGCAACTCTGACTTATGAAAAAAAAATGTTATATACCTCCAGAGAAAGAACTGATGGAGTCTGAATGCAGATCAGAGTATACTTTTTTAACTTTATTTTTATTGTTGTTGTTTTTGGTCTTGTTTTCTTTTGCAATGTGATTAATATGGAAATATGTTTTGCATGACTTCAGATGTATAATCTACATCAAATTCCTTTCCTTTTTGTGGAAGGGAGGGAGGGAGAGAATTTAGAACTCATTTTTAAAAAAAAACAAATGTTAATTTTTATACATGGAATTGAGAAAAACAAAATAAAATAAGATAAAGAAAACTATTATAATAATACCTATTGCGTAATCTTATTGTGTGGATCAACTGATAAAATGTGCATAAAGGGCTTTGCAAACCTTAATGGTCTCTATAAATGCATTATTTTATTATTATTTTTAGCATTATTATATCACTTTATTGACTGATATTGAGGTTTTACTATGCAAAAATCCCCAGGTCTTTTTCAGATGAATTGCTAACTAGCCAACCTTTCTCTACAGTATATTTGTGAAGTATTTTTTAATGTATGTCTAAGATTTTTCCATTTATTCTTATTAAAATTTCATCTTATTAGATTTTGATCCAACTTCCTAGCCTATAAAGCAAGAGTTTAATTGTTTTTTTAACATGTTAGCTCTTTCTCTTTGTTTTATATCATCCACAAACTTGTAACAATACCTTCTATATCATCATAAAAGTTGTTAAATAGCATAGGACCATGGTCTGATCTTTGGGAAACTCCACTAGAGACCTACTTTCAAGTTGTCATAGAACTATTGATGACTTCTTTGGGTAAAATCAATCTACCAGTTTCAAATCCTCCTCACCCTCTAGATCCAATTTGTTCCCAAGGCCTACTGGTTTTACCTTTTCAGTATCATAAACATAAACATAAACCTCCTTCTCTTCTTTGCCACAGGTGCCTCCCAGATCCAGGTCCTCATCTCCTCATGCCTGGTCTACTGTAATAGTTTGCTGATTGGTCTACCTGCTACAATTCTCTGCCCCCTCCAGTTCATCCTCCACTCAGCCAACAAAGTTGTTTGTCTAAAGTGCAAGACAAATCACTCCTCTATTCAATAAACACCATTGGCTGTCATTTACCTCCAGGATCAAATATAAAATCGTCTTTCAAAGCCTATTATAACCCACCCCCCCCCCCCCCCCCCTCCCTCTCTCTCTCTCTCTCTCTCTCTCTCCCTCCCTCTCTCTCTCTCTCTCTCTCTCTCTCTCTCTCACACACACACACACACACACACACACACACACAACTTTCCAGTCTTCTAATACCTTAAACCCTTTCTTGTTCCCTCCACCAATTCTGCAAACAAGTGATTTTTGCCTGCTTGGTGTTTCTCTAATAAGACACTCCATCTCCCAGCTCCAAGAATTTGCTTATTGACTGAATCTTTCTTGTACTGTTCTCTAGTACACAGTTCTTCATTTTGTCAACTTGTCTATCATGTAAAACTTTGTCAAATACTTTGCTAAAATCTGGATGTGCTAAATCACCATGATCTATATCGAGTAACTATGTCTGAGAAAGAAAATAAGTTAAGCCTTTTATGGTCTATTCTTGATGAAACCAAAGTGGTTCCTTGTGCTCATTGTTTTCTTTTGTGAATGTTTACTAACCATCCCATATATTCTGGCATTTTTACTGGCTTATAGTTTGAAGACTTGCTTTCTTCCTTTTTTTCCCAAAAAATTGGTATACCATTTCTTCTTATCCAGTCAGTCAGTAAGCATTTATTAAAGTGCCTACTATGTGCTCTACAGTATGCTAAGCACTGGAGATACTGAAAGGTGAAAGACAACCTCTGCCCTCAATGTGCTCACTGTCTAATGGGGAACATAGCATGTAAGCAGCTATGTACAGATAAGCTATATACAGGATAAATAGAAAATAGTCAACAGAGGAAAAGCACTAGGATTAAGAGGGATTGGGAAAGATTTCCTGTAGAAGGTAGGATTTTAGCTGGTTCTTTAAGACATTCAGGTAAGCCAGGAGGCAGAGTTGAGGGGGAACATTCCAGACATGGGGACAGTCAATGAAAATACCTGGACGTGGGAGGTGGAATGTCTTGTTTTGGGGAGCATCAAGAACAGTGTCACGGAATCAAAGAGTAGGATAGAGAGTAGGGTGTAAAATGTAAGAAAAATAGAAAAGTTAAAGCAAAGCAGGGCACAAAGTTATAAATGCCAAACAGTCCTTTGGTAACTCAGACGTTCTCTATATTTTTCATTTTATTTTTCATTAACAAATTATTTATTTTCTCTCCCTCCACCCCCAAGAAAAACAATTCCTGGCACTGTCCATGTCCAAAAATGTAAGTCTCATTCTACATCTTGAATGGATCACCTCAATATTAGGAGATAGGTAGAAAAATCACAGGTACTCAAACCCAGGACAAAAGCTCAATAGATCAGAGGCAATATTTAATGGAGTTACTGTGGGTCAAATTCATGGCTTGAATAGGGTAAAGTTGGAAGGAAGGTCACCAGCAGTAGCTCAAAAGTGTCTAGGGGCCCTAGCAGCTGGTTTGTACTCCTCCCTGAACTGACCCTGGCTGGGGAGTTTGTTCTCCTCACCCTGTCTGCCAGACTTCACATTGCATTCCAGTGCAATGATTTTCAGCACTTGAAAGGCACTTATAATATATTTAAATGCATGCCTTATGCTGCCTGCAAATCTATTGAACCACCACTTATAAATAGCTTGTGTTGGCACACATTTTCTTCCCCTATTACTGCTGCTAATTTGGTACTTCTTTTGTAAGGTGTATTAATCCACTTTAAAACCAAAAGCAATTCATAAAGTACACAGTCTGCCAATATAATATGTTCCTAGTATCCTTTGATAATTGTGGAAATCATTCTACTAGCAGATTCCTGTATTTTCTCATCTAACACGGTGGCCTTTAGCACAAGCTGTACTTTTCTTGGGGAGGTAAAAGTAGAACAGAGAAATAATAGAAGTGGAAGAATATCAAGCCCTCCCCCAAGAGCAGAGTGGTGAAAATTCACTTTCCCTAGTTAGTGGAGGTTGAGTTTTGCGGTATCATGCCATCCTCTATTTCCCAAGTCATAGTATCCAAATGAAATGAAATTAGGTAACAACTTTACTCCTAGAAGTACATACAGATACATACTTCCCCTTCCCTATTTTGAAAACACAACACAATGTCATGAAGGCTAGACTGGAATGGGGAGACAATGGAGGAAGGGAGATTAGTTAGAATGCTATTTTATTACAATAGTGAAACAAAAAGGTAGCAAAGGTTGGAATTAGGAGAGTGGCTGTCTATATCATAGGACAAATGGGCATTATAGGCTTCAGAGGTCCAAGAGGACACAATGGGTAGAAAGCCTTCTCTGGGAAGGGGGCTATGGGAAATAGTTAAATCTAGTGGCAGCTGACTTCATAGCCTGTCTGAGAGTTAGATAATGGGAAGGGGACTGGTATATACGAGATCAAACAGATTATTACATGGTGGTACATAGAGTTTGTGGTGAACAGTAATCTAGTTTATGTAAAGCAGGGACCATTTGAACCTAAAGAGTGTTGTGTAGCCACAGAAACCATGGTTCTTGAGACCTGGGTCTGTGCCTGTTTTATCATTCTAGAGCTTAATGCATGCATGTCAGTTATCTGGGTTCATGGCTTGTTTTGCTCCAAAATCCACACAGTTTCAACAGAATCAAAGCAATACATATTAAATAAACTATTCCAGAACCAGCTTAGAGCTGACTACCTGAATGATCTCATTTCTAATTTAGCATCCCTAGAGAAGAGGGCCTTTGGATAGAATAGGCATTGGATAGATAACAGTGACAGAGGGAATGTAAAGTTAGGAACAGGCACAAGACGTGTAGAGGGAGCATTGACTAGACTTGATAACAAAATAAATGAGAGAGTAGAGGAAAAGGGAAGCTTTTCAGATGTGTCTCCAATAAGTCTGAGTAGCTCAGTGATTGGTGGTGCCAGCTACAGAGAGAGCAAAGCTGGATAGATATGCTGATTTGGCAACAAGATGCTAAGTTTGGATTTGCACTCATTATTGAGCTTGAGGGACAAACAGGACATCTGGTTAAAGATGTTGAGCAGGCAACTGGATGAAATTGAATTTTCTGTCCAAATTTACACATTTGGTTGGGCCAAGCTGGTAGTCTTTAATTTCATAATATTCCACCTCACTGAACTCCACTATAACAGTCTGAATAGTGTAGGTGGGGCAAGGATACAGAAGATGGACGGGGGAGCATTTAGCACTCACACACATATCCTAGAATACTAACCTACATTGCCTGTAAAGCTTTTTGAGAATCCACTTAGCAGTTTATAAAATGAATATTCTGCTACACCTGGGGTCAGGAAAATCTGGGTTCAAGTTCTGCCTTTCACTTAATAATTATGTAACCACTTAACCTATTTGAATTTTGGTTCCCTCCTCTGCAAAATGAGGATAATAATACCTGAGTTATTTTCCTCCCAAGGTTGTAGTGATATTCAAAAGAGATAATGTTTACAAATTTTGAAGCAGTGTATACATCAGTTATTATTGCTTTTGTCTTTGTTGTGTATAAGTCCAAAGGGTGATGTGTATATATATATATAGAGAGAGAGAGAGAGAGAGATAGATGCAGATATAGATATAGATATAGATATAGATATAGATATAGTACGTATATGTATGCATATGTATATGTATATATTGGAGAAAAAAGAAATTTGGCATATGTCCCTAACTTTTTAAGATTGAAGTCAAAGAGAGGTGTGCACTTCCACAAAAGAGGATACTGGGCTGAAAGGACAACTGGGGGACCACAGGTTGCCAATTTTTATATTTTGATGTAAACTAGTTATATTTCATTCATTCGGTTATTTATTCTTTTATTTGCTTGTTTCTTGATCCTTTCTTTATTAGTTATCTATTCACCTATTTATTTGATTTCTCTATATATTTGTTTGTTTTACAAGGGGTGTTGGAGAGATTTGCACCAATAATAACATTGGTATATAGAACTCTCAGTCACCTGGTGAGGAAACTCTTTCCAGGTACACAGATCAGCAACTGTTATCTAATTTATAAGCTTGGAGAGCTGTCTGGGACACTGGCAGCTTAAGCCACTTGTCCTGGATCTCACAGCCAGTTGTGTGTAAGATCTGGGATCTGAATTCAAATATTCATAACTCCACGTCCATATGTATTTCTGCAATGTCACACAAATCTACAAAACATGCCACATCAAAACACTTGTCAAGCATTTGTCCCTGATTCCAAACAAGAGGAGCTTTCACTGATGCTAGGAATGTGGTTAACCATTACTTCCTAGCATAAAAGGCAGACTGGAATTGCAATCAGGAAACTAGGGTTTGAATCCCACTTCTAGTCATTGCTATCTGGGTCAGTCTTTTAACTTTTCTGAGCCTCAATTTTATTTTCTAAAAATGAGGATAGTAATACTATCACAGGATTATTTCAGTGGCCATTCTTTGTAAGAATTAAAGTGAGATTTACGAATGGATTATTGCTGTCAATATTGCTGTCAATAACAATGATGATAAATAAAATAAAAACAAAAATCTTCATATCATTGTAATGGTTCCAAAATTAGCTGGGTGATTTTTAGTGCATGACCACTGACCATTTTGAGAGGGAACAAGTATACATTACTCAAATGTTGAAGTAATATATACATTTAGTTTGTATCTTTATTTGATTTCCACTTTGACTTTGAATCATTCGTATTGGGGAGGAAATGGACTTTCCCATACGGAAAGGGGAGTCCCATGGGAGTTATGTAATTCTGGAAATAAGGTGAACCTGAGAGATTGAAGCCTAATGAAACTAGAACTTCCAAAATAATGATATTCTTCATATTTTACTTGGAGTCACATCTGCAACACCTATGCCGTTTAATTTGTAATTATATAATTTAATACATTGCACCAAGTAATGCAAATTATTTTTGTTCTATAGAAATTCCTCATTAATGATCATATCTCAGAAGGTTCTGTGTATGTGTGTGTGAGTGTGTGTGTCTGTGTCTGTGTCTCTCTGTATCTCTTTGTCTCTACATACACACTCACAATCATACATACATATACACACACGTACATATGACTACATTAGGGGTATGGAAAGTGAAAAAAAATTTCTATTGCCATCAACTAAAAATCAATGTAAATCTGTGAGAATGATCTACTTTCATAAAAGGAAGAAGTTAGAAGTTAGAAGACCTAGATTCTTCCACCAGTTACATTTGTAGCCTCAGTTTCCTCATCAGTAAAAATAGACATCTCCATTTTATGATATCTAAGGTCCCTTCTGGATCTAAAATATTATACAATGCTTCTGAGAACACCAAGTTCAATTCTAAAGATAAATGATTGCTTATACCATAGTCAGTGTTTTAGTAGATGAAAAGTGTAGATAAATTGGAACACTTTAAAGGGGAGCAATAAAAATGATGTACTACTGGCAAGGATGACTTTATGAGGAAACACTGAGAGAACTAACTGAGTTTCATCAAATATTGGATCATGTAGGGACCATCATGAACTTAGTAGTTATAAACATTAGAGGAAAGAAGAATTCCTTGGGGTCAAAGGAATATGCAAGGCTGATACTATAACAGATCTAAAGTATAAGAGTATACCAAAGGTTTGGAACAGCCAAGGAAGTGCAAAATGGCTACAGGATTACATGTAAGACCCAAAATAATAGTGTCCCTCTCCACCAGAAATCTATTTTTAAAAAATTAACAAAAAAGCAAGAAAAAGCAATTTTTGGAAATATGTCTTTGGGTACATAAAATTTAAATGTATGGCACTGTTACAAGCCTTAAGATCTAATCAGGAAATCTATTTTTTCTGATGATGCAAATGTACCCAAAGTGATATATTGCTTAACAAATGTGTCACCTGACACCCTAAAAAATTTGAGTTCTGATCTTTGAAATCATTTTTTGGTCAGTTATACCGATTAAATAAATTGCTTACTATAGATATTCTTCCAGTTGCATCCCTCCCTTGATTTCTAGACTAATAAATATGACAGTGAGCTAGTACAGTGATCTCTTGGTCCAATATCCTTCCAAAGAAGATATGGTTGGTTCTATTTCCTGCTGAAAATTAAACTGGAAAAAAGACATAAAGCATAAAAAGTCTTATAAACTGTAGTAGTTGTGTCTCTACAAGAACATCAACTCTATGCAAAGTTTTCAAGTTTACAGGTTCCAAACCTTGAGGCTAGGAAGAGCAATAGTTTGTTTTTTGTTTTTCATTTCTCTGTCAAATTAGAATTCTAGGATTGATCAATCTCTTCACAGAAAGGATGTGATGAATTGTTCTTTTCAGTTCTATGGAAATCTCAAAACAACCAGTTTTTTTTTTCTTTAAAGTGAAATAAGTACAACTGAATTGAGGTGTGATTTCCTTTCCTATTTTCATTTTAAAATTCTTTTTCATGTTCTAGAAGGTTCAAGCTTTGCAGTAAAAAAATGGCAATTTCAATATTTCTCATTTTTGTAATTATTTTTCATAACACAAATGAATACATTATTTTGAAATATAATTTAATGACATAAAAGTTTATTAATTACCTGCATATGCCTGTCTCCATTGCCTATGTTCAGTAATAATTATTCTCTTCAAACTGTAGGATTTAGAGATATAAAGATCTTCAGAAGTCATGTAGTTTGATCCCTTCATTTTATAGATGAGGAAAGTGAGGACTAGACAGGTGAAGTGACTTTAAGAATGTTATGAAATGTAAAATCAAGGGTTGAATTTGAATCCAGGTCTTTTGCCTCACAAATCCAGCAATCTTTATACATGATGTCTCTTAAAGCACATGACCCTTTGTTATGCATCTCCCATATCACTATGTGTTTTTTTTTTTTTAGACAATCAGGGTTAGGTGACTTGCCTAGGGTCACATAGCTAGTGTCTGAAGGTCAATATGAACTAAAGTCCACTGCACTGCCTAGTTGCCCCTTATATGATTTAAAAAAAAAAAACAAAAACAAAAATTTTTATTAAATACTTGCTTTTTGCTATATATTGCACTAAGCTCTGGTGATAAAAATGGAGAAAAGCAAGACAGTTACTGTTCTCAAAATGGTTATGCTAATTGGAGAAGGCAACACATATAGGATGGTCCTGCTGAAGGGTGAATAGCAATGTCTGAAAAGTCTTAAGGTACACTTGCAAGATGAATGGCAAGATCTGGTGTGCTTAGGATATATAGACAAGTTAGGTGGGAGTCCCTGTGAGCCTGGTGGGTGTAGCAGTAGATGACAGGTAAGGCCTTGTGGTCTTCCATGTTACCAGATGATCTGTAGTTACTCAGTCTATCCAAACAATGTAAGCCAGGCCCACCACTATTAGGAAACAATGAATGGGCCCTATGAGATCATGTGTGTGTGTGTGTGTGTGTGTGTATGTGTGTATGGGGGGGGTGGGGAAATAGAGGATAGTCAGAGTCCAATCAGAACAGGGAAGGATAAGGGATCAGGAAGGTTGGGGAAAAACCCCTGGTGGTGATTCTTCCTACCTAGCTGACCTCATGGAATCTGGGCATTATAAAACACTTAGCACAGTACCTGGCACATAGTAGGTGCTCTACCAATGTTTGTTCCCTCCCTCCCTCTTACCCAGCTGCCCTATATGTGTAATCATCCCCATATCCTTGTTAGACTCTAAGGTCCATGAAGGCAAGGTCTATGGTATATCTAAATATTGCGTACCTTCCAGAACCTACCATAGTGTTCTTCACATAATAAATGGTGAATGAATTACTCAAACTTTAAGGTTTATAAAGATTTTTGTTACACTATAAGATAGGTGGTACAATTTTTTGGTCCCATTTTAGGGGTGATAAAACTGAGGTTGAGAATGATAAAGTGACTTTCTTATTGCTAAACAGCTTAATGTGTGAGCTAAGACTCAACCCTGATCTTCTTATTCCAAGCCTAGTGTTATTTCTAGTAAATTACTCTATTTCTAATAGAGTTTATACAAAATATAGATACTTAAGTGGATAAAACATGTCTTCCATATATTCTGCTATATATCAAGCATTCATTCAGCACATAGTCTTTCCAAAGAAAACACTTTTTCTAAGCACTAGTAGAGACAAAGAGATCATCAATATATTTCTCCTTTCTTCATGCCTATATCGTTTATTCCAATAAACCATAAAAGTATATGGAATTTCATGCAAGGTATAATACATGGTTCCAATAGACTATTGAACTCATTTAGAATCATTATGGAGTGACTTTCCATTGTCAATGCTCTGCAAATATTCCTGTTTAAAGATAACTCAATAAATATAACATCAATCCTAAATGCAACCATAAATACTATAGTGAATTCAGAATAGTGTAAAAGTGTCCACTCTATTAATCCACAATGGAAAACAAAAGAGAATGAAATACATGTGTTGTCAATACACGCTATGCAGCTACATTGACAGCTGGGTGAGTTGGCCTTTCAGAGTGTATCTGTTAGATTAGACCTCCAAATAGATAACGAGTTAGACTCATAATGGAGCTGAGGTAGATTCAGGATGGCCTTTGGGAAATTATAGAGGGCTTTCAAGGATCCCAAGTTTGACCTTAAAAAGTACAAGGCTATTTTTTACTACCAATTATTAACTGATAGTGCTGGGTAGCTCTGAATTCTGAAATAGCACAGTACTGAAACTATTAAAATCCTAAGGGCAATGGGGGAAAAATGGTATAAAGACATGGGCAGTATTTTTCATCACTAACTACTTGTGTATAAGTATCAAATGGAAAATTATCAAGGATATGTATGACCCGAAAAGGAAGTTTATCTTGTCAAATAACAATACTTCGGGAACCTTCTTGTTTTTGTAGTATTTCAGAGTTCTAAAGTACCAGCAGGGTTATATATCTATACTTTAGAACTCTAGGATACTACAAAAACGAGAATGTGTCCAGTGTATTGGATTCCCAGATTCTTTCTGGAGGAATTATAGGAATTCTCTCTAAATCCAATGGCTCTTTTTATCTCATCTTCATATGGTTTCTCTCTAATGATGAGGATCCTAATCCATACCTGCCCATCTTCTGTGACTCATCTATTTTCTCATATAACTCCCCCCTGAGAGGGTCTACTCAACATTTTTTTTTCTTTCCTCATATCCCCTTGGCATCACAAGCATAGCAGAGTAGCATGCTTTTGGTACAGCTATCCATCCATCTATTATGAATTAATAAAAATTTGTTCAGTGCCTACCACATGCCATTATATGATCATTATATGATCACACACATATATTTCAAGTATACCTTTGATATCAAAATTCCATTGCTTCTTTTATATAATTCCTTTTCTTTTGTAATGTGTCACACAACCTGTTTAGGCCCATCATTTTTTTTTCTCCATTGCCCTTTTGGGAATTCTCAACCTTAGTTATTCAGAGACAGAGATCACAATGTCTCACAAAATGCAATCCATTGTGGGGAAAGCTTGATAATAATAGCTGACATTTAAATAGTGCTCTGTAAGGCTTACTAAATGCTTGAGATGAGTTTTTTTTTAAGTTGATCCTCACAATAGTCCCATGGGATAGGTACCACAGGTATTATCATTGAATTATGCAGATGAGAAAGCTGAGGCTTCAAGTGTGTAAGCAATTTTCACAAGGTTATATGGCTAAGAAGTATCAGAGGTGATAGTTCAACCAGTTCCTCTTAAGTCCAAGTCCAGTACTTTCCAAATACTATAATATAATCACACAGAATGCAAATATATAGATGGGTTGTGTTCTTTATGGTTGTTTGTTTGTTTCTTTAATTGATTATTCATCTTTATTTGTGTCAGGTTTAGGGTTAAGAGTAAAATCACAGATCCATCAAAGTGTCAGAGTAAGCCTTTATTTTATTCACTGAAGCAAATGCATTAAATTTAGTTTCTGGTGAAAACCTAGGTAAGACTATACTATTTATAGATGCAAATAGCTTTCATTAAAGGCTCTTATTTCAGAAGATTTGAATTCTCCCTCCAATTATGATACAATTCATTTATGAAACTATTACATATCTTCATGTCTCTCTACTTTATGTCAGAATAATTATTGAGTGCTGCCCATGGCTAGAACAAAAATGATAAATCAATAGATAAATAGGGGTTTTGTGAGATTTTTAATTCCTCCACAAAAGAGGCATTGCTATATTAACCAGGAATGCTATGAAATGCCAGAGAAGCTTGTTGGGGAAGGTTCAAGGTGGCCATAACATATTAACCAGACTCTAGGCAACTAAATTTGTATCTTATCACATCATTTTCATATGATACTTTTTCTAAAAGAAATATGAGAGTTTACATAAGTATAGTTTGCAGGTTAATTTAGGTGTATTTTTAAAATCAATTGTCCTTAAAAATCTTTAAAATAAAAGTCATATTTCTTGTTTTTAAATACTCTTTCAAATAATTTCTTCCTAATGATTAAGTTCAAATGGAATTTCACTCAGGATGGACAGTGAGTAATGAACTTGTTGAGGTTTAGAGGTTTAGGAGTGCTGGTAGTCTGAAATCACAACACATGAGTCCTGCTTGAATGAATTTGACCCAAGCCTTCTTTCAACCAAAGATGAGGTTTATTAAAACACTGATTGGAGTGAGTGAGATTCATAGCAAGTCTGGGCTATTGGCTAGATTTTAAGAATATGAGTCATGGGTCAAATTGAATCTGAGCTCCTTAATTGAGACAAGATGGATCTTATATACTGAAAGACTGTGGGAGGGATCTAGGAGTAGCCAAGTAGTTTGGGGTGACTGGAGGAGGGGTCTGGGAGAAGGGGTCTAGGGAAGATCTTGATGGGAGTGGCCAGTAGTCTGGAGTAAGGGAGGAGGGATCTAGGGAGGTAGCGGTTGGGAGGTAGAAGGGAATTTAGATAGGATCTAGGGTGGGAAGGTAACAGACAATGAAGGGCTGGGCTAGGTTAAGGGTAACAGAATTGGGAGATTGGGTGTAGGCAATAATGAAAGTCCAGTTAAGAGGGGGTTATAGACTTACTATCTTACTCTCAAATGGGAAAATTCAAAGAGAGTTCAAGGAGGGGGTTTCTAAAGTAAGTATCCTGTCAAACTTACCTTTTCCCTTGTGTAATCTGAAGACATATGACCTCCAAATCCCCAAGAGGATGTGCCTTCACATTGAAATATCCTATATTTCCTTTTACATTTACCTTTGAACAATTGGAAGTATAATTTATAAACAGTTCCTTCCCAGAGAGAGTTCTACCTTCTCTGACAACTCATTTTAGATAACGTATGTTAGTGTCATGAAAATTGTGAAGTGCTAGACAAATTTCAGGTATTATTTTGAGGTAGAAAGGTATAAGCAGAAAGGCAGAAAGACCAAGAAAGGGTCTGACCTTGGGTGAGTCAACTTCTTAAAACCTCACTTCTGGGGCAGCTTAGTGGTGCAGTGGATAGAGCACCAGCCCTGAAGTCAGGAGGACCTGAGTTCAAATCTGACCTCAGACTTGACACTTACTAGCTGTGTGACCCTTGGCAAGTCACTTAACCCCAATTGCCTAAGAATTAAAAAAAAAAAGAAAAAGAAAACCTCACTTTCCTCATCAGCCTTACCTACCTCAGATGCTTCTTTTAAAAGTGAAAGGATTTATTTTTAAATGGTGGAATTTACTTTGAAGTTTAGATAGCACTATCGTAATTAAGAGAAGTACAGTAGAATATGGAGGATTAAACAAAAATCATATTAAAAGGCTAGAAGCTCTAAATCAAGTCCCTTTTCTTTAATTTTCTAGCCAAGTGATCTTGGGCAAGTTTCTGAACCATTGTCTCATATTTTTATTTTTTTAAAGCCCTCATTTATTTAGTGATTTTCTTAGGAAAATTCTAAAAGATATATAGTATAAGTATCATTTCCCCCCCTAATTTTGTAGCTAAAAAAACTGAAGATCAGAGAGTTAAAGTGACTTGTCCACAGTGATACAAATAGTAAGGAATCAAATTGCAAGGAATAGAAGCAGAAATTGAAGTTAAAGCCTGTGAATCTAAGACCATTATACTTCCCACTTCATCATGGTACTTGTTAGGTCATGTGCTTCTTTATGGTTTGCAAAATTCTTTATATACACTATCTCATTTAATCCTCATAACAATCCTGTGTAAAAGGTAAGAAGGGGAATAATGGTACCTTACCTTTTTCAAGGCAAAGGATTGACATGACCTACTGAGTAAGGAACCTTTCATGTCAACATTCCATCATTCTCTCTCTCTCTCTCTCTCTCTCTCTCTCTCTTTCTCTTTCTCTCTCTCTCTCACTCTCCCTCTTTGTGCAGATTGTAGTGAGCATAGACTCCACACAAAAGCTAAATTTGAATTTAATTTAAGGAGACCTGATTGGAAAATGAAATAGGCTATATCTAAAGAAACCAAATGTTTCCTCCAGGCTGTGACATTTTCTTTTCCTGCTCCATTTTGATTATCCACAATTCAAAATGATAGTAGAAACATCATAGTCCTAAATGCAGTTATATGGCTAGACAGTCTCAATGCCATCATCTGCCAACTCACCTCACCTTGGACTTTTAGGTGCCACAGTCTGCCACCTTTCTGATGGGTTTTGGTTATAGATTAAGTTACATTATAGAACTTGGGAAAGGATGAGTTGACATATATTAGGAATGGATATAAGTCCTTCAGAATGACCTAATTAAGGGATTTTAACAGAATTGGTTATGACGATGCTTCTATTTGAGAAATAGTCAAATGTATGGCTATTTTTACCAAACCTCAGGCCTGGCTTATTTTATTTATTTATTTATTTGAATTAAAAAGGCAGAAAAAGGGAAAGGTCTTATTTAGCCTTGGTAGAGAATCATTTTACTTATTTAGGTACTTTCTTTTTACTTTTTTTTTACTTATTCACTTAATTTACTTATTTAATATGTAATAATAATTGGAATCTTATTTAAGATTCCAAGAGGCATATTCATGAGGGTAAACATTCTTTCCTCTAGCACAGGATGTCATTGTATGCCATACTAAAAGGTCTTCAAAAATTTCATCATTTGTGTCTGGTCTTATTAGTGTGTTAAATATGGGACAGTTTTGAAATAATGTATGATTTGAAGTCAAAGGACTTGGATTTTAATCCTATATTTACCTTTTACTGCTTGTGTAAGAATGGATAAGTTAACTTTCCTGGAGCCTAATTTCCTTCTCCATATCAATCAATCAATCAATCATTGATCAATCAACAAACTTTTTATTAAACACCTATAGGCTAAGCAGGGGGTATTCAAAAGCAAATGGAGCTTACATTCTAAAGGAGGCTACAAGGTGTACATATATAAGCATATTCATTATATACAAACTAAATGCAAAGTAGTCTTGAGAGGGAAGGCAGTAGCAATTGAGGAGCTCAGGAAAGACCTGATTTCTGGAGGGTGGTACTTGAGCTGAGTCTTAAAGGAAACCAAGGATTCTTAGTTCCAGAGGTAGGAAGGCTTGCAGTCTAAGCATGGAAAGAAGACAGGCACTGCAAATGTATATGTAAGGGGTGGGAGGGGTAGGGGTAGAGCTTTAATGTGTAAGCAACAGTGACAAGGCCTATAGGTTTGGATCACAGAGTATGTAGAGGAGAGTAATTTGTATAAAAACTGAAAGAGTAATATGTGATTATGTTGTGAAGACTTTTAAATACCACACATAGTAGTTTTTATTTGATTCTTTAGATAATAGGGAGTCAATCGGGGATGTGTGATATAGTCAGACTTGTGCTTTAGGAAATCTTTAAAGGCTGTGTGCAGGTTATATTGGTGTGGAGACAGAGATACCAACAGGGAAATATTGCAATATGCCACATGAGAAATGATGGGGGTCTAAGCCAATGTAGTAGATGTATAAGTGAATAGGAAAGTGTGTATGTGTATGTGTATGTATGTATATGTATATATAGTTTGGTGGAGATGTGAATGACAGTATTTAGCATTTGATTAGATATATGTGGTAGATGAAATTGAGGGATTGAAAATGACATTGAGAATGAATAGGTGAGTTGAAGGATACTTCTGCCCTTGACAGTAAAAGGGATAGGAATCTCTAAAATTTAGAGTGTATACAAGTCCTTTCTAGGTCTAAATCTATAATTACACCGTGTTTTCTTTTTCTTTTTTTTTCAATGAACAAAAATCTATCCCCCCCCCCCCACCATTAAGAAAAAAAAAAGAAAAGAAAAATAGGATGCATTAACAGAAATAAACCTGGGAGGACTTGTATGAGCCAATATAGAGTGAAGTGAGAAGACCTAGGAGGAAAATTTATGCAGAAATAACACTGTAAAGACAAGCAACTTTGAAAAACTTAAGAACTCTAATCAATAAAACAACCACTACCCCTATGTCCAGAGGAAGGGGATGCATGCTATCTACCTCCTGACAAAGAGATAATAGACTGAGGTTGCAGATTGGTACTTTTTAAAAAATAACCAATTTGGTCTTTTCCCATTATGGTTACCTATGATCATTCTCATATAAGACCCCTAAGTCTAGGACCTTATTACAGGACCCTACTTTTGCTGTACCTTGAAATATATGGCCCATTGATAGTCAACAACTCTTTGTTAGTCAGGGACTCAAAGTTGACAATGCCAGGATAAGGATAAGGAGCATGCCAGGATAAAAGCAAAATAAGAATAATATTAGCTCTTCTGGCAGGAGAACTGTTCTTGAAAGCTTGCCTTTCTTGGTCCAAATAAATCTATATTTTATCAAACCAACTTCTTGGGAAGTCCTATTTTTCCTAAAAGAAAACAAGTATCTTTTGATAAGTAAATGGGTTTTTTTTAGACTAGACTAGTGACTTTTTTATGTAGGTGTGCCAATTCCCAATGAATATATTTTGTAATGCTCCCATTAAAAGAAATAGTGGAGATTTTATTCCTTTAGTACTTGAAGTGCTAGAGAAGGAAATGGCAAACCACTCCAGTATTTCTGCCAAGAAAACTCTGAATGGGGTCACAAAGAGTCAGATACAACTGTAGGGACTGAACACTTGAAGTACAATAACTTGTCATTCATCCCAGACCCTGATTTAAGGCTTCTACTGAAATCTTTCAGAGCCTCGTTTTAGGGTCAAGATGAACTTGTCTTCTCAAAAGTTAAGATAGTGGAGCACAGAATTGGACAGTACTGATCAAGCTATAAGTATGGGTCTGGAAACAGCCTATGTGACTGGTTTTCAAGGAAAAGTCCAGGTTTAGAGATGTTTAATATCAGAATGATGACCAATCAGTGATGATTTTTTTTTGTTTGTTTTTGTGGTTTTTGTTTGTTATTTTTTGGAATTTTTTTTTGGTACAGCAACCCATAAATGAGTCCATAACCCAATACTCTTAAGTCTTGTATGGCTTCTTTTAGGTTCTTCTGTGATGGTGGCAGAGTTGTATAAAGAGGAACAGAAGGAGAGTGATAAGATTTATACCATTCTTAAGTTCTCAACAAACCATTTAACACTTGGGGTACTTAATGTTCATCTTTGCCCAATAACACAAATCAGCAGGTTACTTAGAGGCATCAATGATATTTTGTTCAGATTTGAAGAAGATGCACAAGGGTGGGGGGGAGAGAAAAGGAAATAAGGAATATACTGTGTCAAAGAATGGTGATCCACAAATATTCTGACAGTTTTGAACACTGAGCCCAAATGAAAAAGATGAAATTCAATAGACATAAATATAAAATTTTGCACATAAAAATTTAAAATATATTTCATGTGATGGGGAAACCATTTAGAAGCAGTTCAAATGAAGTAGGCTTTGAATCTTTAGTGGACTGCAAGCTCAATAGGTGTCCACAGGGTGACAATACTCCTACCAAAACTGATCTTAAGCTGAATCAACAAATGTCAGCTTCAAAAAACAGTTGAAGTGCTGGCCATGTCTCTGGACCAATTTGCTATGTCTTAGGATATAAAGGCAAAAATTAAATGGTACCGTTCCTTAGAAGTTTCTATTTTGTTAGGATAATTAATCTATACTACCTGGAACAATAGACTTGAGAATAGCCCCCATTGTATCTTACCCCAATCAGACCATTTCTGGAGTGCTTTGTGTTTGTTTGGGATGCCAAATTCAAGTGAAGGCCATTAACAAACTAAATATCAACAAATATAGGAGGATGAATGAGATAGTGAATAATCTGAAAAAAAAACCATTTCTTATGATGAACAATTAAAAATAATGAAAATGTTTACTCCTAAGACAAGGGTGGGCCAGGGAGAGGAGATATGATTGTCATGTTGAAGATTTTAAGTGGAAAAGTAATTAGTCTTATTTGGTGTAGTTCCAAATAGTCAGACCAGACCTAATGGTTGGAAATTCTAGAGAAACACTTTCTGGTGCAATATGAAAAAAAAAATCCTAACCATTAAAGCCATCCAGAAAAAATGGATGGCTTGTCTAGTGAAGTGATGAGATCTCTGTCTCTAGAATTTTTCAAGCACAAACTACTTTTTGATAGGTTAGAGAAAATATTATGAAAAAGGTGAGATTTGGTTAGGTAGCTAGGTAGAGCACTGGACTTCGACTCAGAAGGATCTGAGTTCAAATTCGGTCTCAGACCTGGGCAAGTCATTTAACTCCAATTGCCTCACCAAAAAAAAGAAAAACAAAAAGAAAAACAAAAAAGGTGAGATTTGAGAAGAGAAGACCAGTAAAGCTCCTTCTGAATCTAAAATTCTTTGATTCTATTATGTAAAACTAGAGGCATTTGTGGGTCTTTGTATTTCCTTCCAGACTTACGCTTCCAATGGGTAGTAGAGATTTTCTTCCCTTGCTTATTGCCTTATTTCTTAGTCAAGACACACAATGATATTAAGTTAGAATAATTTCAAGTTTTTTTTAAAGAAAATCTCATTGCATTTACATTGTTATCTTTGATCTGATTAGAATGGAGAAAATTAGATTTGAATCACTTGTACATGGCAATTGCTAAAAATATTAATGTATTTCCTCCCTAGGCATACAGATAATTCCCATAATTTAACCTCTGGTGAAACTGCAGAACCTTCCAAGATCTTCATGTGGATAGAGTTATTTAATATGAAAAATTGTGATCTCCTTAGGGCAGGGAATCTTTTTGTATCTTTTTACCTCTTTTCATATCCCTGACACTTGGTACTGTTCCTGGCACAGACTAGGTGCTTTATAAATGTTAATAGATTGATTAAAATTTGAGGAATGGCCCCAGGAAGTCTTGGGCACCTGATCAATGCCTTAAAACTTGGTCTAATCTGGACTACATTCATCTGCTCCATGTAGCCTTGACTTATTTGTGGTGGGTGCTGCTATACTCAGAAGGCATGTATTTTTTGCTTAAGTACTTCTTAATGAAGAAGAGGTTGAATGACCTAAGGAGAAAGTATCTTCTTGGTCTTCAAAGAATGAAAATTAGAGTCATGGATATTATTAGGTGAGATATTATTCAGGAGGCATCAACTGTTCGGTCTTTTCAGTTATGTCCAACTCTTTGTGATCCCATTTGGGGTTTTCTTGGCAGAGATGCTGCAGTTGTTAGCCATTTCCTTCTCCAATTTATTTTATAGATAAGGAAACTGAGGCAAACAGGAGTCACACAGTTAGTAAATGTCTGAGGCCAGATTTAAACCCAAATCTTCCCAACTCCAAGCCAGTAATCTATCCATTGTGCCACCTAGCTGCCCCAGGGGACACTGGAGAAACAAGTAAGTAGTAATGATGGTGAAAATATGCTTAGGGGTACTGATATGGTTATTTTTTGGCCTGAATAACAGCAATATAAAGTTTTGTTGTCTTCCCAGAGCATGTATATAAGACATGAGGCCTTCCCAAGACTCCTTAAACTGGATACCTTTTTGGACTTCTAGTTATTCATAGGGGCACATATGACACAGGACAGAAAAATTCTAGAAAGTATTGGCAAGTTTTACAAAGTCATGGAGGAAAACAACAACAACTGAAGGCCTGTTCCTCACTCCTACCTGGTCAGTCAGTCAAAAATGTTTATTGAACTCCATAAGCTAGGCTCTCTTATAAGCACTGGGGATATAAAGAAAGCGAGAGATACTTCCTGCTCTCAAGGGGTTCACAAAAACAACATGAAAGCCAACTCTGTACCAACAACATATGTATCAGATAAATGAGATAATCTAGAGAGAAGTCATGAGATATAAAGAGGATCAGGAAAGACTTTCTATAAAAGATAGAATTTTATCTGTGACTCTGAGGGTTCTAGGGAAGTCAGGAGGCAGAGATGAGGAAAAGAAGCATTCTAGGTCTGGGGGACTTAATGCTCAGAGTCTAGAGATGGAGTATGTTGTTTGATCAACATCAAAGAGCCTGGTATCATTGGATCTAAAAGTATGTGGGGGTTAGAGTGTAAAGTATAAAAAGATCAGAAAGATAGGGGACGGCTTAAGATGGCTTTTGAATGCCAAACAGAGTACTTTATATGGGATCCTGGAGGTGATAAGGAGCCACTGGAGTTTATTGAATAGAAAGGAGACATGGTCAGACATGTACTTTAGGAAGATTACTTTGACAGCTGAGTGGAGAATGATTTGAAGTGAATAGAGACTTGTGGCAGGCAGATCAACCAATAGGCTATTACAGTAGTGGAAGCATGAAGTCATGAAGGTCTATACTAGGGTAGAGACAAAGGATAGAAAGGGCTATATGTGAGAGATGCTCAGTGAATATACTCAAGAAAATGGGTGCAGAAGAAGGTTATTAATTTAATAAGTAAAGAGTTAGCTAAAACCATAATGTCTGGGAATAGCATTTAGATTTTTAGACCATGGCTTAAAGTATGGGGAAAACAAATACTTTGCCTGGGATGGTGTGCATTTAGAAAAGGCTTGTAATAATGTCTAGTATCCTGAAAATCTAATTAAAAGAACTTTAAAATGAAAAGAAGGAATAGGGAGAAAACTACCTATGTATATATATACCAAGCTAAATACCATGGAGAATAACTACAGTGAAGAAAGAATAGAAGTTTGAGATACCCTGATTCACCGCATATTCTTATGTTTGAAAAATAACCTAATTTGAGAGGTCCAAGCAAAAGGTCCAAGCATGATCAATTTATTAGTTAGGCTAACAGTAACCAATAAATTGGGTCAATGGCCTCTCTTGATGACCAGAAAGCATGAGGTAAGTCTTACTGGCCTTCCTGTAGTTTGGGGAAGCACAAGAGAACAAAGAACAGAGTTGGGTAGGTGAGGAAAAGAATGTGTTTGCTTACAGGGTAGACCGTATCATGGGGGTGGATACAATGTGATTGGTTACATCAAGGAAAGAGAGCCAAGACCCATGTGAGGCTAGTGACCACTTCCTTTTGTCATTAGCAAATGCTGATTGATTTATGGGATCCATCTACATATTGCAGACCTTGTTAGTGGACCTGAGTGAACAGACTTCCTAAAGCCTGGAAAGATTCTTTAGGGAGATAATGGCTTTCCTTAATGGTACAAGGACAATGCAGGGACTATTCATCTCTTAAAGTTAGCTTCAGTACTTAAAGATAACACCCAAATATTTTGGTATTTACCCAAGACCTAATGGTATAGAAGATGACAATCCTTTACTTTTACTTACAGTGACTTATGGTCAGGCTGATCTTTAAACTATCTCAGAAGGGACAGCTGACATAGACAATACTTAAACAGATACAGAATATGAAATCAATGCAAAACAGAATCAATTACAAAGTTGAATTAATTTGAGTTTCTTGATATAAAATCCAAAAAAAGGAACTACTAGTAAAAGATATGGCCACAAATGTCTGTGCAAAAATAACCCAAGTGTAAGCAACATGAAAAAGAAACTAGAAACCAGAAGTCAGTTTTTGCCTGATAGGTATCAAGTTGGTTAGATGTAATCCATGATTAGAATATAGTACTAAATGACCATAGAAATAGCATAGGTAAAAAAGAGGGGAGGAAGTTATGGGATGGCAATTAAACATTTATATAACACCTTCCATGTGCAAGGTGCTATGATAACTGCTTTTTATTTATTTATTTACTTATTTATTTATTTTATTTATTTTTAATTTTCAACATTCACTTCCACAAGATTTTGAGTTCCAAATTTTCTCCCCATCTTGTCCCTCCCCTCACCCCAAGATGACATGTATTCTATATACCCCTTCCTCTAATCTGCCCTCCCTTTTATCTCTCCCCCTACCTTTCTCTTTTCCCATTCCCCTTCTATTTTCCTGTAGGGGAGGATAGATTTCTATACCCGGTTTCCTGTATTTCTTATTTCCCAGTTGCATGTGAAAAACATTTTTTATCATGTACTTTTAAAACTTTGGATTACAAATTTTCTCCCTTCCTCCCTCCCCACCCACCCTCATTGAAAAAGCAAGCAATTCAGTACAGGTTATACATGTGTAGTCATGCTATACACTTCCATAGTATTCGGGCAATGAAAAACTAAGTATATTTCCCTTCATCCTATTCTGGCCCCCATTTATTCTATTCTCTCTTTTGATAACTGCTTTTTACAATATTGTCTCATTTGAGATAATGGTAACCTTGTATGTTAAGAAGGCATATTCATTTGAAAAAATCCATCAGCTGGCAGGGAGATGGGGGTATACATAATGACAGAGATCATTTGGTTGACTTTAAATGGAAGAAAACAAAGAAGTGATGTTGTCTTTGACATGTACTACAGGCCATCTGAAGAGAAGAAAGAAATAGATGAGGAATTATGAAAAATAGGTCACAAATCTTGTGCAGAGGCATGATATGGTAGTGATGGGATGTTTCAGTTAAACAGACATTATCTCTCTCTCATTGAATTCCTGAACTTCTCTGTGTGAGTGTGTCTTTGTCTCTCTCTGCTCCCTGTCTCTGTCTGTCTCTCTCTTTGGAGCAGATCTAGTAAAACTTCTCAACTGAGCTTAAGGGTAACTGCATATTTCTGAAGGCAGAAGAATCATCAAGAAATTCCATACTGAATCTGATTCTCATTTATAGAAGTAGAGGAATGGGAGGGAGATTGGTTGCTGAGGTAGAATAATGGGAACTTTAGTAAAGAAAATAACAAATTTAGATTTTTAAAACATATGCACAGAAGAAAGAAATAGTATGACTTAATGCAGTGTGTGGTGTCAAACTCAAATAGAAATGGAGACCACTAAACTGGATCTACTGTCCCCCTATTCACTTAGAAAACCACAAATTGCCCCATCTATTTTTTATTCTAATTTTATTCATTGTGTTAAATATTTACCAATTACCTTTTGATATGATTAGACTGTGTTCAGTGTTGTGGACCACATACTACACACTAGGCCAGATGGCCTTCCACCTTCCCAGCAGACGATTTGGGTTCAAGCTTCGCCTTGTACACCTACAGTCTTGATTTTAGATAAATCTTTTAACCTCACACTATCCTAGAAACTCTGTAAAATTATAAGTTTCAAAGAAGATGTTGATTCAAAACAGTAGAGGGAGTTTCCTCATCCAGGAATTTCCTATAATGATGAAATCACAAGTCCAGTTCCATCCCTATCTGAATACACAGAAAATGGCAGCAAGTACAGGTAACTAAGAATGAATATAAAAAATTGGCACAGCCAGAGAAAGCTAGTGTAGGGAGTGCCAAAGTTCAAAATAATCAGTTTTGTAGAGTAATGATAAGACCAATAATTTTTTCTTAAAGTTATATAAAGGAAAATAATAGAATCAAAGTAGTCATAGGACTACTCTACCTTCAGAGAATAAGATAGTGATAAAGACAATAGAGAAAAGGACAAACTATTGAAATGTATTTTGCTTCTGTTTTTTCCTGCCAAGGAGAATGAGCTTTGCACTGGAAACAGAAGAGGAAAATGATTAAGATGGAGTTTTTTAGCTAAGATAGTTAAAGAAATAATAATAATGTGCCAAATTTCCCTCAATTAATTCTATTCCCCTTGCCCAGATGGACTGGCTAGTAAAATAAAAGATTGTGGATAACAAAAATACTGTAAGACCAGAGAATGGCAAAATATTGTCTTGCTTTCCAAAAAAGAGAAATGCATTGTGTCTGAAAATTCTAGTCTTTGACTCCCAATTATTACACAATAGGTTAAAAAAATCAGTTTCAAAAATCCTCAGTGATAGTCATATTTACCCAAGAAGAGCTCCTGACAATGATATGATATGAATGTTGCTCTGTACTCTGCCTTAGATTTCATCTACATTAGTATACTCAATTCAGAGCATCACAGTTTAAAGGGAAATATTAGTGGGGTAATATAGTAGCAAGAATAAATATGGAGTCAGGGAATTCAAGTTTAATCCCATAAGGTACCTAGGTGGCACAATGAATAGAGTGCTGGGCCTTGAGTCAGGAAGACTCATCTCCATGAATTCAAATCTGGCCTCAAACACCTACTAGCTGTGTGAAGATGAGCAACTCACTTAACCTTTGACTGCCTCAGTTCCTCATCTATCAAATGACCTGGAGAATGAAATGGCAAATTACTTCAGTATCTTTGCCAAGAAAATTCAAAAATGGGGTCACAAAGAATCAGACACAAGTGAACAACAACAACAATTTTTAAATTAAAAAAAAAACCTTTGTGATGTTGACAAGTTACACTTTTCCTCAGTTTCTTCATCTCCAAAATGAAGGAGGTTGACCTAGATGGCCACTAAGTCCCTTCTAGTTGTATATACATGTTACTTAAGATGACCTTAAGATGGTATCTAAGGTACCTTTCAGCTCTAAACCAATATTTCTGTGAGCTTATGTTAAGTATCCAGACAATGTTAACCAGGAAAGAGAAGAGCCATGAGCTCATGCCATATGAGGATCTGTTGAAGGAAATGTAAATGTTTAGTGTGGAGAAAAAAAAGGCTCAGGGAATGGAGGGCCTGATAGCAGTCCTCAAGTATATGAAGGGATATCATTTAGAAAAGGTACTAGATTTACCCCCTTTGTATACAGTGAACAAATGGGAACAGTGGGTGGGAACTCTCTAAAAGCACATATAGGCTTGATGTTAGAAGGGGAGAAAAAAACCTTACTGATAATTAGAGCTATCCAAAAGTAGAATGAGTTTTCTCAAGAGGTAATGAGTTTTCCAGCAAAAGTAAGATGAGTAGTTGGAGTGTTTTAGAGGGAACTTTTTTTTCAGATATGGATCAACTAGATGATACTATGGCCTTTCTAATTGTATCCTTCTCCTAGATCATGATTGTAAAATTCCATATCTCTGTTTACTTTGCTGCCTTCACCTGAAATGAACTTCATTCCCAGCTCTGTCTATTCAGTTTCTACTTACTATTTGAGAACGGGGTCAAATGTCATATTCAACATATCTTCCCTGAGGTCTCCAGGGAGTAGTAATCTCTTTTGCCTCTATTCACATAGTAAAAGTATATATAGAAATGGTAGATTTACTTGTGGAAAATACTGTTATTATTATGAATGTTGTACTATGTCCATAAAAGCCTATGTGTATATATGTTATCCCAACACATAAAGTGTTACAGTGTTTTTAAATATGTTTTGTATATTTCTCTAAATATTCCCCAATTACATGTGAAAAAACTAACATTTTAAAAAATTTGGAGTTACAGATTGTCTCCCTCCATGTCACTCCTCCACCCTGCTTGAAAAGGCAAGCAATTTTATATCAGTTATACATGTGAAGTCATATTAGCCATGTTGCAAAACAAACCACAAACAAAAGTCTTTTTTTTTAAAGTACGCTTAAATTTGTATTCAGAGTTCATTACATCTCTCTTCAGGTGGATAGCATTTTTCATCATCATCATCATACAATGTTCCCCTGGTTCTGCTCACTTCATTTTGCATCAGTTTACATAAATCTTTCCAGGTTTTTCTGAAACTATCCTGCTTATCATCTCTTATAACATAATAGTCATCTATCACAATCATATTCTCCAATTTGCTAAACCATTCCCCAATTGATGGGCATCCCCTCAATTTTCAATACTTTGCCATGACAAAAAGAACTGCTGTAAAGATTTTTGTACATATAGGTCCTCTTCCTTTTTGTTTGATCACTTTGGGATACAGACCTAGCAGTATTATTGCTGGCTCAAAGGATACACACAGTTTGATAGTCCTTGGGCATGGTTCCAAATTGCTCTCCAGAATTGTTGGATCAGTTCAAAACTCCACCAACAGTACACAGGACACTAATACATTATTGGTGGAGTTGTGAACTTGTCCAATCTTTCTGGAGAGAAATCTGGAACCATGCCCAAAGTGAAGCGAGGAGAACTAGGAGAACATTGTATGTAGTAACAGAAATAATGTAAGATGATCAAATGTGAATGATTTAGCTACATTCACAGCAATTTTTCTATCTTTCCTAATTTACTTATGATATCACCCTTCATGTCTAAATCATTTATCTATTTTGACTTTATTGGGAATGTGGCATGAAATGTCATTCTATGCCTAATTTCTGCCAAACTGCTTTCAGGTTCTGAG
This sequence comes from Vombatus ursinus, assembly GCF_900497805.2. NCBI lineage: Eukaryota > Metazoa > Chordata > Mammalia > Diprotodontia > Vombatidae > Vombatus > Vombatus ursinus. The sequence continues at coordinate 52,630,627 of NW_020954596.1, forward strand.
CAATTCTTGTTAATTGCTGAGTTCTTATCCCCAAAATTTGAATCTTTGGGTTTATCAAACACTAGATATCTATGGTTATTTACTATTGTGTATTATGCACCTATCTATTTCACTAATCCATCACTTTCTTTTTTAGCCAATAGATGATTGTTTTGATGATTAGTGCTTTTTAATATAGTTTGAAATTTGGTGCTTCTAGGCTGCTTCACTTCACATTTTTGTCATCAATTCCCTCGCCATTCTTGACTTGTTGTTCTTCCAGATGACTTTTGTTATTATTTCTTTCTAGCTTTATAAAACAAGTTTTTTTTAAATTTTTCATTAATTTATTTTAATTTATCAACAATCACTTCCATAAGCTTTTGAGTTTTAAATTTTTCTCCCCCTCCCTCCCTACCTCCATCCCTAAGATGGCACACAATCTAATATAGGCTGTACATATACATTTCTATTAAATATATTTGCACATTAGTGATGTTGTAAGGAAGAATTAGAACTAATGGGAGGAACCACCAGAAAGAGGAAACAAAACACAACAGAAGAAAAAAATAGCAAATAGTATGCTTCGATCTGCATTCAAACTCCATAGTTCTTTCTTTGGATGTGGATAGCATTTTCCATCATGAAGCTTTTGGAGATGTCTTGGATCCTTGCATTGGTGAGAGGAGTTAAGTCTATCAAAGTCACTCATCACATAATGTGGCTGTTACTGTATACAATGTTCTCCTGGTTCTGCTCACTTCACTCAGCATAAAACCATACAAGTCTTTCCAGGTTTATCTAAAGTCTGTCTGTTCATTATTTCTTATAGCACAATAGTATTCCATTACATTCATATATCATATTCACAATTATGATTACTATCTGTGTCTTTCTCTCTATCCTTTCCCCCCCATTTATGCTTTTCTTTCTCCTTTCTCCTTTTCCCTCCTCACTAATATTTTGCTTTTGATCACTGCCTCCCTCAGTCCCACCTCCCTTCTATTAGCCCCCTCCCTTTTCTTTCCCCTTTTCCCTCCTACTGACCATAGGGCATGTTAGATTTCTATACCTAACTGATTATGTTATTCCCTTCTTGAGCCAAATCTGATGAGAGTAAGGTTCAAACAATGCTCCTCTCCCTCCCTTTTTTCCCTCTGATTTAATAGGTTTTTGTGCCTTTTCCTGTGATATTATTTACCCTTGTCTGCCTCCTCCTTTCCTCTCAGTATATTTTCTTACTTAGATCAGATTAATTCACTTACTTGGATCCATTTAACCCACTTGATTAGATTTTTTTCATCATTACATCAAAGTCAATTTATACCCACCCCTGTTATGTATACCCTTTTAATATGGTGTAATAACAATACAGTTCTTGAGAGTTACAAGTATCATCTTCCCTTGTAGGGATGTAAATAGTTTGCCCTTATTAATAACATGTTGTTTCTTTCTGTCCCATTTACCTTTTTATGTCTCTATTGAGTCTTGTATTTGAAGATCAAATTTTCTGTTGAGCTCTAGTCTTTTTATCAGGAAAGTATGGAAGTCCCCTATTTCATTGAATATTCATCTCCTCCCCTGAAAGATCATGCTCATTTTTGCTGGGTAGTTGATCCTTAGTTGTAATCCAAGCTCCTTTTACAGAATATCATATTCCATGCCCCATGGTCTTTTAATGTAGAAGCTTCAAGGTCCTGTGTAATCTTGACTGTTGTTCCATGTTACTTAAATTGTTTCTTTCTGGCTGCTTGCAGCATTTTCTCTTTGACCTGGTAATTCTGGGATTTGGCTACTATATTCCTTGGCATTTTCAATTTCGGATCTCTTTCAGGAGGTGATTGGTGGATTCTTTCTATGGCTATTTTACCCTCTAGTTCTAGGACCTCAGGTCAGTTTTCCTTTATGATTTCCTGAAAGATACCATCCAGGCTCTTTTTTTTATGGCAATTTTCAGGTAGGCCAATAATTTTTAAATTGTCTCTGCTGGATTGATTTTCCAGGTCAGTTGTTTTACCAATGAGGTATTTTACATTTTCATTTATTTTTTCATTCTTTTGTTTTTGTTTGACTGATTCTTGCTTTCTCATGGAGTCATTAGCTTCCATTTGCTCAATTCTAATTTTTAACAAATTTTTTTCTTCTATTAGATTTTGTGCCTCCTTCCCCATTTGGCCAATTGTATTTTTTAGGGACTTGTTTTCTTCAGTATAGGTTTTTTCCCAGTTGGCCAATTGTATTTTTTAAGGGCTTGTTTTCTACAGTTAATTTTCATCCTTCCTTTTCCAAGCTATTAACTTTCTCTTGCATACCTCTCTTTTCTTTTCCCATTTTTTCTTCTACCTCTCTCATTTGACTTTTAAAATCCTTCTTGAGCTCTTCTAAGAAGGCTTTTTGAGCTTCGGATCAGTTCATATTCCTTTTTGAGGTTCCAGATGTGGGTTTGTTGACAATGTTGTCCTCTTCAGAATTTCTGCCTTGATCTTCACTCTTCCTATAACAAGAATCTATCGTATGTTTCTTTCCGCTCGTGGTGTTTGCTTATTTCCTGGTCTTTAAAGAGATTGGGCTCTCCTGTTGGGGGACAGAGGGCACTGACCCAAGCTTCTTATGTTGGGAACCTAGGGCCTGGTCGATGGCTTTGTGTGCTGGGGCCTCCAATGTTGACAGTTGGAGGCTATAGGATTCTGGCGGCTTACCTGGTGTTGGGCTGGAATCAGCAAAACTGGAACTCTAGGGGTAGGATTGGGTAGTGTTGCTCCTGGAGATTTCCTGCTCACCCAGGCCTTTCCTTCCTTTTGCTTTCTTCAGCTCCTTTCAGACGGATGTTGCAGGATGTTTATCTACCTGGGGTCCCTTGGAGAGCCACTTCCCTTAGTTTTGCTGAGGCACTGGGAGAGCCGGTTGCTGTAGAATGCCAAGGCACCTGGTGGTTTTCTGAACTGGTTTCCACTGGTTCCCCTGCCCTCAATAAGGCACTCAGGGGTCCAAGTGTTGGTGTTTGTCGGCTCCACCACCTGGGCTTCAGGATCTCCTCCTGGTATGCTGAGGTGGGGCTTTCCATTAACTTGCTGGGATGCCTCCCATTCTGCACTGCTCTCCTTCCCCCAAGATAAAAGGGGCCTTTCCAGTTAATTCCTCAAACTACCTGGGCTACTGGCCTGCTGCACCCCATCTTTCTTCTGGTGCAGCTGTTCCAGAGTTTTTCCTGGGCTGATATTTTCTGGGCTTTCTGGGGTTAATAAGGGAGGGTAAGAGAGACTCACCTCTTACTCTGCCATCTTGGCTCCTGGAAGCCTAAAACAAATCTTTATTAGCTTGATGGATATGCCACTAAATATTCAAATATGTCACAGAAGTATTCAAATAGTTTTTACTAATTGTTCCTTAAATGTTTGGTAGAATTCACTTGTAAATGCATTGGGTACTGGGGGTTTTTTAAATAGGGAACTCATTGATGGCTTGTTTGATTTATTTTTCTAACATAGGGTTATTTAAGTATTCTATTTCCTAAATTTGAGAAGTTTATGTTTTTGTAAGCATTCAACCATTTCACTTAGATTGTCAGTTTTACTGGCATATAATTAGGCAGAATAGTTCTTAATAATTATTTTAATTTAATCTTCATTAGTGGTGCATTCATCTTTTTTGTTTTTGATACTAACAATTTGGTTCTCTCTTTTAAAATCAAATTAATCAATGGTTTGTCTATTTTATTTTTTTTTTCATAAAATCTATTCCTAATTTTATTTTATTGGCTCATTTTTTTACTGTCAGTCTTATTAATCTCGACTTTGAGTTTCAGGATTTCCATTTAAGCATATAATAAAGGATCTAAAAATTGTTCTTTTTCTAGTCTTTTTTTAGTTGCATGTGGCAAATTCATTGATCTACTTTTTTTCTTTTATTAATATGTATGTTTAGAAATATAAATATAAATTTTCCTCTAAATATTGCTTTGGCTACATCCCACAAATTTTGGAATGTGGTCTCATTGCTGTCATTCTCTTTAATGAAATGATTGATTGTTTCTATGATTTGTTCTTTGATCCACTCAATCTTTAGCATTAGATTTTTTTAGTTTCCACTTAATTTTAATCTATGCTTCCACAGCTCTTTATTGAATGCAAGTTTGTTTCATTGTGGTCTGAAAAGGATGCATTTAATATTTCAGTTTTTGTGCACTTAATTGTGGGATTTTTGTGCCCTAATATATCGTCACTTTTTGTGAAGGTGCCATATGCAGCTGAGAAAAAGATATAAACTTTTTCTATTGTCATTCGTAGTTCTCCAGAGGTTTATCATATCTTAATTTTCTAAGATTCTCTTCATCTCCTGAATTTCTTACTTACTTGGTGGTTAGAGGAAAGTTGAGGACCTCCATCAATACTGTCTATTTATTTTTTTTACTGTCTATTTTCTTTTTGTAATTCATTGAACTTTTACTTTAAGAATTCAGATGCTCTGCCATTTGGTCTACATACATTAGTAATGATATTACTTCACCACTTATGGTGACTTTATTTTTTAAATTTATTTTTTGTTACATTTTCAGTTCTAAACTGTTTCCCTGCCTCCCTCATACTCCACATGAGAGGAAGCCAACATTTCACACACACACACACACACACACACACACACACACACACACACACAAAACCATACTATTCCTACTTCTATTTATAATTTGTTTCTCTGGAGGTGGATAGTATCTTCCTTCCTAAGTCCTTTATAGTTTATTTGAATATTTTTAATACTCATAATAACTTAATCATTCCATTATTCTTTGAATAATATTGCTTTTACTATATGCAACATTCTCTTGTTTCTGCTCATTTCACTCTTCATTATTTCATACATGGCTTTCCATGTTTTGTTTTGTTTTCCCTAAATTCAACTTGTTAATCATTTCTCATAGGATCTTGGCTTTCCATCACAATCATACATCACAAGTTGTTTAGTCATTCTACAATTCATGGGCATCCCCTCAATTTCCAGTTCTTTGCCACCACAAAGAGAACTGCTATAAATAATTTAGAACATATGGATTCTTTACCTTTTTCCTTGATCACCTTGGGAAACAGACCTAATAGTTGTATTGCTGAGTCAAAACGTATACACAGTTTTATAACTCTTTGGGCATAATTCCATATTGCTTTCCGATATCATTGGATAAGTTCATGGTTCTACCAACTGTGTATTAGTGTCCAAATTTTTCCATATCCCCTCCAACAGTTGTCATTTTCCCCCTTCTATCATTTTAGCCATTCTTATGTGTTTGAGATGGTATCTCAAAGTTGTTTTAATTTGCATTTCTCTAATCAGTAATGAATTAGAGCATTTTTATATGACTACATGTAGCTTTGATTGTTTTCATAAAAATATTGCCTGTTCATCCCCTTTTTCCATTTATCAATTGGGGAATGATTCACATTCTCATAAATTTGACAAAGTTTTCTATATTTTTAAGATATGAGACCTTTATCCATGAAATTGTCCATAATTTTTTCCCTGATTTTCCTTCTAATCTTGACTACTTTGGTTTTATATGTACATTCTTAAAAAAAATTAATGTAATCAAAATAATTCATTTTACATTTTACAAAGCTCTTTATCTCTTGTTTATTCACAAATTATATAAACTTTTAGCAAGTTACAAGTTCCCTGATTATCCCTTTTAATGAAGTCTATTTTTACTTTTGCTTTGTCTAATACCATAATTGCTACCCCTATATTTTTATCCATTAACTGAAGCATATTAGTTTTTGAATAAGCCTGTTATTTTAATTCTGTTTATGTCTATGTTTCAAGTGGGTTTCTTTTAAATGAGATATTGTTTAATTTTGGTTTCTAAGCCATTTTTATTTTTAAAATGTTTACTATTATTTATTTTTAAATATTCTTTTTTTTTTAAATTCAGAGTTGCACATTTTCTCTCTCTTCATAATATCCTTTTTCTACCCACTAAGGCAAACAATATGATATCAATTATACATATAAAGGAATGCAAAACATATTTCCATATTAGTCACACAAAAGAAAGCAAAAAATGAGAAAATTATATTTCAATATATACTCAGAGTTCATCAGTTCTTTGTCTGGAGATAGATAGCATTTTTTCATCATGAGTCCTTTAGAATTGTCTTGGATCACTATTTTGACCAGAGTAGCCAAGTCTTTCACTGCTGATTATCATTACAACATAGCTGTTACTGTGCACAATAATATCCTGGCTCTTCTCAAATCACTTTGCATTAATTCATCTAGATCTTGCTATGTATTTTCTGAAACCGTTCCCCTCATCATTTCTCTTAGCACAGTAGTACTCCATCACAATCACATGCCACAACTTGTTCAACCATTGTCCAACTGACAAATATTCCTTCAATTTCCAATTTTTGCTACCACAAAAAGAGTGGCTATCTTTTTTTTTTAAAATATAGATCCTTTTCCTTATATCTCTTTGAGGAACAGACTTAGTAGTGGTATTGCTGGATCAGAGTCTTATAACCCTTTGACCATAGTTCCACATGGTTCTCTAGAATGGTTGGAAGAGTTCACATTCTACCCACAGTTCATTAATGTACTTGTTTTCCGTCATCCCATCCAGCATTTATCATTTCTGATGTGTGTTAGGTGGTACCTCAGAGTTGTTTTAATTTTCCTTTGTCTAATCAATAGTGATTTAGAGCATATTTTTATATGACTATACATAGCTTTGATATCTTCTGAAAACTGCCTGTTCATATCCTTTGATCATAAATGATCAAAGAATATAAGAACTCTTTGTTCTTTATTCTTTGAATAAATTTGCTGTTTCCTTCTCCAGCTCATTTTAAAAAATGGGAAATTAAGGCAAACAAAGTTAAGTGACTTGCCCAGGGTCACATAGCTAGTAAGTGACTGAGGACAAATTTGAACTCAGGGACATGAGTCTTCTTGCCTCCAGGCCTGGCACTCTCTCCGCTGTACCAACTGGTTGCCTCTTTGTCTATAGTATCTTTTTTTCTCTATGGTATCTTTTAGCAAAATATAGTTTCCCTATTATCCCTTCCAATTATGTCTAATTTTGTTTTTGTTTTGTCTGAGGTTATGATTTTTATCCCTGCTTTCTTCACGTCAACTAAAGCAAAATGGATTCTATTCCAGACCTTCATTCAACTCCAGGTGTGTCTTTCTGTCCCAAGTGTATCTCTTGTATACAACATATTGTTGGTTTCTGGTTTCCAATCCATTCTGTTATTCACTTCCATTCTATGGGTTAGCACCACCCATTCATGTTCATAGTTAAGATCACTTATTGTATTTACCTCCATCCCATTTTACTCTGTTTATCCTCTCTTTTTAACCTGTCCCTTCTCAAAAATCTTGCTCCCAATAACTGCCTCTTCCAGTTTGACCTCCCCTAACTGTACTCCACCCATCCCAACATACTTCCCTTCTTTGAACTAAATCTAATGAGAGCTAGGCTCACCAATTGCCCAGCTCCACACTCCCCTAATTTGCCAACTCCACTATAAAAGCTCTTTCTTGTATACTTGCTTTATGTGAGGAAAAAATTCCCCATTCTATCCTTTCATTTGCCCTTCTCCCAGTGTATTACTCTTTCCCACCTCTATATTATTATTATAATTATTTTGGAGATCATCCCAACAAAGCTGACTCACAACTGTGACCTCTGTCTATGCAGACTCCTTTTACCTGTGCTAATAATTATTAAGTTCTTAGAAGTTAATCTGTATCACTTTCACATATAAAGAGTTTAAATCCATTGAGTCTTTTATTACTCTTTTATGTTTACCTTTTTATGCTTCTCTTGAGTCTTCTGGTCGAATGTCACATTTTCTATTCAGCTCTATTCTTTTCATTGAGAATCCTTGGAAGTATTCTATTTTGTTAAATGTCCATTTTTTCCCCTGAAGTATTATACTCAGTTTTGCTGGGTATGTTTTTATTGTTTGTAATCCTAGCTCCTTTGCCCTCTATATCATATTTCAAGTCTTCTGATTCTTTAATGTGGAAACTGCAAAATTTTGTGTGATCCTGACAGTGGCTCCATGATATTTGAATTCGTTCCTTCTGGCTGCTTGCAGTATTTTCTCCTTGATCTGAGAACACTGAAATTTGGCTCTAATATTCTTGGGAGTTTTCATTTTGGGATCTCTGTCAGGAGGTGATTGGTTTCTTCTTTTAATTTCTGTTTTAACCTCTAGATCTAAGATATTGGGGCAGTTTTTCTTTGTAAGTTCTTGAAAGATGATATCAAGACTTTTTTTTATCATGGCTTTCTGGTAGTTTAATAATTCTTAAATTATCTCTCTTCAATCTATTTTTCATATCAGTTGTTTTTCAGATGTGGTATTTCACACCTTCTTTCTTTTGCATTCTGACTTTGTTTTATTGTGTGTTGAAGTCTCAAAATCATTAGCTTCCACTTGCCCATTTTAATTTTTAAGGAACTGCCTCCTTCAGTGAGATTTTGTACCTTTTTTTTTCATTTAGCCGATTCTACTTTTTAGTAGTTTTCTTCTGAAAATTTTTGTGTCTCTTTCACCATTAGGCCAATTCTTTTTTTCAAGGTTATTTTCTTCAGTACTATTTTGTCCCTTATACAGCAAGCTGTTAATACTCTTTTCATAATTTTCTTGCAAAGCACTCATTTCTTTTTCCATTTTTTCCTCTGCCACTCTTACCTCTTTTCCTTAAGTTTTTCCAAGAATGTTTGCCTCCCTTCTGTTTAATTAGCATTTTTTCTTCGAGACTTTCCTTGTAGCTATTTTCACATTATTGTGGTCTTCTAAGTTTTTGTCTTCCCTTACACTATAGTAGTTTTTTTTTATGGTCAAGTTTTTTTTTTCCCCTGTTGTTATTTGCTCTTTTTTCAACCTATATGCCTATATAGTGAAGTTGATTTTGTTGTTGTTGTTCCTTTTCATATATATACATACACACACACACACACACACATATATATATATATTTATGAACTTTATGTTAAAGTTGGACTCAACTTACCTGACAGTGGAGAGGCACTATGCCAAGTTTCATACTTTTTCATGATGCTGTTTTCAGAGTTAGTTCTGGGAGTCTATAAGTTTTTGGAGCTTCCTAGGTGGTGCTATCCTGGGAGAGGTATGGTCACCACTCTCCTGGTCTACACTCTATTCTTCAACCAGGATTGGCCCCTGCTCTCCTACAGCTGCAAATACTAGTACTCTTTTTGGCCCTGAAACTGTGACCAGGGCCCCTGATCCCTTATAATAAGTGTGCTTCTTCATCCTAGAACCATGACATAGAACTACTTAAGGGCAGTAGAGGTGCTAGTTAGGACCAGCTGCATCTGGTGCCAGCAGAAGGTCCACTGTAATCTCTTTTTGACCAATTATCCAATTCCTTTACTCTCTCTGCACTAAGAACTTTTGAAGCTGCTGATGTCTTTGCTGTCACAGCCACCTCCATGGCCCACTGCTGGTGCTCATTCCATACTCTGGGCCTGGAGACATACCCTGCTATTATAGATTTCTCCTGAAGACTTCTTAAGGTGTCTTACGCTGTAAAATGTCTCTCTGTAACTCTTTTTCACTCTATAGCTCCAAAATTTGATTTGATGTGTTATTTTAAAGTATTTTATAGAGGAAAGTTGGGAGAATTCAGCTGACTTTTGGAATTTGCTCTACCATCTCCTTTCTAATTCATTTGACTATCCAATTCTGTTTTAAGGGTGAGTTCATCCTATTCCCATACACAGAAATGATTACATTTCCCTCTAACCTATTTTCTTCTTTTTATCCTTCTTTCTCTCTTTTTAACCTGTTCCTCGTCTAAAGTCTGCTTTGATTCTCATCACTTCTTTCCTTTATCTGCCTTTCTATTTAGCAATACCTTCACCCTTTCCTTATGCCCTTCCCCATCTATTTTCATGTTGAGTAAGGTAGATTTTTTTAACCAGTTGAAGATGTAGTGTGTGTATGTATTTGTATGTGTACATATGTATTACATGTAATAAATACATATATACAAGTGTATGTACATATATAATGTTTGCATATATGTATGTGAGTATTTCCTCTTTGAACCAGTTTTCATACAAGTGAAGCTCGTGTTGCCCATTTTCCTTGCCATCCATTTTCCCCTCTACTATAAAAATTCTGCCTGTCATGTCTGTTTTATGTAAGATTATTTTCCTTATTGTGCTTCTCGCTCCCCCCTTCCCAGGACATTCCTTTTTCTTGTCTATCATTTTTTTTTTACATCATCCAAATATAATCAACTCACTCCCATTTTTCTATGCAGACTTTTTCTAACTGCCCTAATGATTATAAAGTTCATAGAAGTTACATGCAGCATCTTCACATGTGGAAAGGTAATCAGTTTAACTTTACTGAGACTTTTATGATTTCTTTTCATATGTTCTTTTTTATGCTTCTCTTGAGTCTTGTATTTAAAACTCAGATATTCTATTTACCTCTAGTCTTTTCATCAGGAATGCTGGAAAGTCCTCTATTTTATTAAATATCCACTTTTTCCCTAGAAAGAGTAAGCTATTCTTGATTGTAATCCCAGCTCTTTTGGCTCCAGGAATACCATACTCCAAGCTTTCCACTCCTTTAAGATGGAAACCACTAAACCTTGTGTGATTCTGACTGCGCTTTCATGTTATTTGAATGGTTTCTTTCTAGCTGCTGGGAGTATTTTCTCTTTGATTTCTCTGAGTACTGGAATTTGGCTACAGTATTCCTGGGACTTTTCATTTTAGTATCTCTTTTAAGTGGTGATTGTTGCATTCTACCAATTTCTATTTTATCCTCTGGTTCTAGGATATCAGAATAGTTTTCCTTGATAATTTCTTGAAATATGATATCTAAGTTCTTCTTCTGATCCTGGATTTCAGGTGATCCAATAATTCTTAAATTATTTCTTCTTGATCTATTTTCCAGATTGGTTGTTTTTCAGATTAAATATTTTATATTTTCTTCTTTTTTATTTTTTAACTTGGTTTTATTGTTTCTTGACATCTCACGGAATTATTTGCCTCTACTTGTCCAATTCTCTAACTTTTAAGGAATTATTTTCTTCAGTGAGCTTTTGTACTTTTTCCCTCCATTTGGCCAATTCTTCTTCCTAAGGAGTTATTTTCCTCAGTGACTTTTTGTACCTCTTTTCCAATTTAGCCAATTCTTTTTTTTTTAAATGCTATTTTCTTCAGTATTTTTCTGCACCTCTTTTACCAGGATGTTAATTGCACTTTCATATCTTTTTCTTTGCTCTCAGTTCCTTAACTAATTTTTCCTCTACAGACCTTATTTGATTTTGAAAATCATTTTTAGGCATTCCAGGGATTCTTGCTGGCCTTGTGTCCAGTTCACATTTTTTTTTCTTTGAGGCTTTGTTTGTGGCTCTTCTTCTGAGTTTGTGTCTTGATCTTCCTTGCCACCATAGTAGCTTTTAATTATCAAGTTCTTTTTTGTTGTTTGCTAATTTTCAGCCTATTTCTTGACTTCGAACTTTATGCTAAAGTTTAACTCTGTTGCTGGTGTTGAGAGGCAAGGGAGACTGTCAATCTTCATTGCTACTTTCAGAGCTAGTTCTGGGGCTTCTGAAGTTTTCTGTGCTTCCAAGGTGGTGTGAACAGGGGAGAGATGTGTTCACTGTTCTCCTCATCTTCACTCTGGTCCTTACCTAGGAAAGACTCTTGATCCCTTGGGATTTCAATCAGTATTGTTCCTCAAGACCCCTATTCCCTTGGGTCCAGAAATGATAGTGTTCCTTAGATTTCCTGATCCCTTGTAACCAAAAGTGATACTGTTCTTCAGAGATCCTGGCCCTTCATGGCTAGAAGTTCTTCTTTCTGCCCTTGAACTATGATCTAGAAAAGTGGGTATAGGCAATGGATTTGTGAAACAGCATCTGGCCTGTAATCCAGTGTTAGCACAGGGTTCCCATGTGATCTTTTTTTTTTTTTTTTACCAGTTGCCAAGTACTTTTATCATCTCTGGCTTGGGAGCTCCCAAAGCTGTTCCTGTTGCTTCTGTCACCACAACCTAGTCTCACCACTGGTGTTTCATCCATATTGGCTCTGGCCTTCATTCCCATGGCACAGATCTCCCTTTTTGACCTCCTAAGTTGTCTGGGGCTGCAGGAATGTCTCATTCTGATCTTCTATTGGCTCTGTGACTCTGGAATTAAATTCAAACCATTACTTTAAAGTTGTTTGGAAGGGAATGTTGGGAACGCTCATTTGGAGCACCACCATCTTGACTCTTTCCCAGCTATAGGGCTTTGAATTGTGTAAAGCACTTTACAAACATTATATCATTTAGGCCTTTCTGTAACCTTGTGACCTAGGTACCTCAACAATTATCATCATTCTCATTTTACAGATGAGGACATTGAAGCTCAAAGAGATTAAGTGTCATGCTTAAAATAAACCAGCTGATAAATGTTAGACATAGAATTTCCAGACAAGTGCTATGCTTTATCAATTACACATATGATAATATAAGGAAATTTAAGAGAGTTGAAGTTGCCTGGAACAGATAAGTAGAAATGTGAGGGTGTGTGTGTGTGTGTGTGTGTGTTCAGTTGGGAATAGGGAGAAGGAATGACAAACAGAATATAGTATATTATGCAGAGAGTGTACAGTTTTTGTCCCACCCCATCCTACCCCCTACCACCATCTCCAAAGAAGAACCTACAAAAGGGAGCAGACTTTAATGGTGGCAAGAGAGAGTAGATTTAGGTATATGGAAGATTTTCTTTTCTTTCCATTGCACAACTAGAAAAATGATTTGTTCTTGGAATTTTCGTGTGGAGTCACCACTCTCCAGATCATTAACATAGGGTAAAGAAGCAAAGAGACTTCGATGGCTTAGACTTTGAATTGCTGGAAAGCAGTGACTGTATCAGATGACCTCCTACTGTATCTTCCAGCTTTGTGATTCTACAGTTCCATGAAAGCAATTACTTTACATCCTAAAACATTACCTTAGGTATAGTGAAATATAGGGAATGAAAGTATAGCAAATTTGCATAGATAGCACTAACTGTCATTCAGAGTTAGGTGAATATTAAGTGATCAGGACTACTTGAAAGGAATGTGTTGTCTCTTTAAAGTATACTATATATACACCATGTAGCCTTCAAATGACAGAAATAGGGAATACTATCACTGAGCCCTTTTGTCATAGAAAAAAAAACCTTCCAAAATGGTATTTCTGCTTATGACGTATAGTGTCTTTCTCCATTTACAAATCACAAGAACTTAATGCCTCAGTAGCACTGCTGTGTTGAAATTAGATAGCTTGAAATGTTCAAGTAGAAGGAAAGGCTGTGATTGATGGATATACATGAGCGTCATCTTTCCATAATGCTCACTCTTTCACAGTTTTAGAATAGAGTCATTTTAGCTCAAATATTGCTCCTCTCTTCACTTGTAGGGGGAATACTAGATTAGGAATTGTTAAAAAAATAAAAATGGGTTTAAACATAAGTATTTGGTAAAGACCTATACTATGTCACTTTTATCTGCAAAAGTCCTATTATTTTTACATTAACTATCTGCTAAGCACTACGAGGGTAGGGATGCTCTTATTTTTGTCTCCTACTGTGTACAATCCTTTATATTGTATTTAATAGGCATTAAATATTTTAGAATAAAATGAACCCCTTTGAATTCCATTTACATTTTGATGGAACCTATCTTTTACTCCTAAGAACTTCCTTTGGGTTCTTATATTTTTTTCAGAAGCCTCAAGGCTTTGTGATACAGTTTAAAACCACTACCCACCAATTGGAAATATGTTGGTTTGTCAAATATTCAGAGATTGGCCAATATTGTAATGATAGAATGGATTTTTCATTTTTCATCTTTATGTTTTCAGTGCTGTTCAGGCCCACTCATAGATGAACCTTCACTCAATTCTTCCATCTCAGTCACTGATAAAGATATTAAGTAATACCAGCTCCATTTAACATCCAATATTTGTATCTAACTAGCCTGGCATTGAGTCATTAGTAACAATCATTTGGGTCTGATTCTCCAAACAGTTGTACCATCAATTCATCACTTTGTAATCTAAACACCATTCTTTGAGCTTCCTGGTAAAATTGCACATGAAATGAAAAGTCTTATTGATAGTTCAACAGATGCAATGAAATCTGAAAAAAGAAATAGAAAGGAGAGAAGGGGAGAGAAGAGAAAATACTGAATAAAAAACAATCAAAAATGACTAATTAGGCACTTAATGCTGTCCCTAATGAAACTACTCCTGGTATATTTGCTTAGTTCTCAAAATTAAAAATCAGGAAATATCTTTTCTTTGCCTGTTCCCTTGTATCTTAAAACAAAGATCAATCCTATGAGAGCAGTTTCTACATGCTTCAAAGAATCATTAGAAAACAAAAAACAACAATGGACTCTGATCTGAAGTTCAAGGTAATGAATGATAAATGCAACATAGCTCTTGGGGGGAAAGGAGGGGGAGATACCCTTCAATTTCATTTTAATTGAATGTAATTGAAATTTCCATTCTCTTTCTCTCTCTCTCACTCTCCTTCCCTCCCCCCCCCTTTTCCTCTCTCACTCAGATCAGGAAACTCTGCTTTTCTTAAAATGTCTGTCATTATTTTCTGAACCAACACCCACCCAACTAACATTCAAAAAAAATTTTTTTCCATCATGATATCCATTTTGTAATTCTAAAGTCATATCTTTCTCTTAGGAACTATAAAAATGTCCTGTAGTTTGTAAAACTAATAATTTTGTGTTTGGTGTTGACATTTTAACAGATTCATTTTATTTTCATGCTTTTTTTTGTTCTTGAAGATATATCTTGTCTTCCCAATGTCTGTTTATTTTTAAATAATTCTCAATTATCTATATCCAAGTATCAACATAATTTAGTAGATAATTAAATCTGTTTTATTTTATTTTACTAGGGTGGGGTGGGGCTAAAAAGGGGATTACTGTAAAAGATTCATGTTAATGTTTTCCTTAGGGTGATGTAAAATCAAGAACATACTGATTAGCCCTAGAATAAGATGCTAACCTGTGCATAAGAGGAATTATTTTTATTGGCTTTATTTTAACCACTAGTGGACCATATTAGGATTTTTTTTTAAATTGAAAGTTTTGGCATACTGAACTTTGCGTGATGACCCACTTAGGTCTCATGAGTCAATGTGGGCTAATAGTATCTTACATAGAGTGGGGAAGAACTAATATTTTTACTGTACAAAGTATCCTTGAAAGGGGGTTCATCTCTATTAGTATGAGAAGAGAAAATTTTACACAATTTAGGGATGACTCTCAGACATTTTAGATACAAAGCACATTTTAATATATACTTACATGTTATATACAAATATCTAAATTCAGAGGTGAATTTCTCTGAATTTTTATATGTTAAAATTGTACCTTGTTCTGGTCTCCCGATCTCTCCCTCTATACTTCTAGTCAGTATAGTAAGTTTATAAGTTGCCAACATAAAGTGACAATAGGAAGAAATAAGATTGCAAAGAGAAACTTATAAGCATGCACAAACTATCCCAAATATCAAAGGGGCATAATTTACAAATTGCATTATATATTAACCAAAAATCACATCCCAGTAATATGTGCTGAATCAGTGGTATCCACCTAGACTTTGCTGTCAGACCCTCTTGGTCCTATAATATATATCAGATAAATTCCAGAAGACCAGCAGAACACCAAATGGTGCTGATAACTTTGAGATTACATAGACACGTTAATTTTAAAATTTTACTGACAACTTTAAGATGATTAGGATATGTCAGTGAGCTTATACCAAGGTAGCATGGACAAAAATTAGTCTGTTCCCCAAAAATCCCTATAAAAATGAGAGCTCAAACTCCTGCACTCCTTTCCCCCCCTACCCCAAATGCTCTTTGATTGCCATCAGTTCTATGCTTTCAAATGCTCCTAACTTTAATCCATGGTTATTTGAGTGATTAATTGTGCCTCTCTCCCTCCTCATCATCTTACCACACTGCCTGCCTTCCTCTACTACCCTATCCCCTGTCTCTATGCCATCTGTTTCTGTACCTCTTTTTGTTGCTTGTCTCTGTATTTTCTGTACCATTTGCCTTGATATTGTTTGTATCTCATTAAAATGTAACTACAGCCTCATTTTCCCCTTCTATTATGGTCTTTTCTAGGGAGTACTCAAAAAACCAGGAACAAGAAGGGAAAATTTTAATTATACACTTCACAATTTCATAAAAATGGTCAATTTATTATACTTTTGTACTTCACCATTTCCTTTTTTTAAATACTTTATTTTTCCCAATTACATGTCAAGATAATTTTTAGCATTCATTTTTATGAGATTTTGAATTCTGAATTTTTCTCCTTCCCTCCCTTCTTCCAAAAATGGTAATTTGATATAGGTTTTAAATGTGCTATCATTTTAAATACATTTCCATATTAGTCACAGTTGTGAAAGAAGAAACAGATCAAAAGAAAAAAAAATAAAGTAAAAAAAAAAAACATGCTTCAATCTGCATTCAGAATCCATCAGTTCTTTATCTGGACGTTATCATACCATTTCTTGATCATGGTTATTTTTATGTTTTATTACCCACCCACCTCCAATCTATGGTAAATTCTTTGAGAATGTACTATGTGCCATATTTATCATTGTATCCCCAGCATTTATCACCATGGCTAACACTCACTAGTTCAGTAGATGTTTATGGAATTTAATGTATCCTATACACATTTTACACATTTCCTTTTAAGCATTTTCAAGGCTATTTTATTTATAAGGATTCATTTGAGTCAGCCATCCATGATCCTAGCTCAATACATGGGTGACTGGTGGAAGTTTTAAAGTCATTCAGAATGAGCAACTATAAAGGGATTGCCATCTTCATCATGGCACAGAGTAACCCTATTGATGAAATCATGGCTTCCTTAAGTAGGAAAGGATTTTTGATCTACTTAATTAGTAAACATATTTTGGAAATCCTGGGTTTAATAGAAGAAAGGTCTGTTGTGGTCAGACTTTCCTTCCTGAAATTAGGAAAATCATTTACAGACAGTATTAGAACAGAGGAAATAACACCTAACAAAGAGGGAAAAACAAACCAAAGATTTTTAAAAAGTGTCCATGATTAAGCAATTAAAATCAAAGTATCTTATTTTTCCTTGATTAAATTCACAGATACTACAGTTGAGAGTACTTTTAGACATCAAGATGTTATGACTACTTTTACCCAAATTGATCTCTGGCTATTAAAAACCTATTCAACACCTACTATGGCCGAGGAAGGGCTCTGATCATCAGGGCACAAAGGTAAAAGCTAAACAGTCCCTGATCCCATGAAGCTTATATTCTAATACAGGAGTTCTTTAAATTTTTTTGTGTGTTTTGGGCCTCTTTTCCTGTCTGGTGAAGACTTTGGACTTCTCATAATAATGTTTTTAATTGCATAAAATACTTAAGATTGCAAAGGAACCAAATTACATTGAAATGTAGTTATCAAAATATTTTTTAAAAGTTCATGGTCTCCAGGTTTTTTTTTCTGTTTGTTTCATTTTGTTTTGTTTTTGAGACTGGGTTGGAACTAAACATGCTTTCCTTTTAAGAGTTATCAAATTTTCTCTCCAAATTTTCTCAAGCAATCAGATGTGAAAAGAGCATATTTTGGCTCAAACTTGATTCTTCAATACCATTTGAAAAAAAAAGTTTGTAACCTACCTTATTAAAATTCAAAGTATCTTAAAGGCTTTCCATCATCATGCATTAGTGTTTCAGAAATGGCATCATACACAAAAGTCCAGAGAACTCAGCTGTAATACTGCTTCTGTCTAACTCACTGTGTAAAACTAAGCAAATTACTGAAACTTTCTAGGCCTCAGGCCCTCTATTTTTATAATGAAGGTTTAAGACTAGATTATATTTAAATTACTTGAGTTCAGGTTAATATTTTAGCAAGATTTTGTTTTGATTCTCTGTCTATTATACCCCATCTTAGGTATCTTTCCTTCCTGAGTATCATCTACAAATTTAATTTTCATGGAAATGGTGCCTTCAAAATGTCATTGATATCAAGGGTAAACACCTAACATTAAGACCAAATCTTTTTAGCACTCTTCTTTAGAAGTCTACTTCCTTCTCCTTGACATTGACCTATTGTTGAATAAGTTTTAGGCCAATATTCAATAGATAAATCTATAGGACTGCATAGAGGGTTTATGTGCTGGTATGTCTTGTAGTCATGTATTATCATTAATTTTCACCTCTCCTCAGGTGAAGTAAACAACATTGCAAACTATTTGATTCTCTGGATTTAGCCATCATGTTTCAATTATCTCTTGTCTCTGCCCCTGTGGGTCCTGCCTCACAATGATGAGTTCTTTCTGGAACTTCTATTTTAGGAGAGAACCCCAGACCAGCCCTCTCTCATTCTTTAGACTTAGTCAACATGCTTCATCTGCCTGCTAGTGGGCCTTTTCTTCCACTGGTAAGTTATGCTTTATTTCCTCCTTGCTCTGATTTTGACTCTCTTGACATTCCCATCATGATTCAACTACATTTTCATCCTACTAGTCCATTATTCCCTTGGTAAATTTCTTCTGAAATGTCTGATTTAGGGATGGGCCTAGGCCATGGACCCTGGACCATTCCCTTCCTGGTTATGCTTCTGATTTTCTCCTCTTCAACACAATGTTTCAGAATGGGTACCTGTCTTCTACACCAGTTTTTAATCTTCCTTTGGGTATTGTTTTCCTTCATTAAAATATAAGCTTCTTGAGGACAGGAGAACAGTCTTTCTTTTGCTTATATTTGAAACTTTGGAGATTAGAATAGTGCCTGTCACATAGCAAGCATTTAATAAATGCTTGTTGCTTGCTTGTTGCCTCCATAATGTTCAAAATATGTATCTCTGAA
The DNA here is from genome assembly GCF_900497805.2 of Vombatus ursinus. Taxonomy (NCBI): domain Eukaryota; kingdom Metazoa; phylum Chordata; class Mammalia; order Diprotodontia; family Vombatidae; genus Vombatus; species Vombatus ursinus. The sequence goes on from NW_020954596.1 coordinate 52,649,520, forward strand.
TTAGTCTTGCATCTCATAAAATTTACTATCATTTAACTTGCCTTTATTCTCAAAAGGATATCACAAGATACTTTCACAAATGTCATTTTGAAATAGAAATAAAGCTTAAAAAGAACTGGAGACTGATTAAAAATTTTAAGATTACTTTTATAAAAAATAATTTTCTTTGCCTATACATCATATTTCTATGTGAATTACTAACTTGATTGCTCCCTCCTGGAGCATTCTTTGTGAAGTTATTTTTCTGGGCATTTTGGCCAAGTTAGTTGGTTAGTGATCCATATGAACTAGAAATAGCTGGGGTGTTGTCATGGAAAGAGCACTGGACTTGGAGACAGTGGACTTTAAATTCAGGTCCTATCTTTGCCACATACTAGTAGCATGTCCTTGGGCAAGTTACTTAATTTGGCCTAGTCTCATTTTCCATATTTGTAAAATTGAGATAAGGATATTTATATCACCTACCTCAGCATCAAATTATCATGATATACTATATGAACTTATATTTTATGTTTGTGATATGTTTATAAACACATGTTATATAAGCATATAAAACATATATTTATGATATAATAAACATATGTTTATGATGATAAAAAATTAGTAAACTATGTGTTTATCAAATCAAAACTTAATAGATCTTTGTTGAATTGTATTGGATTGAATAATTTTCCTAATCTGCCAGTCTAGTAACCATTTGAAAAGGAGATTATGTTACTGCAATATAAACTATTCTTAGTGTCATGTATTTAGAGTTAGAAGACAACTTAGAGATCATGTAGCCATTTTACAAATTAGTAACTGAGACCAAAAGAGGTCATGTGACCTGTCAGAAATTTCATGTAAGTGACAGAACTAGTGTTTGAATCAAGGTCCTCCTGGCTCCGAAGTCAGAACTATCTCCATTATCATATCATGCTGCCTTAATGAAGCTGTACTGGTTTTTGTTTTTGTCTTTTTTTTGTGATCACTGTATGTTCTTCTATATAATCAAGTTAACCATCCCTTTGGTGATACTTCAATACTTCATTAGATCTGTGATTTCATCACTACAGTTATTCCCCAGTGATACAGAAGAAAAGTCACTCATGATTCTTCATCCTGTATGACTCATACATGTACTACCCCTAAATATATTTGCAGGAGATCTACCCAGAAAGCTAGAGGTCTTAATCTACATCTTTTAACCTTCCAGGTGTACCAATGCCACTCACTATATCCATCTAGTATCCTTTATTCTTATTATCTGGCAGCTTACCACTTTCCCCCCCAAAAATATGTAAGAATAAAGATAAAGATTGGCTATGTGATTGTAAGTCCCCTAATTGACTGTCTACAACATACTAATGGAGAAACAACATTGCATGTCCATATAATTTCATATCATAGCCTATATAATAGACATTTTTTTAAGTTGGCTGACAGCTAGAAAGTATTTTGAGTTATGAAGTGTCTTTTTTTTTTTTTTAGTGAGGCAATTGGGGTTAAGTGACTTGCCCAAGGTCACACAGCTAGTATGTGTCAAGTGTTTGGTCTGAGGTCAGATTTGAACTCAGGTCCTTCTGACTTCAGGGCCAGTGCTCTATCCACTACACCACCTAGCTGCCCCGGAGTGTTTTTTAAAGTGATATTTTGTCATTGGAAACTAAATAATCTAATCTTAAAAAAAAGATTGGTCAAAGAAGAAATCATAGAAATAATAAAAAAATTTCATCAAAGAGAATGACAATAATGAAACAAAATTCCAAAATTTGTGGAATACAGCCAAGCAGTATTCGGGTGGGGGGGATCTATATTTCTAAGTACATACTTCAGTGAAAGGGAGAAAGAATAGATCAATGAATTGGGCGTGCAACTAAAAAACACTAGAATAAAAACAAATTAAAAATCCCCAATTAAAGACCAAAATAAAAATACTGGAAAACCAAAGAAGAGATTAATAAAATGGAAGTTAAAAACAACAACAACAACAACATTGATCTAATAAACTAAAAAAGGGTCTGGTTTTATTATATATATGTATATATACATGCATACACACATACATATACGTACATACACATACACACATACATAAATGAGCTCTCATCTAAACCCTCCAAATACTTTTAAATAATGACTCTAAAAAATTCTAGAGTGGCAGAACCCACAAAAAAATAGAGTGAAACAATTTTCCAGCCCAAGACACCTTAGAAGGTCAGCAGGAAAAGTCTGATGCACCTGTGAGAGTGGAATACAACCTATCTCAGGTTGCACCAGCATAGACTCAGCCCTAACTAACTAGGAAGAGGCCTCAGGAGTGACTGAACCAGTACTGGCAGTAGCTGCTTCCAGATCTCTCAGCTTAAAAAACAGTAAGGGGATTGAACAACTGATCAGAAGGATATTACAGGGGTCTCTTTGCTAGCACTGAGGCAGGACTCTGTTGCTTTGCCCATCCTTGGATCCAGGTCACCATTCTTGGTGGCATTCCCATGGTGAGGAGGACCACTAGCAAACCAGAGCTTGTAGCTGCAGTGGAGTGGGGACCCTTCTCACAGTTCCAGGGCAGAAAGGAGTGCTTGTGGTCACTCACAGACAAGAGCACAAGTCCAGGAGAGTAGTAAATACACCTCTCCTTAGACCATGCCACCTTGGAAGAACTGAAAACTTACAGGTCCCTAAAAGTATCTCTGAAAACAGCTGTACAAAACCCCTGAAGCTTGAGACAGTTCACCCTCCACCTTGGAAGCACAGCCTTGCTTTAACAAAGAGTTAAAAATCAAGAAATAGGCTGGGGAAATGAGCAAACAACAGAAAAAAAATTCTGACCATAGAAAGTTACTATGGTGACAAGGAAGATCATAACACACACTCAGAGAAGATAACAAAGTCAAAGCTCCTACATCCAAAGCCTCCAAGAAAAATACAAATTTGTTTCAGGTCACAGAAGAGCTCAAAAAGGGTTTTGAAAATCATATAAGAGAAGTAGAGGAAAAATTGGGAAGAGAAATGAGAATTTTGCGAGAAAATCTTGGAAAAAGAGTCAACAGCTTGGTAAAGGAGACACAAAAAGTACTAAAGAAAATAACACCTTAAAAACAGGCTAGTCAAATAGTAAAAGAGATCCAAAAAGCCAATGAGGGGAAGAATGCTTTGAAAAGCAGATCAGGCCAAATGGGAAAAGAGGCACTAAAATTCACTGAAGAAAAAAACTCTTTAAAAAGTAGAATTGGTCAAGTGGAAAAAGGAGGAACAAAAGCTCACTGAAGAAAATAATTTCTTAAAAATTAGAATTGAACAGATGGAAGTTAATGACTTTGTGAGTAATTAAAAAAACGAAACCAAAAGAATAAAAAAAAAGAAGACGACGATGTGAAATAGTTCATTATAAAAACAACTGTCTTGGAAAATAGATCCAGAAGAGAAATTTTGAAAATTATTGGACTACCTGGAAAACCATGATCTAAGAGAGCCTAGACATGATCTTTCAAAAAATTATCAAGGAAAATTGTCCAGAGTATAAAATAAAAAGTGCAAGAATCCACTGATCACCTCCTGAAAGAGATACCAAAATGAAAACTCCAAGGAATATTATAGCCAAATTCCAGAGCTCCCAGGTCAAGGAGAAAATATTGCAAGTAACCAGAAAGAAACAATTCAAGTAGCATGGAGCCACAGTCAGGATAACCCAAGATTTAGCAGTTTCTACATTAAAATTTTGGAGGGCTTAGAATACGATATTCTGAAGGGTAAAGGAGCTAGGAGTATAACTAAGAGTCACCTACCCAGCAAAACAGTATAATCCTTCAGGGGGAAAAATGGACATTCAATGAAATAGAGGACTTTCAAGAATTCTTGATGAAAAGACCAGAGCTGAATAGAAAATTTGACTTTCAGATACAAGACTCCAGGGAAGCATAAAAAGGTAAATAGGAAAGAGAAATCATAAGGGACTTAATAAGGTTAAAAGATTTACATTCCTACATTGGAAGATGATACTTATAACCCATAAGAACTTTCTCATTATTAGAGCAGTTAGAAGGCATATAGATAGATAGATAGATAGATAGATAGATAGATAGATAGATAGATA
>NW_020954596.1:52653604-52856461 GCF_900497805.2 Vombatus ursinus
ATAGATAGATAGATAGATAGATAGATAGATAGATAGATAGATAGATAGATAGAAAGATGGATAGATAGATATAGAGATAAATATACACAAAGGGTACAGATGTGAGTTGAATATGAAAGGATGATATCTAAAGAAAAAAATTAAAGTGCAAGAGAGGAATGTACTGGGAGAAAGGGAAAGGAAAAGGTAGAATAGGGTAAATTATCTCACATAAAATAGGCAAGAAAAATCTTTTGGAGTAGAGGGGAAGATGAGGGAGATGAGAGGGGGATGAGAGAATCTTACTCTCATATTTGCTCAAAGAGGGAATAACATATACATTCAATTGGGTGTAGAAATTTATCTTACTCTACAGAAAAGTAGGAGGGGAAGAGGATAAAAGAAGGAGAGGCATAGAATGGAGGGCAGATTGGGGGAGAGTTAGTTAGAAGTGAAACACTTTTGAGGAGGGGCAGGATGAAAGGAGAAAGAGAATAGAATTATTATTAGGGGATGGGAAAGTGGTAAACAAAGTTAGCAATAGTAAATGTGCAAAAGAAAATTTGAAGCATGTTTCTCTGATAAAGACCTCATTTCTCAAAGATATAGAGAATTGAGTCAAGTTAATAAAAATAAGAGCCATTCCCCAATTGACAATGATCAAAAGATATGAACAGTTTTCAGATGAAGCAATCAAAGCTATCTATAGTCATGCGGAAAAAATGTTCCAACTCACTGTTGATTGAGAAACACAAATTTAAAAATTCTGAAATACTATCTCATACCTCTTAGGTTAGCTAATAGGACAAAAAAGGAAAATCACAAATGTTGGAAAAGATGTGGGAAAATTGAGACATTGATACACTGTTGGTGGAGTTGTGAACTGATTCAACCCTTCTGTATAGCAATTTGGAAACATGCCCAAAGGGCTATAAAACCATGCATACCCTTTGACCTAGCAATACCACTACTAGTTATTATCCCAAAAGAGATTAAAAATAAAAGGAAAAGGACTTATGTATACAAAAATATTTATAACAGCTCTCTTTTGGTTGCAAAGAATTGGAAGTTGAGGGGATGACCATCAACTGGGTTATGGCTGAACAAATTGTAGTATATGATTATGATGGCATACTATTGTACTATAAGAAATGAAGAACAGGATGCTCTCAGAAAAAAATAAAAAACTTGCAAAGACTTACATGAGCTGATGCAAAGTGAAATATACTGTGTACAAAGTAACAGCAATATTGTGCAATGATCAGCTGTAAATGAGTTATCTATTCTCAGCAATACAATGATCCAAGACAACTCTGAAAGACTTATGATGAAAAATGCTATCCATCTCCAGAAAAGGAACTGATGGTGTCTAACTACGGACTTGAGCATACTTTGTGTTACTTCATTTTTCTTGTGGTTTATTTTGTTTTGTTTTGTTTTGTTTTCGTTTATGTTTTCTTTTACAACATGACTGTTATGGAAATGTTTTGTATAACTGCACATATACCACCTATGTCAGATTGCTTCCCTTTGGTGAGGGGAAAGTTGAGGAGGGAAAAAGGGAGAGGATTTGGAACTCAAAGATTTAAAAAAGAATGTTAAAAATTATTTTTACATGTAACTGGGGAAAAATTAAAATACTAAATAAAAGAAGAAAATGAAAAATGTGAATATACCACCAATGAAGATGATATTAAAGCAATTATTTGGAATTATTCCAACCAATTATATGCCAGTAAAACTAGCAATACAAGTGAAGTAGATGAATTTTTATAAAATATGAACTGCCCAGATTAACAGAAGAGGAAATAGAATACTTCAATAACCCCATCTTAGAAAAATATGTTGAATAAGTAATCAGTGACCTCCGTAAGAAAAAGTCCTCATGATCAGATGGATTTACAATGAAATCTATCGAATATTTAAGGAATGATGAATCCTAATGCTATATAAACTATTTGGAAAAAAATAGGCAAAAAAGGGTGTCCTACCAAATTGTTTTTATGACATAAACATGATTTTGATACCCAAATGAGGGAGAGGAAAAACAGAGAAAGATATCTATAAACCAATTTCCTTAATAAAAATTGATGCAAAAAATTTAAATAAAATGCTAGTAAAGAGATTACAGAAATATATCACTAGGATCACAGACTATGACTAGGTGGGATTTATACCAGGAATGCAGGGCTGGTGCAGTATTAGGAAAACTATTAGCACAATTGACCATATCTAAAACAAAACCAATAAAAAATCATATAATTAGTTCAATAGATGCAGAAAAATCTTTGAAAATATACAATACCCATTCCTATTAAAAATACTTAAAAGCATAGGAATTGATTGAACCTCTCTTAAAATGAAATGTAGTATCTATCTAAAACAAGGAGCAAGCATAATCTATAATGGAGATAAATGTGAAGCCTTCTCAGAAAGATCAGGGGTGTCCTAAAGATGTCCATTACCACCACTATTACTCAATATTGTACTAGAAATGCTAGCTATAACAATAAGACAAGATAAAATAAATTGAAGGAATAAAACTAAGCAATGAGAAATCAAAACTGTCACTCTTCATAAATGATATCATGTACTTAGAGCATCTCAGAAAATCAATTAAAAATTAATCGAAATGATTAAAAACTTTGGCAAAGTTACAAAATATAAGATAAACCCAGAAAGTCATCAGTATTCTTATATACTACCAACAAAACTCATCAGGAAGAGATAAGAAGAGAAATTTCATTTAAAATAGCTGTAGACAATATAAAATACTTGGGCTCTACCTGCCAGGATAAACCCAGGGATTCAATGAATACAATTACAAAGTTCTTTTCACACAAATAAAAACAGATTTAAATAGTTAGACAATCATTGCCCATGGGTAGGCCAAACCAATAAAATAAAAATGTCAGTTCTACCTAAGTTAATTAACTTGTTCAGTGCCATACCAATCAAACTGCCAAAGAATTATTTTAAAGAACTAGAAAAAATAGTAACAATATTCATCTGAAAGAACAAAATGTCAAGACTATCAAGGGAATTAATGAAGAAAAATGTGAAGTAAGGCAGACTAGCAGTATTAGATTTCAAACTCTATTACAAAGCAGAAATAATAAAAAAAAAATCAGGTACTGGCTAAGAAATAGAGTGGTGGATCAGTGGATTATATGTGGTACACAATACACAGTAGTAAATGATCTAATGTTTGATAAACCCAAAGATCTAAACTTTGGGGCTAAGAATTCAACAATTAACAAAAATTACCAGGAAAACTGGGAAACACTTTAGCAGAAACTAGGCAAATACCAACATCTCAAACCACAAACCAAGAAAATGTCAAAATGGATAAATGAGGGGGCAGCTAGGTGGCACACTAGATAGAGCACCAGCCCTGAAGTCAGGAGGACCTGAGTTCAAATCTGGACTCTGACCAAACACTTGACACTTACTAGCTGTGTGACCCTGGGCAAGTCACTTAACCCAAATTGCCTAAAAAAATGGATAAAGATTTAGTCATTAAGGATTATATTGTAAGTAAATTAGGGAGAATGGAAAAAATGTACCTGCCAGATCTATGGATAAAGGAAGAATATATGACCAAACAAAAGATAGAGAGGATTACAGGAAGTAAAATAGAAATTTTTGATTACTTGACATTAAAAATCTTTCATACAAACAAAACAAATGTAGCCAAAGTTAGAAGGAAAACAGAAATGTGGAGGAAATTTTACAGTAAGTTTCTCTAATAGAGGCCTTATTTCTCAAATATATAGGTAATTAACCAAGCCTATAAAAATAAGATGACTTACTCAGTTGATAAATGGTCAAAAGACATAAATAGGCAGTTTTCAGAAGAAGAAATCAAAGCTATCAATAGTGACATGAGAAAATTCTCTTAAAAAATAAATCAGGGGCAGCTAGGTGGCACAGTGGATAGAGCATGAGCCCTTGAGTCAGGAGGACCTGAGTTCAAATCTGGTCTGTGACCAGACACTTGACTCTAACTGTGTGACCCTAGGCAAGTTACTTAACCCCAATTGCCTCACCAAAAAAAAAAAATTCTCTTAATTACTACTAATTAGTGAAATGAAAATTGGTTGTCTTTCACTCTCAAAGAGGACCAAAAATAAATCACTATGTTGGGGATGAGGAACAGTGTGTCCAATTTTGAATGATCAGACCAATATGAGCTTTGAAGGGTCTACCACAGGTCAGAAACAAATAGTCCATAGGAACCTTTAGATGGAGATAGCTTTACATTTGCACATCTCATGTTTCTTTTGAGTTAATACAATTCTGCTTTGCTCATAGAGCACATCTCCTTCTTTAATGCAGATACATAATTCTGGGCTGGCCTGTACCAATGTCTCCCATGTCTCATAATTGATTCCAAAGTTCTCCAGAGAAACCATGAGAGTGGTGCTGTATCACTTCTCCTGACCTCCATGTGAGCACTTACCTTGTGTGACTTCTCCATAAAATAGTCTTTTAGACAAACACACAATTGGCATTTGAACAATGTGGCTAGTACATCAGAATTGTGCTCTCTGCAATAGAGTTTGAATGCTTGGTAGTTCAGCTTGAGAAAGTACCTCAGTTTGCAGTAGCTTATCTTGCCAGGTGATCTTCAGATTCTTCCTAAAAAATTCAAATGGAAGTGATTTAGTTTCTTACTATGTCACTGGTATGCTGTCCAGGTTTCACAGGCATGCAAAAATGAAGTCAGCACAATAGCTCTGTGTACCTTCAGTTTAGTAGGCAATCTAAAACTGCTTCCCTTCCACATTTTCCTTCAGAGCCTCACAAACATAGAACTAGTTCTGGCAATGTGTGCATCAACCTCTTCATCTATATGGATATCCTGGAAAAGTATACTGCCCAAGTAAGAGAACTTATCCACAGTATTCAAAATTTCTCCATTTGTGTAACTGATGGTTCTGCATATAGATGGTGTGATGCTAATTGGTGGCGAATCTCTGTTTTTTTGGTGTTGATTGTTAGGCCAAAATTAACACAAGCAGCCAAGACTAGACCCATATTGTATTGCATCTCAGCCTTAGAGGCTGCACTGAATGTACAATCATCTGTGAACAATGGCACTTTATTAAAGACTCCAAAGCCCCTTCAATAAAGTGGACATCAGATCTTCCTTATGTTCTAAGAGGCCCCCTTCCCCCAGGCCTTAGTTTTATAGCTCTTGATACCCAGATAATATAGATGAAGCAAACCAAAAATACAGAATCTTATGGGTTGATAGACTTCTCCCCTGACCAAGGGTGGGGGATATGTGGCCTTGAGGCCACATGTGGCCCTCTAGGTCCTCAAGTATGGCCCTTTGACTGAATCCAAACTTCACAGAACAAATACCCTTGATAAAATGATTTGTTCTGTAAAAGTTGGACTCAGTCAAAAGGCTGCATGCAAGGAGCTAAAAGGCCACATGTGGCCTCAAGGCTGCAGATTTCCCACTCTTGCCCTTGACCCTCCAGGAGGGACTACACAAAATAAAAAATCCCATTGGTTGACCAATGAGCTAATGAGTAGACCTTGACATACCTATCTTGACCTCTCAGGAGATCTTGACTAGCACACCCATGAGCTGTTAGAAAGGCAGAGTGCAGACTGGCAACCAGGGCCATTTGTTGGTCAAATGCTCAAGGTCATCTCCATGATGGGCAATAAAGGGACAAGGAATGGAGGGACCACAAAAATGGCTGGAGGACTTTCTATATAATTGAGTGACTTCCACCACACTCACCTTGGTTACTATAAAAAGGAAAAACAAGGATGGAGGTCCCCTAGTTAACATCCTATGATTAAGCAAGTGAATTTAAAATCTGAAATTTACAGCTTTGGGTCTAATATACAGAACTTAGATTCACTGCCTCTATGGAATCATATCAAACAGATTAATACTGATTGGAATAAAATTGGAATAAAATAAAATCCAATTAATCATCTATCACAGCTGATCTACAGTCTCTCATTTCCAACTGCCTTTCAGACATTTTGAACTATATATCCCATAGTCATCTTAAACCCAACATGTCCAAACAGAAACTTATTATCGTGTCCTCCAAAAACTTTCATTCTCCCAACCTTCTCAATTATTATTAAGGGGACTACCATCTTCCCAGTCCCCATGCTTGCAACCTAGGGGTCATCCTCAATTCCTCACTATCTGCTACCCACTGTAACCAATCTGTTGTGAAGAACTGTCAACTTCACCTTTTCAATATCTCTCTATGCCCCCTTTTCTCTTCTAATACTGCCACCACCTAGTACAGGCCATCATCAATTCATGCTTGGATTGTTTCAACAGCCTGATGGTGGGTCTGCTAGCCTCAAAGTCTCTTCTCCACTCCAGTCCATCCTCCATTCCACAACCAGAGTGACTTTCCTAAGATGCATGTCTGACCATGTCACTCAGTAAACTACAGTGGCTTAGTATGATCTCTAGGATCAAATACAAAATCTTCTCTTACCCTAGACCCCTACTTTTCCATTCTTCTTATACCTTATATGCCACCCCCACCCCCACCCTAAACACATACTCTTCTATCCAGTGACACTGGCCTCCTTGCTATTCTTCCCACAGGACACTCCATATTCAGGGGCATTTTTAGTGGCCTTCCCTCATGAATAAAATGGTCTTCTTACTTATGTCTGCCTCCTGGCTTCCCCAAATTCCTTACAAAGTCAGCTAAAATCCTACATTTTGCAGGAAGCCCTTTCCAATCTATTTTAATTATAGTGCCTTCTCTCTGTTATTATTTCTTATTTATCCTGTATGTAGTCATTATTTCCTATTTCTCCTGAGTGATGTGTAGGCTTATATATGGACAGCTAACTGGTGCAATGGAGAAAGTGCTGGGTCTAGAATCAAGAAGATCTGAGTTCAAATCCAGCTTCAGACAGTTACTAGCTGTGTGACTCTGAACAATTCATTTAATCTGTTTCTCTCAGTTTCTTCATCTGTAAAACAGAAATAATAATAGCACCTACTTCACAAGGTGGTTGTGAAGATTGAAGGAGATAAATATTGTAAAACACTTAGCACAATGTCTGTCACATTTTAAGCATTATATAAATGTTAGTTACCATTATTGTTATTTAGTTGATTTATAGTTTAATTTGTATATTGCCTCTTTATTAAATTGTGAGTTTCTTGAGGGCAGGAACTGACTTTTGCCTTTCTTTTTTTCCTCCTATCTCATAGAACATTGGCACATAGTAGGTGTCTAATTAATAAATCTTTATTGACTTCCTGACTCTAGGCACAGCACTCTGTATACTAGGATACCTAGCTGCTGCCTGAATCTAGGAACAGAGACCACAATGTCTCTCTCTAAGGCTTCAAAAGCCAGGGTAAGCAAGGGAAGGAACCACAGAGATTTTATTTCTCCTGCTCCCTTTCTCAGTTTGATCTTTTGCCTGTTTACACTTCCATCCTATATCTTACTTGAAATTAGTACATCACACATCTCTCTGGGTAATAAGGAGACAAAGTATTTGCTGATTGAAAAAGTTCCTAGTTGCCTTTACCATCCTTATTCTGCTGTTTGCTTTATGTCTGCTAAACTGTTTCAGGAAATAATAAGAGCCTACACTGATGTCTTTTCTTTTATCAGTTTCCTAGTTTTCAAAGCATCAGTACTTTTTTATGGGTCACATTAGAATGATAAAAATTGCAAGCTATAATTTCTTCTTCAATTTATCCTTCCCCAACCCTAATTTGGTGTTAATTTTCTTCTTGTTTCTGCAGAGTTAATGGCCTGATAGTGAATAAATAGTTGATTCAAAAAGAGTTACAACCTGTCCTATATTCTTGTGTTCAAAGACATAGCCATGTTCTTTTTCTTTTCTTTTTTTTGGGGGGGGTGTTATTTGATGATATGGTCTAAAATTTCGACACTATTAAGCTCAGTAGCTCATATTTTACATTTTCTACAATCTTCTTTTTCAAAAATCAGGAAAACATTTGACTTTCCTTTTTTCAGTCTTGTATCACTTTCCCATTCTCCACAGTTTTCCAGCTATCACTGCTGATGGCTTTACAATTATACCTTCCAGAGGGGTGGAGCCAAGATGGCAGAGTAAAAGCAGTGACTTGCTTGAGCTCTCCCCCAAACCCTTCCAAATACCTATAAAAATGACTCTAAACAAATTCTAAAGCAGCAGAACCCACAAAAAGAAAGAGTGAAACAAATTTCCAGCCCAAGACAACCTAGATAGTTGATTGGAAAGGCATATTGTGCTGGGCGGGGAAAGGAGCACAGTTCAGCATGGGCATGCAGGCAAGGCAGGCCTCAGCACACCTGGAGCAGGCCTTAGAGGACTGAATCATGGGCAGCTGTGGTGGTTTCCAGACTTCTCAGCCCATGAACACCAAAGACAATTTAGAAGATCAGTAGGAAACGTCTGTGTCTTAGGAGCTTAGAGAGAAGTGTGGGGTCCCAGCCTCAGTCCCCAAGCTCAGCTCTGGGGCGGTGGCTGCTTCCAGAGCTTCTGGCCCACAGACTAAGGGGGAATAAAGTGGCTGATCAGAGGGAAATTGCCGAGATCTCTTTGCTGGTGCTGAGGCAGGATTCTCTTGCTTTACTTGTGCTTAGATCTAGGTCACAGTTGTGGGTGGCAGTCCTGGAGTGAGGAGGAGCACTGGCATGGTGGAGCTTGTAGTGGCTGTGGAGAGGAAATTCTTCTCACAGTTCCAAGACAGAAAAGAGTGCTTGTGGTCACTCATAGACCAGATTACAGGCCAGGAAAGGAGTAAACACCTCGCCCTTAATCACAGCACCTTGGAAGAACTGAAAATTTACAGGTCCCTAGAAGTATCTTTGAAAACAACTGCAGAAAACCCCCAGAGTTTGGGAGAGGACGTTCTCCACACTGGAAACAGACCCCCACCTTAACAAAAGGTTAATAACTCAAGTAATTGGCAAGAATCATGAGCAAGCTGCGCAAAAAGAGTCAGACCATAGAATCTTTCTTTGGTGACAAAGAAGAACAAAACATACAAACAGAGGAAGAGAACAAAGTCAAAGCTCCTACATCCAAAGCCTCCAGGAAAAATACAAATTGGTCCCAGGTCATGGAAGAGCTCAAAAAGGATTTTGAGGAGCAAGTAAGAGAAGCAGAGGAAAAACTGAGAGTGATGCAAGAAAATACTTCCTTAAAAATTAGAATGGAGCAATTGGAAGCTAGTGACAATTTGAGAAATTGAGGCATTGTAAAACAAATCCAAAAAAAGAAAAAATTAGAAAACAATGTGAAATATCTCATTGGAAAAACAACTGACCTGGAAAATAGATCCAGGAGAGAAAATTTAAAAATTATTAGACTATCTGAAAGCCATGATCAAAAAAAAGAGCCTAGACATCTTTCAAGAAATTATCAAGGAAAAAAGGGCATGGGATATAATATTCCAGAGGGCAAATGAGATAGGATTACAACCAAGAATCACCTACCCTGCAAAACAGAGTATAATCCTTCAGCAGAAAAAATGGTCATTCAGTGAAATAGGGGACTTTCAAGCATTCTTGATGAAAAGACCAGAACTGAATAGAAAATTTGACTTTCAGATACAAGACTCAAGTGAAAAATTAAGAGGTAAACAGGAAAGAGAAATAATAAGAGACTTATTAAGGTTTAATTGTTTACATTCCTGCATGGAAAGATGATATTTGTAACTCATGAGTCCTTTGTCAGTATTAGGGTAGTTAGGGGGAAAAATTAAATGTATGTATATAGATAGATAGGTAGATAGATAGGTAGATAGATAGATAGATAGATAGATAGATAGATAGATAGATAGATAGATAGATAGATAGATAGATAGAGGGCACAGGGTGAGTTGAAGATGAAGGGGTGATATCTGGAGAATAAAGGTAAGGGGTGAGAGAGTATTATACTGGGAGAAAGAGAAAGTGAGAGGTGGAATGGGGTAAATTATCTCACATGAAACAGATAAGAAAAGGATTTCACAGTGGAGGGGAAATGGGGAAAGATGAGAGAGAATTAATGAATCTTATTCTCATAGGATTTGGCATAAGGAGGGAATAACACTCACACTCAACTGGGTATGGGAATCTATCTTACCCTACAGGAAAATAGGGGGGGAAGGGGACAAGAGAGCAGGGAGATGATAGAGGGGAGGGCAGAATAGAGGAGGAGGGGGTAATCAGAAGCAAAAACTTCTAAGGAGAGACAAGGTCAAAAGAGAGAATAGAATAAATGGGATAGGATGAAGGGAAATATACTTAGTTTTCCACAGCCTGACTACTATGGAAGCGTTTTGCATGACTACACATATGTAACCTATATCGAGTTGCTTGCCTTTTCAATGAGGGTTGGTGGGGAGGGAGGAAGGGAGAAAATTTGTAATCCAAAGTTTTAAAAACTCATGTTAAAAAAATTGTTTTCACATGCAACCGGGAAATAAGAAATACAGGAAATGGGTTATAGCAATCTATCCTGCCCTACAGGAAAATAGAAGGGGAAGAGGATAAGAGAAGGGGGGAGAGATAGAAGGGAGGGCAGATTAGGAGAAGGGGTACTAAGAATGCATGCCATCTTGGTGTAGGGGAAGGGATGAGATGGGGAGAAAATTTGGAACTCAAAAATCTTATGGAAGTGAATGTTGAAAATTAAAAATAAATAAATTAAAAAACAATTATACCTTCCAGTTTTTTTCCATATAATTCCTCTCATCTTGTTGACTTGCATTTATCAAAAACAGCTAGTTGCTCCCTTATTGTTTCCTCAGGTTTCTGTTCCTCATTTGGCTTCCTTCCTCCCACCTTCTGAATCCCCATCTTTTTTCATCAAAATCTCATCCCCTCTGGCACAGAAGAGAAAAGCAAAATAAAACTTAAGACTTGTCATCCATCATTAGCATTCTATTCACCTTAGAAGTGGCTTATCCTTCATTTGATACTTCTCTTCCTCCAATCTTACAAAAAAAAACAAACATTTTTTGTGCTTGACACACCTTGACAACTTCAGATAATTCTGAGCTATAGTGTTTTTTACATTCTTTTGGGACATGCCATGATTTTAGTCATATTCCATTTTTCCTTGCTTCCACATCTGTTTTTATTTTTTAATCTAAATGAGTCGCTGAGTTCCCTGTGCATCCACACAAGTATCTTTCCTCTTCCAATTCATCACAGAAATGTTTTTCTGAGCTCTTCAGAATTTCATTATTGAGACCTTCCCATATTTCCTGGAATCAAACCCCCTCTAAAATATTAGTTCATGGGCTCCTACCCACCCTTCTTCTTTCAAATCAGCCCACCCCAAATATATCCAACTCATTTTCTATCTCAAATTCTAAGATGAAGCGATCACTTCCACCATTGTTTTGCCTCTCTTTCACATACCCACAATAGGACCTTTATTTTTGCTAAAATTCAGATCCAAAATAGCATATCCCCTCTTGATTCTTTTATCTTTCAAAAGGTATAAATAGCATTAAGGCAAGCTAAGGATTTGTTAACTGTTCTGTCTTTTGCAGTGGGAGCTCCAGTAGGTATTTGAATAATGGAAATCCATATTACTGTCATATCAGGACTTGATGCCAGGCTTCTCAATTTTGTCTTTCTGATCAGGTAATCTCTAGTATATTTCTTTGGCAGTATAGTTTCATTTTCCCCTTACTTTGTTCTTCCCTTAAATGTTCTCTACTTCTCTCCTTGTTATGGGTTTTCTTCTTTTGAATATATCCTCTTGATATACAATGTTACTTTGGCCTCTTTTATGAATTATTTTAATTTGACTGAGGTACAATAATTGAGACTTACATTCTAGTTACAGATCATATCTCACAAAGTCTCAGGGATAATTAGGAGATCAACTTTGCTTGCCTGTGTTGGAATTTTATGTCTACCTTGTTTGGTTTTTCAAAGATATTTTGTTTCAGTGGTTATAGTTGAGACCAAAACAACATGTGGTTCTGATGACTTGAAATAATCTACTTCAGGTATTATCTTACCCTTTTATACTTACCTTGGGTTTATTTTCTGAGTTTACACACACACACACACACACACACATGCACACACATGCACACACATGCACACACACACATGCACGCACGCAGGCACACACACACATACACACATGTAAATTCACTAAGACTTTTGGTACACTTTGTATACACACAAATACATATGTTGTCTATCATTCCGTATCTGAAGGTATTTTGTTTCTGTTTTTGTAGAGAGATAAAAATAAAGAGTTGGAAACTCATTTTCTCGCTTTTTTTTTAACAAATTAGCTCCTCTCATTTGTTATTCCTACTGAGTTGCAAGTGTAATATTCAAAATCTGTTTGAATTTCCAAAAAAAGTTTCCTGAACTATATATTGATATTTACTAGAAATATAATATACAATGAACATCCAGACCAAAAGTTAGCATCCTGAGTGACCCACAGACTTGGACATGTGAGCATTTGGGAGAATTGTGTTTGAAGCAGGTGTTCAATGATCCATGAATTTAAACTTATAATTGGATTCCCTTGCATTTTAGTAACAGAGGAAAAAAAAGAGAGAATGGCAGAATATGAAGATAATGATAAGAGAGGTTCAATTGAGTGGAAATATTTTACCTGGGGTTCTTCCTCAATTGGAAATGGCATTGGGCATTGTATAATTGATGAATCAACACACAGTAATGTTGTGAGATAATAGCTTCCTTCTGACATGAAAAGATTTTTGGCATTGGAATCTCATTAGTGTAAATGAATAATGTAGTTACAACTTCTTTCTCTAGACATAAGGTCATGATCATTCTACTGAGTATGTACTTTATACTCATTCAAGAAATGAAAATCACAGGAAGTTATAAATTCTAAAACAAGTGGCTAAACCAAAAAAATAGCCATGGCTATTTACCCTGTGATAAACCCTTTCCCAAATTAAATGTGTATTCTAAGCAAAGCTCTGGCCATAAAAAAGGCAAATTGTTGATGGTGTGTGTGAAAGTGTGTCTTAGGTATGATAGTTTCATGAAGAGCTAGCATTGATTAGCACACAGGAGGAAAAAAGACCTGAAAGTTTGTCTTAATCTCTACCTAGTGAAGGTGAAGATGCTATGTATAAAAATAATTGGTCTAGAAAAAGAAGGATAAGAAAGAGGAGTGATTTAATCCTGGTAGGTGTGTGTGTCTGTGTGTATGTGTGTGTGGCTGTGTGGGTGTGTGTGTTTGTGTGTGTGTGAGTGTGTGTGTATAGGAGTTGACAGGTGTGAGAACAGCTGTTGACATGTATTTTAAGCAAGGTTAATTGCAGGGCTCATTTTGCAATAATATGTCATAAATGAGGTACATAATCTTTGTTTCCTGACCTGTTTGAATATTGAGTGATTCATTGGCCTTAATATAGAATGAGATCTAAACCCTTCTTACTACCATTTCACCCAAAGGATTAGACAATTAACAAATAGGAAGGATTGAGGACACAAAGAAAGGCAAAAGACAGTCATTACCTCAAAAAACTCACAGTTTAATGAGGGGAAAAAAGAGCCACATGAAAACAACTATCAACAAAAAATATATAAATAGGAAAAATTAGAGATAATGGAGGTTAGGCACTTGGAATTAAAAGGGGATTGGGAAATACTTGAGGAAAACTCTCTTTTAGGTAGAGTAAAGGAAGCAAAATTTTATTTGACTATTGGGATCTAATTTTGAAAGTATGATAAAGAATAATTCCTATTAATCTACCATGAATGAGAATCATTGCAATAAATTTCACTAGACTACAAGCATCCTGAGAACAGGGAAATCGCCTTCTTCATTGATACACCCTAGATTTTTTTATTCTGATCTGAAAGTATAGTCAGTGATTAATGAATACTTAATTGGTGGTTTTTTTTTAAAATAAATTACATGTTGAAAATATTCATTGATCTAGATATCTATCTCTTCAAAATAATGTTACCGAGTGGGGGTGATGATGAGGTGGGGTGGATGTCATATAGCTATGCTCCCATCTGATGAATCATTGACCCTAGGCGTAAGCCATAAAACTTCAGAGAAAGATAATAGCGGACCACAAAAATCTGATTGCCAAAATGTAAGAGAAGAGACATGTCGGAGAGGAGAAATGGTAAAAAAACAAAAAACAAAAAACAAAAAAAAAAAACAGCCTAAGATATTACTCCAGTATGGATTTTATCTGGGAAAGAGAGAGATGGGGATAAGATGACCATTGGCAAACAGAGAGCCCAATTCTGTCCCAGAAGTCACTTTCCTTTAATAAACAAAACAAAACAAAACAAAACAAAACAAAACAGACAAAAACCTTCCTAGTGAGACATCTATCATCCCTGAGCAGAAGCAGACTGTCCCTACAACAGAGAAGTGGTTGACATAGTCAGAGCAAAACAATCGGCCACAGAAAGATTGCATCAGATTGAGGGGAATTCAGATTAAGTTTAATTTGCTTGTGGTTGCCCTTACAAAAGAGACAAAACCCAGCTGAGGTTCCTTTGGACTTGAGTCTCCCAACTCAATAGGCAATGAGATCCCGGGAAGTTTTGTAATGAGAAAAAGCAGCCTTTTAGCTTCTCTTGGAAATGACTGACAGAGAATTTTGAATCTAAGCATATGAACTGTCTCTTTAAAACTGTAGTATTTGAGTACTTGCCAAAGCCTAGATCAGTGGTTATCTTGGTGTATATTTCCTATTCCTTTTCACCTCTGCTTATGGATAAAGAACTACAAACAATCAGGCCATATTGATGTGGTTATTTTCATGGTAAAGTAGCAATGGAAGGAAAAAGGCAGACTTTTGTCCTTGTAGAGGGAGGATGGAGCAATGAGACTATAATTGGACAAACACACAAAACCCACACACTAACACTAATACATTAAGAATTGCCACCAGCAGAAGGGGCAGAGCTAGTAGGTCTGCCCAATTTGCTTAAGACCTTTTTTGCATTCAATTATCACCAGAAAGTTAGCAATGGAGGTCATGGGCTATCCAATGGATGTGTCTTTCTTTTGCTAAGTTACTGGCCCATTGCCTTTTTTTATCATACTTTTCTTTTATGTCATTCTCTATGCCATTCTCTTCTGCTATCTGTTACATCTTTCAATAATTTTTTCTACTTTTAGCATATTAATTAGAGACAAGAGAAAAAACTTTAGTGTATAATTTTGTTCTACCTAATTGATTTTGTTTTTGTGTTGGGGGTTTTACTTGTTTGTTGTTGTTGTTTGCAGCCAATAAATATTAAAAACAATGAGCATTGAGTAGGATCTTGAATTCTCCATATCTTATTTGCCAATTGTATGATTATAAAATGTGATCTACTCTGGAATGCTTCTTACAAAAGCCAGCCTATTTTCTTCTAATAAGACATTAAGATGCTATCAATGTATATAGAGAATTTTCATATAATTTATATGAACAGAAAAGTAGTCCTATGGTTTAGAAACTATTGATGCTTTCTTGATCATTTTTTGGGACAAAATAATGTCTGAGATCTTTTTTTTCCCCTTATGTTTTTGAGATCTCAATACTCTCAAAATTATTTTGCCTCTCATACTAGACTGACAGTATTAATAAACTAAAGTTAATAATTATGGTTGATGACTAATACATCAATAAGTGTAATAATAATATGAATCATTACAAAGCTATTCCTAAATAGAGATTTAACTGCCTATAATTACGCAACTCTAATCTTTTATATTTTTTGGCTATCTGATTGGATCGTTCTCTCTTTCTCCATATATGCAAACACACATATCTACATGTATCACATACATATGTCATGAACATATGTGTATATATGTATAAGCATAGATAGATATCTATTTATGGATAAATTTATTCTTTGAGAATATTTATAAACACACCCCAGTTTTCATTTGGCTTTTTGTTAAAAAGAAAAATGTATACTTCATAATACTGATTACTCTTATAGTAGCTTCATTAGTTTATATTGTATGCAGATTATCTATTATACAGAAAGTTATAGAATATTATCACATAACATATTTGTGGTATATAGCATGGTAATCTTTAATTTTATTCTGGACAGCTTAGTAAGGGACCTCACTAAATCAAAATTGTCTTTTCTATAGCAGCCTCTAAATATCTTCTGTGGTGCCATTTATTTGTCTGGGATAGTGCAGTGTGCCTCTGCATTAATAATATGGCACTACTTTGCCCTTTTTAGCAAAACATTTTTAACACACAGACCTTGAGGCCATTATCTAATCTGACACCTCTGTTAACTAAGATTAGAGATGTGAAATGTAAATCTCTCTCTCCTCTCTCTCTCCTCCCCTCTTCTCTTTACACATAGAAAGAGAGACAAACAGACACACATGCATACACACAGACAAACACATCCTTCTGTTTTTCTTTGTCTTTCTGTCTCTCTTTTTCTCCCCCCTTCCCTCCTTCTCAGAGCCATCAGGGATTCAGGTCATGGATAGGAAGAGAGTGGAGAGAGTAAGCTTGGGTACCATATCCAGATACTTTTTAGATACCCTTAAAATATCCTGGGATTTTAATTTTACCAGTACTCTTCTTTTTTTCTATCATTGTTCTCATTTTGGGAGGAAAACATTAATGTTGGTGAGCATTCTGTGACTTTCTTTGAGGAGGGATAAAACACTGGAGCAGAGATTTCCTTGTTGTAGAGAATTCCCTGTGATGGATCACTCTGTACCATGATTTATTAACTCCTACTATGCAATTTATAGACTTTCTTTTTAATGATTTTTTGAATTAACAAAAAAATATTTTCTTATCCTCCCATCAACTGCCTCAGTGGGGGTGGGGAAAGAAAAGTCAAGCAAGAAAAATTGTTGAATGTACATTTTCAAATATATAGTTTTCATTCTGCAGTTTGAATCCATCACCTTAGTGTCGGGAGCTATGAAGCATTCTTCATCATCATTGTTATGAAATCACATTTTGGTCATTGCATTGATCAAAGTCTTTCAAAGTTGTTTGTCTTTACAATGTTGTTGTTATTGTATAACTTATTTTCCAAATTCTGCTAACTTCATTCTTAATTATTCCATACAAGTCTTTCCAGGTCGTTCAGAATCTATCCCTTTTAACATTCCTTCCTGCACAATAGTATTCCGTTATATTCATTTGTTCCTTCATTCCCCAAATGATTGGTACTGAGAGGTCATGTCCTTGGCCAGGGTAACACAGTGTGTGTGTGTCATAAATAGGACTTGAACCCAGGTCTTTCAGTCTCTCTGCTATGCCCATTACCTTTTATGATTACAGCACAGTAATCTAGCCATTTTGCTGTTTCAATGGTCCATTATTCTTAATTGGAAGGCAGCTGGTGGCACAGTAAGTGGAACAGAAATCTGGGTCTGGAGTCAGAAGACCTGAGTTCAAATCTGGCCTTAGGTACTACCTGTGTGACCTTTGGTAAGTCATTTAACTTCTGTTTGCTTCAATTACCTCAACTGTAAAATAACAATACCATCTATGTCACAGAGTTGTTGTAATGATCAAATAAGATAATATTTGAAAAAAAAACCACTTACCCAGTGCCTGGCACACAGTAGGTTCTATATAAGTGCTTATTCTTTCCTTTCCCCTTTATACCAAAAACTGTTGATCCTAACCTAGCCAATATTGGCTCTGGATGTTTCTGTAGCTTGCTTCAAGTTTATTTTTTTTCCTGCATTGCAAATAGCAAACCCCACCCCCAACCCACCTCACCAAATAGCCCTTTTCAAAAAGAAAAGGAACCCATATATCATAAAAACCTCTCCCTTGTAAAAGTTTTGGTTTCTCTTATTGATCTCTGTGAATAATTTCAACTAGAAGTATAAGTTGTTTAAAATGAGTTCTGGAATGATACAGAGTGCTGCTGTAGCATAAACTGTCCCCAAACAGACATTTTTATGAAACTGAATAACAAAGCAGCTGCATTACATAACTTTTTTTTTCTACCAACTTTCCTTCTCTTCACTGAAATGGAAGTACTTTGTCAATATGGGGGTTCTCTCTGTAATTCTACCTAGCAGTTTCACCTTCCCCCATAATTTAGATCCCTCCTTGTGGCCCATTGAGGGCATTTTGTCACTCTTTTCTCTTTTGGAATGTCAACTGTAGAAGATAAACAGAACAGATTTTGAATAAGTTCAACCAAGTTTAACCACAGTTGCTCATAGACTTTTCATAACCTCAGTTTTGAAAATGCAAATTTAGGAAAGAGGTCCATAGCTCTTGATAAGTTTCAGATGAAAATAGCTCTCTCATGGATTTCGGATGTTGGATGATGAGTTTGAGTAGTTAAACCTCTAAGCACTGTGACCTTACCCTCAACTACCACTGTCATGAGGCCAGTAATATTTTGCATTTTATTATTTCAAGAATCTAGAATTTCATCCTTGTTAGTAATCTTTTTTTTTTCCACCAGTGCAGATCACAGCCCTTAAGTAAATTAGCAGATTTTTTTCAACAGTTGCTATGGTGAAAACACTCATCATTTTAGACTTGGGGAAAAAATGTAACAGAGTAAAATCAGTTAAATCACTACATTGAGAAGTATAGAAAAGAGGAAACTCTGCATCTTCCCTCAAGGAGCTTATAATATAATTGGGGAGATAAGACAACAAATATTGTCTGAGCGCCTACTGAATTCAAGGTTTTATGTTAGGTGCTGGGTTGCAAAGACAAAAATGTCCATATATTCTCCTGAGGATGAAGGACGGTGGTAGTTGCAGGTAAGAGGGTAGATACACAGGTAAGAAAATACACAGTAATTGAAGAAGAAAAGAAAAAAAGGAATGGTGGAGAGTGGTATCAGGGAAGGCTTCATTGAGGAAGCAACACTAGAGATAGGAGATACAATGTCCAATTCAAGGAAGAGCAAGTGGTTTAGTTTGGCTCGGACACAAAATGCAAGAAAGGAAATTGTAGTAGTAAGTCTGGACCTTAGGTTGGAGCCTAATTGTGGAGGACCTTAGCCACCAAACTGGGAAGTTTATATCTTATCCTGGAGACCAGAAAGAACTATTGAAGGTTTTAGGGTGAGTCAAAAATGCATAGTTACAAGAGTGGCTGAGATGATTTTGAGAACTGTATAGAGAACGGATTGAAGAGGGGCAGACTTGAACCAGAGAGACCAATTAGGAAATTATTACAGTTGTAAAGGTGAGAGGTAATTAAGCTAGGCCAATTGAATGGAGAAAGGAAGATGCATGCAAAAGATGTCATGGAATTGATAAAACTTTATAACTGACTGGAAAACAGGAGTGAGAAGAATCATAAATGACTCCAAGATTATGAAACTGAGCAACTGGGAAAATAGTGATCCCTTCAACAAGATAGGCAAGTTTTGAGGGAATCAATGAATAAATGAAAAACCATTTATTAGGCGCACTAAGTGCCCAACCCATTGCTAAACCATGGGAATAAAGATCCAAAGTCAAGACAGTCCTTGACTGCAAGAACTTACATTTTAATATAGGTATAAAACATACACCAGGGGAATGGTAATTATGAAAGAGTCACAGGTGGAATGAGTCCACAGGCATGCCCTTTCCCATGGCAGTGGTTGATGTCCTTTTACTTAAGGCTATGTCCTTTTAATTAAGGGGAGAATTTTTACTCTCAAAAATGAGGCAGTTAAGATAAGTGATCTCTAAGGTCTTTCCAAACTCTAATTGTTATGATTTTTTTTAACACTTTGATATAAACACAAAAAAAATAATGCAAGGTAGAATGTGATAAGTGTAAAGAAACTTTTGAAAGTGCTCTAAGGAATTTGAGGTAGGAGAAATGTCTGGATGGGATAGCTCCCCACAATGAGCATGGTAAGGAGAAAAGAGGGATGTGGAGGATCTGTCTATTCCAAGCATAACAGAATTACAGGACCAAGTATTTGCAGATGGGGAATAGCAAAAGAACTCTAAATGTACAGTTTAGTTGCGATTGAGTATATGAGGGAGAAGAGTGACAAATAAGACTATAAAGTTAGGTTGGAGTCAGGTTATGGAGGACCTTGAATACCAAGGCAGCCATTGAAGGTTTTTGAGAAGTAACGAGATGATCAAAGTGGTGCATTAAGAAGATTTAGTGGTACAAATGGTGGTATATAGAGAAGGAAAATATACAATTTCTTAAAATCATAGATTTGGAGCTGGAAGAGACATTAGAGATCATTTAACTCAACTCCTTCATTTTACATATGATGAAAATAATACCCAAAGAGATGAAGATGTATGATCAAGCCATATATCTGATAAATGGCAGAGTTAGGATTTGAATTAGGTATTCTAACTCCAAATTCAGTATTCTTTCCATTGGATCATGCATACCCAATTATGTCTGTTTGTTACTGTTGCCCTTTGGTAGTGTATGGTGGAATGTTGTGTGTTACAAGGATTACAGGGCCCCACTCTTGACAAAATTGTTTGTGAGCCTCATGAAATTGAAAGGTCTTCAACAAAATAAAGGGAACTGGGAAGTAACCACACTGAGATCTCTATAGTCATTTCTATTTTTAATTAAGTTAGGACTTATCAAGGGCTTATTCTGTTCAGAGTACAATGTTAGGCACTGCAGGGAGGTTCAAGGGAGTTTGAACCCTGACTTCATGGAACTTTTATTACAGTTTCTCTCTCATCCTTGCAGAGTGGCTAATAAAAATTATGGAGATTTTAAGGAAATATCTAAGTCTAGCTGACAGCTTTCCCCAAAATTGAACATTTAATAACTCCTCAACAATGTTTTGGCTTGTAAACAATAATGAGAGTTCAGGAAAATCAAAAATATAGTGGGTTCTCCTTGGACTGGATGACCATTATTAGGTTGTTTCCTAGTTGTTATTTTTTCTTATTTAGATTCAGTGAAATTCCTGTCAGGTCTGAATTTTGCACTCAAAAGACATTTCCATCCCTTTTCTTTTAGACTCCTAGAGTCTCTTAAAGTGACAATACTAATGGCTAACTATGACCACAAAATTAAAATTAAACCTTTTTTCCTTGTTATATATTTTAAAAAATAGAAAAGAACCCATAGCAATTAGAAGTAATAATAATGAAAAGTAGATAAAAGGAGTCAGTTTATTGCTTTTCTGAACTGGAAACAATGAGTCAGAGCAGTTTAGGCACACTCTTTGCCCACAATTATCAAGTGTTATTCATTCACCTATTTCTTATGTAAGTTATCAGGGTTGCTATCAATGCCTTTATGCTACAACTGTTACTAGAGAATGAGCTTTGCTTCTATGGAATTATATTTATTTCTGAAGAAGCCAAACAAATATCTCTAAGTTAGTTGTAAAATTATTGCCAGTTCATTGAATTATTTTGTCTGGAGAGTGATGATTTATGAGTGAGGGAGCAGGAGCAGGAGTCCTTCTTGATGTCCTTGGTAAGAAATCTTCTCAGTTAAAAACTTCATTAAAGTATGCACATAATGATAACTTTGCAGTGTAGAAGTTGCCATATTGTCATTTAGTTGTATAATGCACTTGATGTTTATGTGCCTGAATTTAGTAATTAAAAGAAGGCTTGTGGCTGCCCTCCAAAAAGGTGCAGTCAACACACACCATTAATATTTGTGAATACTCTCCCTGATGCCCTTGAGGAAATATGTAGCAGAGCACTATGGGAAATAGAGAAAGGGGGATCAATTGATGGGCAGGATAAGATAGAATTTGCC
The DNA here is from genome assembly GCF_900497805.2 of Vombatus ursinus. Classification (NCBI taxonomy): domain Eukaryota; kingdom Metazoa; phylum Chordata; class Mammalia; order Diprotodontia; family Vombatidae; genus Vombatus; species Vombatus ursinus. Next base: position 52,675,251 of record NW_020954596.1, read on the forward strand.
AGTGAGATCTACATTTCCTTTCAACGAGGATTTGTACTTGTTTTGTGACTTTTTTAAGCTCACAACAGCAGGAAAAAACCAACTACTCAGCTTATAGTGGGTCACCAAATGCAAAGAAAAAGTAGCAGAAATGATTGAGGCTACAGACCTTGTTCAGCATAAATATATGCCTTGAAATCTTCTTTCTATCTCAGTGTCAAAGCCTCAGAGGAAGATACTCATCATAGAAACATTTGTTAAAAATAAAAAAAAAGTCCATCTCATTGAATTGTAATTTCCTACCGCTGATTCAATGCTTAAGATTTATTTTTTACCCAGAATAAATTGTCCTGAGGCTTCAATCATGTAAATGCCTTAAAGTATTCTTAAATAAAGGAGGACCATAAGATGGATAGCTTGGTTCAAATTACTCCTCCTATGTTTTTCATTTAAGGAAAGATCTTACTTCTTTCAATTTAAAGTCTGAGACTATCAGCAAATCAGCTCTCTCTGACATCCATGGGCTGCTGTGAAGGCAGAGAGGCAATATCTTGAGTAGTCAAGACTTAAAAATATAGCCTAAAATAGGTGCCATTATTTTTAGTTCATCCATGAATACTTTTAATTCAGACCTGCAGACCCATGACTTGAAAGGAATCATCAGATGCAATAAAAATCAGGCTGCTATCAAATCATATTCACAAGAAACACTGAAAATACTGTGTGTATGAACACTATTGTGTCTCCACTACTGATGCTCACTTTTCTTGAATTCATCATTTTCTAAATTCAAAAATGTAGGAAGGCTAATGATAATGTGGTAGGAGGATTGCAACTTTTTTTGGAATTATTTTGGAAGAAAGATAGAGGTAGTACAATGACTCTAGACAGCCTCTGTGGCTGCCACCAGAAAGTGTTGCCTCAGAAATCTAATCTGGTTTCAATCATTTTTTTCAAACTCATTTAACATACTGAATTTTGTCCTTTTCTAATTGAGAAGAGGGAACCACAGGACCAAGAGATGGCCACAGTTGGGTAATTAGTGTACCTGGATATCAAAAGTTCTTAGACATAGCCTTCTGGAGCTAAGATGAACCACGATGTGGCCAAAGACATAAAGAAAGAGTAAAGACAAAGTCACAGTGTGTATAGTTACTAACCTGAACCTTACCCAGTATCCATCCTATCATTAATTATTTAGACTTCAAAAATTCAGAAGTGAGAAGTTTGACTTTCTAGTAACCCATATAAAATATTTCCTTTTGGAGGAATTCTATACTCTTTTAGTAAAATCACCAGACTGACTTTGGTCACATCATTAAATCTGAGACAGAATAACATAGTGAAAAAATTCTGGCCTTGGGGTCAGGAAGACCTGAATTCAAATCCTACATTCCACCCTTACTAGCTCTGTTACCCTGAACAAGACTACTCACCTCTCTGAGCCTTTGTTCCACACCTGTAAAATGAGAGAATTGGATTAGATGACTGCTAAGCTCTAAATCTATGATCCTGTGAACATTAATGATGGCATCATGTAATTCATGTTCAAATTTCTTGGGCAATCTCAACAGTGGATAAATGATTGACTTTGTAGCAATAACAAATTAGCTTGCTCTCCAGGGTGATACTCTAAATAGGAGAGAGAAGAGATAGGAAAGAAGAGAGAAGAAAGAGGAGAGAGAGAGAGAGAGAGAGAGAGAGAGAGAGAGAGAAATTGAATGAATGCCTGGATGAATTTATGAATTCCTTGTATTAAGTGTGTGTAGAGGTATATGTGTATACATGCATATGTGCACCCCCTTTTCATGGGGTGAAATAAAGGCTGTCCTATATAAGCAAACTTACATGCTTGCACAAAGCTGGACCCTTTTGGTGCACATCTGTGGAGTAGGCATGAAATATATAATGATTTTCCCAGGACAGCTACCCAGGCATTGATGGAAAATGAAATGAACCAAAGTCTAGAGTCCTCAGAATCTCTGGATGGACACATGAACCAATGAGAGTGAATTTTGGGAAAATCTATCCCCTGCAATGGAATATATATAAACCAAGGGTATGGGTTTAGGGGCATAAGTTCCTTATGATAGTGACAAGTGTAACAGAGAACAATGAATGTAGGCAGGATTTATTGGGTGGTGTTGTATGGAGCTGCTGGTAATACCAGGATTAATATTTGCCAATAAATTAGAGTTGTTTTTCATGGGTGTAAACACCCTTTTTGACTCCAATATCATCATTTCAAGTGAAAAGTCATTCTATTTTCCCTCCACTTCTGCAAAAAAGAACATAGACAAATTATAAGATCTAAAATCATCCCTGCAGCAGAAATTTGAGTCATTGATATTCTTTCTTTTATTCCCCCTTTCCTTTCTTCCACCCCTTTTCAAACTATTAAAAAAACCCTTAGGATATGTTCATATCTAAGAATGACATAAGGTTTATCACAGGGCTGTTTTCCTATCAGGACATTTATCAAGCACGCTCACAGAGGTTTTCTGGACATACAAATTGGTGATCACAAATACTGTGGAGGGGAAAAAAGCCTAAAATTGTAGGCAACAATCCATTTGGCAAAACAAACCAAGGAGCACAAATTCTCAGAGGTCTAATTTCCCATGTTTTCACTTGACTCTGCAGTTTATGCATCATTCAGAGATTTTACTGCTCTGAAAACCTATGAGTTGGTAGTAAACCTTTTTAGGATGTTAAGTGTCCCTCCACAGTGTACCAGGAGGGCCAATCAAGTCCCTTTCTGCAACTGGTGTGGTCATGGGTATTCTTTTATGGCATTGCGTTATAGCTGTTTGGGGAAAATTCAATCTTCATTTGAAGAGTTTTCTTTTGTTTTGTTTGTGCTGTACTGTCATTGACTTTATAATCTTTTAATTCAGACTGGAAGTTAGAATATGTATCTTCTGTAAACTTTATAAACAGAAGATTCAAAATTAGAGGTTTGTATCATAATATGGTTTCTTTTTTTTCTTTTATTTCCTCTGATTCAAGGGAAAATCAGTGGAAAGATTTTTCTATTCTTAAAAGGTTTGTGATATGACTTTTGGGAGATATAATTACTTGCATTCATTTTACTTAAAAAAACAAATACATATATGTATATTTGAATCTAAATATATGCATATGTACACATGTGACAGTGTATACTTTAATCTGCATTTAGCTTCCATTATCCTTTCCTCTGAAATTTGCAATTTACATTTCAACTTCTGTCCTGTCATAAAAATGATTTGGAAATGTCACTCCTAATCTTTGTGAAGAATAATGGAAATCATAAATACTTACAGTAATATATATCCATTATTCAAGAAGATCTCTCATAATTCTTAGCAAAACTAAAAAAGAGGAAAACAGTTTAGGTGGATTCATTATATACTTAGATTTCTGTTAGTGAATGTGGAATAATGAAGAATATCCAGGACTCATAAAATCACATCATGAAACCATAAATACAGAGATGGAAGGGATCCTAGAAGTCATATAATCTAACCCAGTTGTTTTACAGATGAAAAAACTGGGATCCAAAGAAATTAAGTGACTTGCCTAAGGTCACACAGATATTAAGTAGAAAAGTAGACTTTGGAGAGACCAGACCATGTGATGTGTAACAAAGGGCAGATAGGATAAAAGTCATAACCTTTTCAGCCTTCTTAATCTATGTATATAGAACAAGAAGCATGAGGGAGGGGTGTGTGTGTGTGTGTGTGTGTGTGTGTATGCGTGAGTTTATTAATTCTGTTTCTCTTCTGTCCTTTTCTACTGGCCATCCATCCTTGCACATCTTTGCTTAACCAGTGGGTTATGATAGGACTTAACTAAAATGAGTTTCAGATTAAAAATTAGATGAAAGTTGAATCTGCAGTCTTGAGGGAAACACTGGAATAGAAAAGAGTCAAGAATTTAGAGATCAAAGGAAAGTTGTAGGAAAAAAAATAACTAGGTCAATTCAGAGAAAAGCCCAACAGGTAAAGTTTTAGGAAGTTTGGAGAAAATCTGACCTTAGCTTCTCTCATCGTCTGGGGATAGCCTGGTTGAGAGAAAGAAATTCTTACTCAGTGACTGAGAGGACTTGCTATAGAAGATAAAGAAATCTTTATGATCATTGGATGAGAGAGTTGACTGAGGACAGGGTAGCAGGTGATCCTAATGATACTATACTACAGACTAAAGCTGAAGTACAATAGACACTTGAAATAATAGGATAAAAGTGAGTTAGCCCTCTATGAAGAAGACAGGCTTTTTTCTGCAGCCCCAGTAGATTATCTGCTCTCCAGTAGATGGTCAAGGTGGTTCAAAGAGCTGTTGACTGTACTGTAGTGGTTTACTGACTATAGCATCCCTAATAGATGATCAAAGGGGCATGAGGTGACCCTGAATATTAACAATTAGCTGAAGACAGAGAAACTCAATGCCTCCTGCAGAAAAACAGAAGCCCAGCTGAGTTGCAGTGACAAGTAGGGAGAGTGTCCAGGACAGAAAAGTCCAGTGACATTCACAACAACCTCACCAGCTTTGTAGAGAATGGCCCCTTTTACCTAGTCAAAGAAAATCAATCTGGGAGGGGAGTACCTTCAGAGTTGCTGGCCAAAACAGAAGCAATTGCTACTTACATTCATTCTGAGCTACTCAGGGTTCAAACAATGACCAAGTCAGGACGAAGTTGTCCTCTCCCAGATTGATTTTTTTTTTTTGCTAGGTAAAAGAGGCCATTCTCTGCCTAATTTCTTACCTAGCCTTAATCACTGAATGGATGTTGTTGCCTCAGTCAAAGTGAGACTTATTAAAGACCTTATCTTAAAAAGGCTAAGTTCTCCCACTACATCCAGGGCCATCTCCAGTCCTGATTTATCTTGCCACTGGACCCAAATGACTATGGAGGAGAAAGTGAGACTGATGATTTTGCACAGTCCTCACCCACTTAAATCCAATTCACTTGCAGGTGGTGGTATCACCTCCCTGATGTCATGGTCCTCTTCAAGAATGAAGGGCAAACAACAACAGCTTTGCAAAACCAGAGCTTTAAGTCTCCCTCCTGCATATACCTCTCCATGTATTCAGGCTACGTGTTCCCAACTTGTACATACTTTAGATACAATTCCTATGCAGGTCCACTCTTCCTAGTGAAGTATGTACATTTTCGAGGACATAGGCTTAAATTTTATGAGGGAAGGAGATGTTGTGGAGTCTACTTGAGATAAAAAGAACTTTGAAATTGACAGACAATCCAGCCAACTATCTATCTGTCTGTTAAATTCTGGATCCAATTCATTGTTTATTTATAATGTCTATCTAAAATGTATTTACTGACATATGGATTTTGTAGGTTGTCCCTCTACATGTCATAATCTTGACAAAAGGCATTCTTCATCCGCTTGATGTTTTTTGTTTGGATGGTTAAACCAAACAATTTTTAGTGGTTTGGAATCTCTTCTAGTAGGTTATTTAAAGTTCTGGAGATTGATGCAGTGAGTATTAATCATATGCAAAAAGGGGCATCTGTAGAACCTCATCATCTCAGAACACTCTCTTAATTTGTACTCTAATCTGGATCTTCTCTACAACAATGGCAAATGCCTCTGTAAATCATAGTGTTATGTCATGGATGATGTTGGTTATACTTGTTACATCTTTCAAGGAATCTTGAAGAATTTTGGTGAGAGCCTTTAAGGTTTTTTTTTTTTTGTTCTCCTGAGTTGAATACTATTTTTATAAGTCAACAGTAACTATTTTTTTACACTCAATAGCAGAATGGAACCATGCATTTTTTACTTCTTTCTATAAATTGTGTGATGGTAAAAATGTGATTTTCTGCAAAATAAGCCTTAAGAAATCTGACTAATCTATTTTAATACATTCATTGAGGCTGCCTTTCATATGTGTGCATATTATTTTTTGAGAATTTCACATAGATGAGAAAATAGATATGTAGCTCAGTAGTTGTTGCTATTCTTGTGGCTACATATTTTGAGTATTAAGATCCAAGGATTTTTTTTTTTATACAAATAACCTACGGCTTTCCAATTTAAATCAATATATATCCTGATGTCTATTTACTTTGATTCAAAAGTGAGGATATTAATATTATTATTATTACATTGGGAAGTCAGTGGTAATGGAAAGAACACTAGACTGTTAACCACAAAACAAGATCATGTCCTATCTTTATCATATATTAATTTTGTGGCCTTAGGCAAGACAAAACATTTTTTGATCTTTAGTTTCCTCCTCTATAAAATGGACATAGATATATTTTGTTTCCCATTTCATAAGATTGTTGAAGGTAAAGAATAAACAATGCATGCAACATACTATGCAGCCATAAATATTATATGTTTCCATGCTTTTCTTAACTTTGTTATTTTATTGAATAAACACAATCACCATATTAAAATATCAGTGGCTTATTTCTCAGGTTTTGTTTTATTCTCTTCAGCATAAATCCTTTGGTGTACTGGGAGCTGTAAATTTTCTTTTAAATCAAAGTTTCTGAATATTTGGCACTCAACAGGTGATGATGCCTAAAATCAGAGTTTATAGTAAACAGACAGAGAAAAATGTCAGCTCTTCATTCTGGGAACATACCATACAGACCTGATAAGCAACAGGGCAAGGAGAGACTCAAACAGATGTTAATGGAAGAAAGAGTCAAAGCCTGTGGTGAATGGCATCCCAGAAAATGCTTTCCACACCAGGTAAAAGAGATAAGGACTGGAGTTTATGGGAGGCTGCATCTTCCAGGGAATGAATCATGTACTTCTGGACCTAAAGTAGAAAAGCATCAGTAAGAGCTTGATTGTATAATAAATGTTGGTTAGCATTTATTATTTCCTGTTTATCCAGTTTGAAATTCAAGAAAAGTTGCACATTTTCTGTTTGAAGTTGATCTAAGAACATTATAAAAATAAGACAGCATAGAGGCATTTACTGAGCCTACCCACAGAATCTTTAATCCATTAAGCAAAGCCCTCTGATAATTCTGCCACTGAATATATTATTTTTATTAATGGCACTTCAGTTGCTAACTGAACTAAATGTTCATTGAGTAGTTTTTGTAACCATGGCTTTTATACTGTAGTTCAGGCATCACACTGATAAGTTTCAGTCTTTGGAGGTTCTCATATAAATTCCTTTGTATTTCTTTGGTTTGTGCCCCAAACCCAATTTCCCCCCAGGCCAGAAATGTGTGGGAGCTAACTCGGACTAGCTCCACTCAGCATCTGCTATCTTAATTCGCTACTACTACTATCTATTTTTGATTGTTGCTGACTTTGTACTTGCCATTTTATCAGCTAAGTGTTACATCTCTTTCAGAATGATCCACAATGGTCAAACACAACATAACTACATCTCTTTTAATATTGTTATTGTTGTTATTATTTCAGCCCTACAGCTACACCCAGCCATTCCATAACGGTCTTAGTAGACACTTACAAAGATTTTCTGAAACTTTCTGTTTCATTTTCTTAATCAAGTGTCCCCAGCCCTCACTCCTGGACAAATTAGAGCAAATGAATTCCACTCACCTATTTCCTGCCTCAAAGTATGGACAATATGACTCCTACACAGTCAGCACCTGCTTCTTAGTCTTTTTTGTAGTGATAAAAACATAATTATCCCTTTCCATTTATATTTCCATTTGTCTTTTCCCCATTGACTTTCACTGGACTATGCAAATTACCCTAAGGCTTGGAGTCACTTGAAAATTAATTACACTGGGAAGCCTGGAGGGGCAGAGGCTGAGTAGGTAGCTACTGCTGACAACACTCCTAGAGTAACAAATGCTCATGTTACATCAGATTTAATCAAAATGCACAGATGTTATAAATCCTGCCTCTGCTACTACTTGTGTGACAATGGGTGAGTAAAGTAACTTTTCTCAAGTTCAGTTTCCTATTCTATAAAAAGAAGGGGTTAGAGTACATAACCTCTCTGATAATCAGATCACAAGAAGAAAAATAAAAGAAGAGAACAGAAAAAAAGAGATCATAAGATATGGATAGTGATCAAGCCAAGAACCCTGAACAGGAGCAAACCAAATAGTTAGAGAAGAGTCAAGAAAAGAACATTGTCATGCAAACCCAGAAAGGAGAAAAGATTAAGGAAGAGAAGGTGATCAATTATACCAAATGTTAATTATACCAAAGGTTAAGGAGTATAGTGAGTTGGTCAAGGCTATCAGATCTGACCATTAAGAAATCACTTATAACTCACTCGGGGGACAAAGACTAGTTTCAATTTAATGATGAGGTCAGAAAGTATATTAAGAAGTAGCAAAGGAGACAGTAGTGTAGATGGCTTGTTCCAAGAGTTTACCTGGAAAAGAGAGAAGAGTTATAGGCCAATAGTGGCAGTTAGATGATGTAGTGGATAGAGCACTGGGCTTGGAGTCAGGAAATCCTGAGTTTAAATCCAGTCATACATAAATCCACAAGTTCTAGCTGTGTGACCCTGGGCAAGTCACTTAAAATCTGCTTGCCATGGTTCCTTCAACTATAAAATGAGGGTAATAACTTGTAGTTATTTTTTCATGGAAATAAAATAAGATATATTTGTAAAGCTCTTCATCAATGTTTGGCACATAGCAACATTATATAAATGCATATTCCCCACCCCCTCACCTTGCCCCTGCAATTGCTCATAGTATATGGTAGGATTCTATAAGTATTTCTTTATTGTCTAATAGATGTACCTATATAAAAACATATTTCATCTATAATATATAAAAACATATTTCCATCTATAATATCAGCTCTCATCTCAGCTACCTGGATTTGAACTATTTCCTTAGATTAAGGAAGAAAAGCCTTTCTTCCTTTTATACCTTTTGGAATATAGTAGGGTTAAAAATAAAAACATAACCATGTAATCAAGTGAAAATGTGAGTTAGAAATAAAAGGAACATCTCTTCTGTGGTCAAATAAAAAGGCAATATGCTACCATTTATCTAATTCTATACTACTACTCCAACAATATTCTTCTCCTTTATCACTGATATCCATTCAGTTGTAGTCTTGTTAGTAATCCTTCCAAAACATCTCAAATCCATGTCTTCACATTGCAAGTTACCTACTCTAGGTCAAATCCTCATCTTTCACTTTGACTATTAAAATAGCTTACTAATTGGTCTCTCTGACTCAAGTCTGTCTTCCCTGATTCAACCTCCTCACATCTGCCTAAGTGCTATTCCTAAAGCATAGATCTGACAGGTGCTACATGTCACTCCCATGCTCAAAAAACAACCTATATGGTTTCTTATGGCCTCTAGGATAAAAGACAAATTTGCAAATTTGGAATTAAAAAGCTATCAGACCCTAGCCTCTCTTTCCTTGATCATTTCACATTGTTTCCCCTTTCCATAATTTGTAGATCCAGCGAACTTGTCTCTGCTATTCCTTTTATATAACATTCTATCATTCACTTCTATCTCTTTGCACTCTATCCCCTATCCTTGAAACACTACTTCCCCCTCCCCCGCCACATCTCTGCCTCTTGGAATTCCTATGTCCCTTCAAAGCTCCACTAAATGACTTCTTCCTACATGAGGCTTATCCTCCTTTCCCTTCCTCCCCTCTCCCAGTTGTTAGTCTTCTCCTCACTTGAAATAAATTGTATTTTTTTTTTGTATTTTCTTACCCATATACATCATGTTCCCCTCTAGTAGACAGTAAATACCTTAAGGGCAGGGACTATTTTATTGTTGTCTTTGTATACCCCTTACCTAATACGGTGGCTGGCACATTTTAGATACTCAATAAATGGTGACCAAATTGAAGATAATGAAATGAGTAGCCACAGAGGACCAGGGATGGACTGATGTTGGTGGCAGCTGCAGGAGAGAAAATGCTAAAGATTTAAGGTATTTTTTTTAGCGAGTGAAGAAACTGTCAAGGCCAGTAATCCAGTCTCCATTTTGAGTGCTGTTTTCCTTCCCGCTTCAGGCTTTTCTTCTTTTTTTTTTTGTATTCCACAATGAAGAGGATGAGGAGTATTCAATATTTCCTAAGGATGCTTTAGTAAAGGCAAGGATATAAATCGGAGCTGAAGGAATAGGAACTCTAAAACTGTAGATGATATGAGAGTAGAGCTCAGAGTCACTTTACCCAGTCATGTATAAAACATCTAACACAGGTGGTATCAAGAGATAACAATTTGAGAATTTTCAGATTTTTTTCTAAAGTAGAAGCAGGGAGAGGTGCTATTGGTGAACCGTGTGGGAGTTAATAATCATGACATACCTGTGAAGTTGCAAATGGTTTTATCTGCAAAGTCGAAGATTCAGGGAAGTGTTTTGAGGTCAAGTACACAACATTGGCAGAAGGGCAAAGCATCACCTAGTGACATGACTTCTGTTGCAGGGATTTATCCACAGAGTTGTCATGACTTATACTCTCTTAATGAATTCAGAAACCGTAACTGGGGAACATTCCCAGAGATTAATGCAGAGATAAACTTCAAATTAAATCACGAATGACAGAGTGTCTCCATGTCCCAGAGACAGAGACAGGGAGTTTTTACTGAAAGTAGATAGGTGAAAAGTTAACAATTGCCAATCACAGAAATAAGTGTAATAAAATGAATGGTTTTGTGTTTTGGTGGCTACAGAATTTGTTGAACTCTAGAGGAAACTTCATCTCCTATCCATATTCTAATTGCCTTTATTATTCCAGCACTTAGCACCCAAGTAGATATTTAATAAATAAATATTAACTTTATTTAATTATCAAGTATCCATGGAGATGCTTTATACATAACATATACTGTTATATATTATTATATGTCTATTATGTGTATTACATACACACATTATGTGTATTATATGCACACATATTGATAGCCCATTATATAATTTTATTCATTACTTCATGTATGTATGTGGTATCTTCCCAACCAGATTAGAGAGACAATGGTACAAAATAGAAAGTACTTTGAAATGAAAAAAAAAAAGAAAGTACTTTGGTCTTTGAATTAGAACACTTCAGCTCAAATACCAGTTATGGTATTTACAAACTATGTTTGAGCAAATGATGTTGGACAATTTACTTGTGGTGAACCTCAGTTTACTCATCTGTGAAATGGGGATAATACTCATATAACATATTACAGAGTTGCTGTGACAGAAGTGATTTTTGGATGAAAAGTACCTATGTAAATGTGAGCTAATGTTATACCTTTGTTCATTTGACAAGTATTTATTAAGTACTTACAATGTAACCAGCAATGTGCCAAGGTTTCAAAGACAAAATCAAAACATTCTTGACTTCTAGGGCCTTGCATTCTATTATTTGTTTTGAGTTATCTTTATGGACAGTTAATGAATCATATGTATTTCTTGTGTGCCCCATGAAGTACAGCAAATTTCTAGGTGTTCTATAAACATGTACTGATTAATTGACACATATTGAGAAATCACCAAAGTCAGAAGTTTAATTGTCTCAGATTCAGTTTGGCACCTCACTACTGCCCTTGCCATATATCCTTGACTGCAGCTCCTACCATGTTAGTTTGAGGACCTGTACCTTGAAGAAACTCCTGGGAGATTCATCTACATTTGGTGTAATTGGAATAAAATTAAATCTTATACTAAATTCTTTTGTATTAATATTCTCAGAATCCAAACTTAAAATCACCTATTATAACTGGACTATGAGAGGTCCCTTAGCAACTTAAATAAGTAAACATAGAATTTTAACTTACCTTACAGATAAAGAAACTGAGGCAAAATGGCTTCAGAGTCTTGCTTAGATGACAAAGGAGATTTTGTAAGAAAAACCAAGACTCTCATGCAAATCATCTATTATCTAGTCCAGGTCATTTTCCAGTCAGCTACCCTATACCTATCTCTTGTAGGACTGAAAAGCACTGGTTAGGGATCCTTATGGAGTAACTTGGAGGAAACTCACTTGTAATTCAAGCAAACAAGGAATGAACACAACAGGGGAGAAGACAAGGGAGGAAGATAACCTGAAGTATATGTTAAAATCTTTTTATTCCCTTTCTCTATTTTATTTTATTTTTTTCAAGGTATGTTTTTTTAAATAAATTTATTTATTTTTAGTTTTCAACATTTACTTCCACAAGATTTTGAGTTCCAAATCTATACCCCATCTTGCCCCTCCCCCACCCCAAGATGGCATGCATTCTGAATACCCCTTCCCCTAGTCTGCCTTCCCTTCTATCTCTTCCCCCCTTTTCTTATCCCCTTCCCCTTCTATTTTTCTGTAGGGCAGAATATATTTCTGTACGCCATTTCCTGTATAACTTATTTCCCAGTTGCATGTGAAAACCTTTTTTTTTAATCATGTGTTTTTAAAACTTTTGGGTTCCAAATTTTCTCCCTTCCTCCCTCCCCACCCACCCTCATTGAAAAGGCAAGCAACTCAATATAGGTTATACATGTGCAGTTATGCAAAACACTTCCATAGTAGACATGCTGTGAAAAACTAACTCTATTTCCCTTAATCATATCCTGCCCCTCCCATTTATTCTATTCTTTCTTTTGACTCTGCTCCTCCTCAGAAGTATTTGCTTCTGATTACCCTCTTTCCCAATCTGCCCTCCTCTCTATCATCCCCCTACTCTTTTGTCCCCTTCCCCCTCATTTTCCTGTAGTGTAAGACAGATTTCCATACCCAATTTAGTGTGTATGTTATTCTCTCCTTAAGTCAAATCCTATGAGAATAAGATTCACTCATTTCCTCTCACCTTCCCCGTTTCCCCTCCACTGTAAGAACCTTTTCTTTTCTGTTTTTTTTTGTGAGATAATTTACCCCATTCTATCTCTCCCTTGCTCCTTCTCCTAGTACAATCCTCTCTCACCCCTTAATTTTATTCTCCAGATATGACCCCTTCATCTTCAATTCACCCTGTGTCCTCTATCTATTTATTTATCTATCTATCTTTATCTATTTATCTACATATATATACATACATACATATAATTTTTTCCCTCCAACTACCCTAATACTGACAAAGGTCTCATGAGTCACAAATATCATCTTTCCATGCAGGAATGTAAACAGTTCAACCTTAATAAGTCTCTTATGATTTTCTCTTTCCTGTTTACCTCTTCATGTTCCACTTGAGTCTTGTATTTGAAAGTCAAATTTTCTATTCAGCTCTGGTCTTTTCATGCTTGGAATGCTTGGAAGTCCTCTATGTCACTGAATGACCATTTTTCCCCCTGGAGGACTATACTCAGTTTAGCTGGGTAGGTGATTCTTGGTTCTAACCCTATCTCCTTTGCCCTCCAGTATATTATATTCCATGTCCTGTGGTCCCTTAATGTAGAAGCTGCTAAATCTTGTGTTATCCTGATTGTGTTTCCACAATACTTGAATTGCTTCTTTCTAGCTGCTTGTAATATTTTTTCCTTGACCTGGGAACTCTGGAATTTGGCTACAATATTCCTAGGAGTTATCCTTTGGGGATCTCTTTCAGGAGGAGATCAGTGGATTCTATCAATTTCTATTTTGCCCTCTGGTTCTAAAATATCAGGGCAGTTTTCCTGGATAATTTCTTGAAAGATGATGTCTAGGCTCTTTTTGTGATCATGGCTTTCAGATAGTCCAATAATTTTTAAATTCTTTCTCCTGGATCTATTTTCCAGGTCAGTTGTTTTTCCAATGAGATATTTCACATTGTTTTCCAATTTTTCATTCTTTTGGATTTGTTTTACAGCACCTTGATTTCTCATAAAGTCACTAGCTTCCAATTGCCCCATTCTAATTTTTAAGGAAGTATTTTCTTCAGTAATCTTTTGGACTTCCTTTACCATTTGGCTAATTTTGCTTTTTAGAGCATTCTTTTCCTCATTGGCTTTTTAGACCTCTTTTGCCATTTGGGTTAGGCTATTTTTTAAGGTGTTATTTTCTTCAGTATTTTTTGGGGTCTCTTTTAGCAAGCTGTTGACTTGTTTTTCATGATTTTCTTGCAACACTCTCAGTTTTTCCTCTACTTCTCTTACTTGCTTCTCAAAATCCCTTTTGAGCTCTTCCAAGGCCTGGGACTGATTCATATTTTTCTCGGAGGCTTTGGATGTAGGAGCTTTGACTTTGTTGTCTTCTTTTGGTTGTATGTTTTGAACTTCTTTGTCATCAAAGTAAGATAATAATAGTCTGACTCTTTTTGCACTGCTTACTCATGATCCCAGTCAATTACTTGAGTTTTAAACTCTTTGTTAAGGTAAGAGTCTGCTTCCAATGTGGAGAACGTACTGTCCCAGGCTTCGGGGTTTGTACAGCTGTTTTCAGAGCTACTTCTAGGGATCTGTAAATGTTCAGTTCTTCCAAGGTGGTATAATAAGGGGTGAGGTGTTTCCTCTCCACCACCACAACAAGCTCCACCAGGCCAGTACTGCTCCTCAGCCCAGGACCATCCCTCAGAACTGTGATCCAGATCCAAGCAAGGGCACAACAAGAGATTCCTGCCTCAGCACTGGCAGAGAGATCCCTGCAATCCCCCTCTGATCAGCCATTTGATTCCCCCTCAGTCTGTGGGCCAGAAGTTCAGGAGGCAGCTGCTGCCCCACAGGCAGTGTTTGGTACTTGTGGCTGAGACACAGCTCCTTCTCTCACCACAGTCACAGACTTTTCCCACTGACCTTCTAAGTTGTCTTTGGCATTCATGGGTTGAGAAATCTGGAAACTGCCACAGCTGCCTGTGATTCAGTCCTCTGAGACCTACTCCAGGGTCACTGCGGCCTGCATGCCCATGCCGAACTGTGCTCCTCTCCCTGCCCGGCGCAATATACGTTTCTGATCAACCATCCAGGCTGTCTTTGGCTAGAAATTTGTTTCCCTCTGTCTTTTTGTGAGTTCTGCTGCTTTAGAATTTGTTTAGAGTCATTTTTTACAGGTATTTGGAGGGGTTTGGAGGAGATCTCAAGTAAGTCACTGCTTTCCCTCTGCTATCTTGGCTCCACCCCCTCCCCTTTCTCTATTTTAGATAAAATGATTAGAAGCAAAAACAGAGGCAAAGCTTTACCTGGAGTCAGGTCACACTTTAGTGTTTGAAATGGAGTTTAAATGAAGTTTTGAACAACTAATCAATTAAATAAACATTTATTAAGTGCCTGCTATGTACCAGACATTGTGGTAAGTACTGAGGATACAAAAAGAGGAAAAGATGGTACCTTACTTTAAGAAGCTTATAATCTAATGAAGAAAACAACATGTAAACAAATATATACAAAGCAAACCATATACAAGATAACTAGAAATAATTAAATATAAAACATTTTTAACATTTTTAAAAATTTTAAGTTTCAAATTCTCTCCTGCCACCTTCCTTGAGAAGGCAGGCAATTTGCTATCAATTATACAAGTGAAGTCTTGTAAAATGTATTTCCATATTAGTAAAGTTGCAAAAAAAAAACACAGACAACATATAAAACAAGAAAAATAAAGTTTTAAAAAGTATACCAAGAGAAAATTGTGCACAGTAACAGCAATATTGTTTTAAGAATGACTTCAAATGAATAAGTTATTTTTAACTACTTTAAATACACAAATTACCTATCAAGGACATATGAAGAAAGACGCTGTCTGTATCCAGGGGAACAAAATCTGATAAATAGAAATATGTATAGAATACTTTTATAATTTTACACACTCACACACACACACACACATACACACACACGCATACCTATTTTTGTCTAATGGAAGCCATCTCTAGGGTGGGAGAGAGAGGTATGAAAAAAAGAAAAAATTATATGATAATTTTGTATATTTAAAAGGAATAGCAAGTTGTGCATAGTAGATTTACAATTTCATGTACAATCACCTTTTTATTGTACTGTTATGAAAATACTTGTTTTATTCCATAAATTAAAAATAAAATAGTTTTTTTAAAAAGTATACTTCAATCTCCTTTCAGAGTTCATCAGTTCTCTCTCTGGAGGTAGATAGCATTTTTATAATGCATCCTTTCAAATTGTCTTGGATCAGAGTAACTAAGTCTTTCACAGTTGATCATCCTTACAACATTGCTTTTATTTTGTACAATGTTCTCCAGGTTCTGTTCACTTTGATTGAGTTCATATAAGTCTTTGTAGATTTTTTTGAAACCATCTTGGTCAACTTTTCTTATAGTAAAATAGTATTCTATCACAACCATATACCACAACTTATTGAGCTATTCCCTAGTAGATGGATATCCCTTCAATTTCCAATTCTTTGCCACCAAAAATGTGTGTGTATATGTGCACATATAAATATATACATGTATGTATGTACATATACATATAAATATATACATGTATATATAGTTATATATATGTGTATGTATGTATGTGTATTTTACAAATAGGTCATTTTCCCTTTTCTTTGATCTCTTTGGGATATAGACCTAGGAGTGATATTGCTGGGTAAAAGGGTATACATAGTTTTATAGCCTTTTGGGCATAGTTCCAAATGTCCTTCAAAATGTTTGAACTATTCCTAATATAAACACTAGAAAACTGAATCAGTGGGAAAAAAAGGTAAAGGAAGGTGGCCTAGAACTTCCAGATTTCATATTATATTATAAAACATTAATCATCAAAATAATATGGTGCTGGCTAAGAAATAGAGTAGTGGATTAGGGCAATAGATTAGGTACACAATACACAGTAGTAAATGAACATGATAATCTAGTGTTTGATAATCCCAAAGAGCCATAGTTTGAGGGCAAGAAATCACCAATTGACAAAAATCGCTGGGAAACTGGAAAGCAGGAATGGATATTGTATTTTGTCAAAAGCTTTTTCTGCATCTATTGATGATATCTATTGAGATAATCGCATGATTTTTTATTGTTTTTTGATTGATATAGTCAATTATGCTTATGGTTTTTCTAATATTAAACTAGCCCTGCATTCCTGCTATAAATCCCACTGGGTCATAGTGTATGATCTTTGTGATATATTGCTGTAATCTCCTTGCTGGTACTTTATTTTTGCATCAATATTCATTAGTGAAATTGGTCTATAGTTTTCTTTCTCTGTTTTTGCTCTCCCTGGTTTAGGTGTCAAAACCATATTTGTGTCATAGAAGAAATGTAGTCTCCATTGGAGAAAGGTGGGAGGGGAAAGAGGCGAGATATGTGTATGCTGCCTGCCTCTGAGCTACACAATGATATTCCTATGCTACATATGGGGGCAGTCCTCATTGTATGGGTAATTCAGAGAGACATGGGAAAACTTGTATGAATTAGTGCAAAGTGAAGTAAGCAGATCCAATAAAAACAGTTTAGACAATGACAACAATAATGTAAACAAAAATCAAAACAAAGTCAAATGTGATATAATTGAAATGACTAATCTTGGCTTCTGAGAAAAGATTGGGGAAATGTACCTCCTTTCCTTTCTTAGAGAAAAGGTAGGCTATAGATATAGAAGTAATATGCTTTCAGATATACTGTGTCAGTTGATTTTGGTCAACTATTTTTATTTTTATGAAGGAAGCACCACTGTTTATTCTTGAGGGAATGATGGTTAATATCTAGAAACCACTGACAGAACAACAAAAACTACCAATAAAGGGAGGGAGGGAAGGAGGGGGAGAGAGGGGGGAGGGAGAGAGGAGGAGGAGGAGGAGAGAGAGAGACTTGCTAACCTAGCTTGAGCCTCTTGTGAATAGGTCCTGGAAAATTATATGATATTACCATAATTACAATAACTAAAATTATGTGGATATAGATTTTTGTCTCTATATTCTCACCACGCAGTAATTGAAAAGGGTCATTTCCCCTTGGCAAGTCTATGGTAAGCCTCGCTGTTCACACCAAGAGACCATATCCAAGGCATCACAGTCCATTTGGTTGCAATGTGGTCTAATTGCAGGTATTGTGTTATGAGGAAAATAATAGCCTCTGAAGAGCGAGCCTTGCAATCTCAAATCTGTAAAGTTACAGTAAACATCACTAGTCCACTGGAAAAAAATGTGAGACAATTGAGTAATGAGAGGAAAAGCTCATCAGATAGACAGAGGAACATGGATTTTAAGATGATTGTAAAGCCCATAATAGCTGCATTCCTACACTGAAGTCCTCTTTTGAAGGCTGATCATGATAGAGAGGTGACCTTGGATCTTTGAAGTCAAACACAAACTCTGGTAAGACCTAATAAACTGAAAGGGCTTTGAGAATGAGTTCATTGAAAGACTATGTCCCTTTTCTAAGGATCACTCTCAAGAAAGTCAGAGAATGTTCTCCCCAGCTTAGCCTTAGCGTGATAATGAATTTTAGGGCCATAGCAACTCTGGAAGAGCGTCTACTAAGTAAAATTAGAAAGGTGGACTCTGTGGCATTGATAGAGTGAGCCCATGCACTGGGGAAATCGTGGATCCATGAAGTGCTGAAATAGCATCTCCATCAACATATGGCATAAAATTGGAAGAGTTTCAATTCTCAAACAGATAAGGCAATGATTGGAAGGGTGCTTGTGTGTGCACATGTGCTTTCTGTTCAGAGAACCAACAGTGCTGAAGCTCTACCAATTTCTATGTTAAGAAATACTATTTAAATTATCCTATTCCACTGAAGTAGAACTTGCATTAGACAAATCACCTCTCGTAGACAGAGCTTTAGGGAATGATGCTGCTTTAAACAAACATGTGCTATGTTCAGCATAGTCAAACAAACAGAGTTAAAATCAAAGGCATCAAAATGAGACAAGTCACTGACAGCATATTCCTTGCTAATTTCAGCATTAGAGATCAGTGAACTAATTCAATCCCTCTATTGGATATAAATCACAGCATTTAGTATTCTGGTTTTTATGTGTTTTTTCTTTTAGTTTTGATCATGTCAATTCCTTTGTTTTTATCCCATATTAAGGTGCTGAAAAGAATTAGATCATTGCTAAATTCTCTAATAGCAAGGGCTATCAGATATGAGGGGCTAGGAAATGTTTTAACCCCTATAAACTCTCTAAATACAAGATTTTAAATTGATAATTTCATAATTTATTTTTGTAAGCACCCAACAAGAATATGAATACAGATACGAGGAATGGAACAATTGAAGGAAAATATTTAAATCAGTATCCTTTTCCACTCTGGTTGGGGCGTATTATTCACTTGATTGATTGAACTGAAGGTAAAATGTGCTCCTATCAGCTCTTATATTACTGAAAGGGCTACAAAAAGACAAGTAATGTTTTCTCTGCCAGGAATCTGTTTCATTTGAAAAGAAGGACAAGAGCATATAGAAAATGTTTAAACTCCTTCCTGAGTTGAAAGATCTAAAGACCACTTGAGAACCACAGATTTGACAATGACAAAAATATTATATGTATATTTATTCTGTTAACTGCAGCCATTTTCTTTGTCTGTCTTCCATGCCTAGAACATTCTCCTTCTCAATTCTACCTCCTGACTTCCCTGGTTTCCTTTAAGTCCCAACTAAAATCTTTTACTGGAAGTCTTCCCCAACTCCTCTTGATTTTAATACCTTCCTTCTGTTAATTATTTCCTATTTATCCTGTATGTAGTTTGTTTTGTGTATATTTATTTGTGTATTGTCTCCCCCATTAGATTATAAGCTCCTTGATGACAGGGACTATTTTTGCCTCTTTTTGTACCCCCAAATGCTTAGCACAGTGCCTCATATATAGCAGGCACTTAATAAATGTTTATTGATTGGTTGATTGATAGTGATTAAGTCTGATGTATTCCATGTCATTTCCAAATAGTGAGCTCTTTCCCAGTAAATGTTAACTAACCCAAGGTCCATTATGACCTATACTAAACTACCCAAATATCCAAATGGATCTGTGATTTCTGTAACTGTATTGCTTTCAATAATGTTTTTTTTTTACATGACCATGCTATATGACCATGTGACCTTATGAATTAGAATCAAGGGGTCTTCCTATCATACTGGGGACCTATTTTAGTTTCTTTTGACATCATGAAGATGCCAATGGAACATATAGTCCATCCATTATTCGTCGTAATTTCTTACTCAGATCCTGAGCAAGAATACCTGGGTTCAAGTCTTGTATTAAGCACTAATTGTTACCCCGGGTGTCATTTTATCTTTGTGGGGTTCAGTTTTATCAACTGTAAAATGGACAGCATTATAGTTATGCCACAACATCACAGGGTTATTATGAGGAAAGTATTTTGAAAAACCTTAAAGAGGTGTGGAAAGGTAAGCTATTGATAGTTTTACTAACTGTGATAATACTACTAATCGTGTGAGTATATATGGTGTAATCAGATTTGAAAAAGAACTTTATATACATTATATCACTGGATCCTCACAACAGCCCTTGTAATGAAGGTGATACAATTATGATATTCCCTGTTTTTCATATGATGAACTGAATGCCAGATAGATTGAAATGACTTAAATAGCATGATAAATAGTGTCACAATTAGGACTTGAGTCTTGAACCAAGGTTTTCTTAAATTCAATTATACCTTTCTATGCATTGTGCCATTGTTGAAAATAAACTTCTGTCTGTGATGAGCACTAATCAATGGTTTGCTCTTGTCTTCAATACACATTTGGGGTGAAGACAGACACTCATTAACCTACTACTGTCATGCTGGTGTGAAAATAAAAAATCTTGGCTCCCACCCTTCCCCCTTAGTCAAGGCTTTACTTTCGCCGCTAAAACAGAGCAGCCATCCCTGCTAGTGAATTATGTTACCTTGAATCCCAGACCTGGAACTGTCTGACCATAAATAAAGAATAATGGACAATTGACATATGGTTTTGCCCAAAGTGGCCATTAGTTTAACTTTAGTATTAAATATTACCATAATAGTTTGTTTCGATAATGCCATATGTTTAAATTTAATTAACTGGAATGGTGCCACTGTAAATCATACTTGCATCCATAGGCCCAAAGCTGTTATAAAGCTACTCCTACACATGTTGCTTTTCATGGAGCATTTTTGTGCTGTGTGACTGTGTGGCATAGTTCTATAGCATCAGCTTTCCCCTAGTACTAAACACTATTGGGCACTTGATTCCCATACCTTCACTTCAGAATCAGTCTAGCTTGTCAGTGGGCTTATTGTCCCCTCTACACAGGGAAGGTCCAGATCATGCTTCACTACATTTTATTTTCTGATTTCCAAAAAGTACTTTCTTATTTTTCTAATGAATTAATGAAAAGTGGGGGGGGGAGAAAACAAAGTTATATGTGAATTGCAAATTTGTGAAACTCTAGGAATAGCTTAGGCTATGGAACATTGGATGCTCTTAAGACGAAATCTGTATATTTATAGAAGGGTTTGAATCCCCGGTCTCTCCTACACAATAGAGTCATGCCAAGAAAAGCAGACTTCTTCTTGGCAATCTTTCTTCACTTTGAATTTCTAAGTGCATTTTCTTTGCAAAGCATTTTCTAGTCTCTGAAGGGATGTCCCAATCTTAATTTCCTTGTATTGTTGCTTGTCTTAATTACATAATAGAAATCATTGCTTGGAATTTCATTCAATTAAACAATTATTCAACAAGCATTTATTAAGTTATTATATGAAGGCACTGTGCAAGGCAGTGGAGTTGCAACTTCAAAGAATGAAGCAGTCCTTACCATTAAGATCACATTCCATGTTGAACAATGATATACACTGAAATAACAATTGTAACGATAATGGCAAATACATTTAGGTCTTTATTGATGGATGGAAATAAATGTGTTTACCGTGGGCCAAAAAAAAAAAAAAGATTAAAACCAGGGAATAAAGAGAATACATGATTATGGGCCTCAGCAATATGACCTGAAGAATGAATCAACATACTTGTATTCACCCATCTTTCACTATGGGCAGGCTTATCTCAGAGTCCCATAAATAGGTCTCGCAAAAACGCTACCTTTCCACTTTAGTTGGCCTGATTCCATTCACCTGGAATGACCTCTGCAATCATCCCCTGGTTATCTAAAACTGGAAAGTATAGCTTTCACTCATGTTCTCTATTTATTCGTCCCTGAACACTATAGTAGCACTTTAAGATTTATGAAGGGCTTTGCTCTAACACCCCTGTGTGGTAAGTAGTCCAATTGTATTTTGGATTATTTTTAAAAATACATTGTTGTTGATATATGTTCCTTTTTTATCACCCTGATTTCACCTTGTGTTTCTTCCCCTTCTATCCACAGAGTCATTCCTTATAAGATAAAGAAGAAAAAGTAAAAAAAAATATTAAAACCAATCATAACATCCCCCCAAATATCTGATGCTATATTAAGTATTTTGTATTTGGGGATACTAGCTTCTTTAAAGGAGGACAAGAGAAAGTGTTTTCTTTTATAATTTTGTTAGTGTCAAAATTGTTCCTTATAATTTTTGCAAAATTAAGTTTTGATTGTTCTGTGGCAGTTCTTTCACTTACATTGTTTTGCTCCTTTAGTATGTTTTTCCTGACCCTAATTGTTTTATGTTCCAAAAGGTGGTGTGTCTTTGCATGTTTCTTTGTATTCACTCATTGACTACTTCTTACAGCACAATAACATTCCATTACATTTATGTATCATCCTTTTTAGCCATGCTACAATCAATAGGCATCTTTTTTGTTTCCACTTCTTTGACAGTACAATAATTGCCACTGCAAATATTGTGTTGTACTTGGAGCTCTTCTGTTTGGCAATGACCTCCTTAGAGCAGATACCCAGCATTGGAATTTCTACATTCAAGGGTATGGAAATTTTAGCCACTTTATGTCAAAAATTCCAATTTGCTTTTTACAATAGTTATACCAATTCATGGTTCCAACAACAGTGCATTAAGTAATGTGCCTACATTTCAATTCCTTCCAACATTTACCATTCTCATATTTTGTCATGTCATCATCTCCAATTTGTGAGTTGTAAGGCAAAATCTGAAGTTTCTTTTTAATTTCTACTTCTATTAATATTCATGATTTGGAGCATTCTTTCCTATGTTAATAGTTTCTAAGTCTTCTACTTAGAACTATTTGTTCATATACTTTGTTTAGATCTCTATTTGGGAATGGTTTTTGTTCTTACATATTTCTATTGGTTATCTATATATCTCATACCATATCATATTGTGATATTCACTGCAATGATTTGTTCCCAGTCAAATTCTTCCCTTCTTATACTAGATGTGTTAATTTAGTTTGTGCAAAAACTTTTGAATTTCATGTAATACAGATTATCTATTGCATCTTTTTAATTGTCTTCATCCCTTGTTTGTCTAAAAATTCATACCTTACCCATAGTTGTTAAAGGCATATGATCTACTACTCTTGTAATTTTTATGGTATAATTCTTAAGGATACATATTCATTTTTAATATATTGTGGAATATGGTAGAAGATGTTAGTCTAAGTTTAATTTGTGCCAGATGCCTTTCCAGTTTTTCTAGAAGTCCCTGTCAAATAGGATGATCTTTCCTAGTAATTTGTGTTTTCAGGTTAATTGAACACTTGATCATTAAAATTGACTATTTTTGATACTAACTTGTCTAACCTGTCCTAATAATATACTTTCCTATTGTTTTAACCAGTACCAAAATCATTTTGATGGATATTTTATAATATAGAGATCTGTAAATTCTATTCCCTAATAATTCTTAACTTTTTTCCATTATTTGCCTTGAATTTATCTTTTGTACATCTAGTGAATTCTCATTATTTTATCTGGTTCCATATAGTGTGATTTTCATAGTTTGGAAAAAAAACATTAAATATGCACTTTAATGTTGGTAGAATTGTTATTTTATTAAATTGGCATATCTTAACCATGAGCACTGAATAGTTCCTCATCTATTAAGATGTTCTTTATTTCTTTGAGAAGCATTTGGTAGTTAAATTTACACAAATATTAAGTGGGATTTGGTAGAACAACTTCGTGTATTTTATGCATTCTCTAGTTTTAAATGGAAGTTTCTTTTGTATTATCGCTTCCTAGATTTTTTATTATAATGCAAAAGGTAATGTTCTTTCAATGGATTTATTTCACAGCCTGTAACTTTGTTGAAATTGTCTCAGATTCTTTGCTGATTGCCTA
Source organism: Vombatus ursinus (assembly GCF_900497805.2). Lineage (NCBI taxonomy): Eukaryota > Metazoa > Chordata > Mammalia > Diprotodontia > Vombatidae > Vombatus > Vombatus ursinus. Next base: position 52,699,216 of record NW_020954596.1, read on the forward strand.
GGACTTTCTAAATAAACAATCATGTCATAAACAAATGGACATAGCTATGTCTCTCTTTGCCTATCTTTATGTCCTTGATTTTTTTTTTTGCTAGTCTGATTGCTATTACTAGCATTTCTTTAAATATATCAAATAATACCAAGAAAGGGCAGCATCCCTGCTTTGTTCCTATAATTGCTGGAAAAAACCTCTAGTATCCCCATTACTTATAGTGCTTGTTTTGCTTTTCCATAGATTATTTTTTTATTTTCCAAGTCATTGGTATTTTGTTAATCTGTCCCCTCTCTACTCTCCAACAAGCTTAAAAATAAAAACTCAATAATAACAATAATAATAATAATAAAATGTACATAGGGCTCCAAGGTTTGCAAATGATTTATATGCTATCTCATTTGATTATAGTTGGGCAAAATAAATTCAAAAGTCAGCCATATCCAAATGTGCATCTTTGTCTCTTTCTGCATTTTAATTTTCTCATGTCTATCAGGGTGTTAATAATATGTTTCATCTTTATTTCTTTGAACTTACACTTTGCCATGGTATTGATGAGAGTTCTCAAGTCTTTCAAGGATGTCTTTCTTTTTTTTAATCTTGTAATCATGTATAAATTGTTTCCTAATTTTGCTTATGTGGCTCTATACCTTTTCACAAAGGCATTTCTAGTTTCTTCTGAAATGGTTCATGTCTCTCTCTCTCTCTCTCTCTCTCTATATATATATATATATGTAATATATATATATACACACACACACATACATACATATATAATATATAAAATTTCATTAAATATTTCTCAATTAATGGTCAAAAAATTTAACATTCTCAAGTCTGTTTTGCTTCTGAACACAACCTTCTTTTAACTCTTCTCCCTTTTAAAATTCCTCCTTATTTTTTCCTATCCCCTTCTCCTTCTACTTCCCTGTTGGGTAATATAAATTTCTAATAACAATTGAAAATGTATGCACACACACACAAACACATGTTTCCCTCTTTGAACCAATTTACATGTGAGAGAGGTTCAAGCGTTGCCAATCCCCCCCACCATTTTTCCTCCACTGTAAAGTTCTTCCTTATATGCCTCTTTTATGTGAGATTATTTTCCCCATTCTTCCTCTCCCTTCCCCCATTTCCCAGAGTATTGATCTTTCTTGCCTATCCTTTTTTTTAATATTTTCCCAACATAATTGACTCACTCTAGAGTCCTCTTTCTATGTAGACTCCTTCTAAATGCCCTGATAATGATAACAGGTCTTAGAAGTTACATGTATCATCTTCCCGTTTAGAAAAATAAACAGTTTAACCTTACTGAGTCCCTTATGGTTTCTCTTTCATGTTTACCTTTCTATTGTCCTCTTGAGTCATGTTTGAAAGTCAACTCTTCAACTCAACTCTGGTCTTTTCATTAGGAATTCTTGAATGTCTGCTCTTCTATTATATGTCCATTTTCCCCCAAAGGATCATATTCAGGTTTGCTGGGTAGCTTATTCTCAGTTGTCATCACAGTTCTTTTGCCTTCCGAAAGATCACATTTCAAGCCATCCACTCCTTTAAGATGGAAGCCTCTAAATCTTGTGTAGTCTTTACTGTGGCTCCATGGTATTTAAATGGTTTCTTTAAGTTACTTGAAGTATGTTCAGTGTGACTTTGGAGCTCTGGAATTTGGCCATAATTTGTTGGGCAATTTTCATTTTGGGATCTCTTTCAGGTGGTGATTGGTAGATTCTTTTCATTTCTATTTTACCCTTTGGTTCTAATATAAGATATCAGGGCAATTTTCCCTGATAATTTGCTGAAATGTGATGTCTACACTTTTTCTTTGATCTTGGATTTTAGGTAGTCTAATAATTTTTAATTATCACTTCTCAATCTGTTTACCAGGGCAATTGTTTTCTGATGAGATATTTCACATTTTCTTCTATTTGTTCATTCTTTTGACTTTGTTTTACTGTTTCTTCATGTCTCATGAAATCCTTATCTTCCCCTAGCTGAATTCCAAATTTTTCAGGAACTTTATTCAGTGAATTTTTGTGCCATCTTTTTTTTTTTCCAATTTGGTCAATTCTGCTTTTTAAGCAGTTATTTTCATCAGTGAATTTTTGTGCCTCCTTTTCCATTTGGCCAATTCATGTTTTTGAGGTATTATTTTCTTTTGTATTTTTGTACCTATTTTTATCAAACTTCTAATTATCCCTACATCATTTTCTTCCTTTACTCTCATTTCTTTGCCTAATTTTTCTCCTGCCACTCTTATTTGATTTTTGAAAATCATCTTTGAGGGCGGAGCTAAGATGGCAGAGGGAAAGCAGTGACTTGCTTGAGATCTCCTCCAAAACCCCTCCAAATACCTATAAAAATGGCTCTAAACAAATTCTAAAGCAGCAGAACCCACAAAAAGACAGAGTTAAACAAATTTCCAGCCAAAGACAGCCTGGTTGATCAGAAAGGTATATCGTGCTGGGCGGGGAGAGGAGTGTAGTTTGGCATGGGCGTGCAGGCCGCAGTGACCCTGGAGCAGGTCTCAGAGGACTGAATCACAGGCAGCTGTGGCAGTTTCCAGAATTCTCAACCCACGAACACCAGAGACAACTTAGAAGGTCAGTGGGAAAAGTCTGTGACTGCGGTGAGAGAAGGAGCTAGGCCTTAGTTGCCCCCAGGGCCGCGGCTATTTCCTGAGCTTCTGGCCCACAGACTGAGGGGGAATCGAGTGGCTGATCAGAAGGGGATTGAAGGGATCTCTTTGCCAGTGCTGAGGCAGGAATCTCTTGCTTTATCAGTACTTGGATCTGGGTCACAGTTCTGGGGGCAGTCCTGGGGCGAGGAGGAATGCTGGCATGGTGGAGCTTGTTGTGGCAGTGAAGAGAAAACACATTGCCCCTTAACATAGCACCTTGGAAGAACTGAAAATTTTCAGGTCCCAAAAAGTATCTTTGAAAACAGCTGTATAAACCCCTGAAGCTTGGGACAGTACATTCTCCACTTTGGAAGCAGACTTTTACCTTAACAAACAGCTTAAAACTCAAATAATTGGCCGGGATCATGAGTAAGCAGCGCAAAAAGAGTCAGACTATATTATCTTACTTTGGTGACAAAGAAGATCAAAATATACAACCAGAAGAAGACAACAAAGTCAAAGCTCCTACATCCAAAGCCTCCAAGAAGAATATGAATCAGTCCCAGGCCTTGGAAGAGCTCAAAAGGGATTTTGAGAAACAAGTAAGAGAAGTAGAGGAAAAAATGAGAGTTTTGTAAGAAAATCATGAAAAACAAGTCAACAGCTTGCTAAAGGAGACCCAAAAAATACTGAAGAAAATAACACCTTAAAAAATAGCCTACCTCAAATGGCAAAAGAGTTCCAAAAAGCCAATGAGGAGAAGAATGCCCTAAAAAGCAAAATTGGCCAAACGGAAAAGGAAGTCCAAAAGCTTACTGAAGAAAATACTTCCTTAAAAATTAGAATAGAGCAATTGGAAGCTAGTGACTTTATGAGAAATCAAGGTGCTGTAAAACAAATCCAAAAGAATGTAAAATTAGAAAACAATGTGAAATATCTCAATGGAAGAACAACTGACCTGGAAAATCAATCCAGGAGAGAGAGTTTAAAAATTATTAGACTATCTGAAAGCCACGATCAAAAAAAAGAGCCTAGACATCATCTTTCAAGAAATTATCCAGGAAAACTGCCCTGATATTTTAGAACCAGAGGGCAAAATAGAAATTGATAGAATCCACTAATCACTGCCTGAAAGAGATCCCCAAAGGAGAACTCCTAGGAATACTGTAGCCAAATTCCAGACTTCCCAGGTCAAGGAGAAAATATTACAAGTTGCCAGAAAGAAACAATTCAAGTATTGTGGAAACACAATCAGGATAACACAAGATTTAGCAGCTTCTACATTAAGGGACCACAGGACATGGAATATAATATACTGGAGGGCAAAGGAGATAGGATTACAACCAAGAATCACCTACCCAGCAAAATTGAGTATAGTCCTCCAGGGGCAAAAATGGTCATTCAGTGACATAGAGGACTTCCAAGCATTCTTCATGAAAAGACCAGAGCTGAATAGAAAATTTGACTTTCAAATACAAGACTCAAGTGGAACATGAAGAGGTAAACAGGAAAGAGAAAATCATAAGAGACTTATTATGGTTGAACTCTTTACATTACTGCATGGAAAGATGATATTTGCAACTCATGAGACCTTTGTCAGTGTTAGGGGAAAAGTTATATGTACATATAAATATAAATATACATACATACATACATATATATATTATATATATATATAATATATATATAAAGAGATAGAGAGAGAGACAGAGAGAGAAAGAGAGAGGGCACAGGGTGAGTTAAAAATGAAGGGGTCATATCTGAAGGGTAAAATTAAGGGGTGAGAGAGGATTATACTAGGAGAAGGAGAAAGGGAGAGGTAGAATGGGGTAAATTATCTCACAAAAAAAAAACAGAAAATAAAAAGCTCTTACAGTGGAGGGGAAATGGGCAAAAGTGAGAGGGAATGAGTGAATCTTATTCTCATAGAATTTGACTTCAGGAGGGAATAACAGACACACTCAATTGGGTATGGAAATCTGTCTTACCCTATAGGAAAATGGGGGAGGGGAAGGGGACAAGAGAGTAGGGGGATGATAGAGAGGAGGGCAGATTGAGAAAGCAGGTAATCAGAAGCAAGTGCTTCTGAAGTGGGTCAGGGTCAAAAGAAAGAATAGAATAAATGGGGGGGATAGGATTAAGGGAAATAGAGTTAGTTTTTCACAGCATGTCTACTATGGAAGTTTTTTGCATAACTGCACATATATAACCTATATTTAGTTGCTTGCCTTATCAATGAGGGTGGGTGGGGAGGGAGGAAGGGAGAAAATTTGGAACCCAAAGTTTTAAAAACACATGTTTAAAAGAATGTTTTCACATGCAACTGGGAAATAAGAAATACAGGAAATGGGGTACAGAAATCCATCCTGCCCTATAGGAAAATTGAAGGGGAAGGGGATAAGAGAAGGGGGGGAGAGATAGAAGGGAAGGCAGACTAGGGGAAGGGGTATTCAGAATGCATGCCATCTTGGGGTGGGGGGAGGGGCAAGATGGGGTATAGATTTGGAACTCAAAATCTTGTGGAAGTAAATGTTGAAAACAAAAAAATAAATAAATAAAATTACCATAAAAAATCATCTTTGAGCTCTTCCAAGAATTCTTGTTGGACTTGTGTCCAATTCACATTTTGTTTTTCTTTAAGGATTTTCTTCCAGCTGTTTTGATTTCATTGTCTTCTTCTGAGTTAGTGTCTTGATATTCTCTGTCACCATAGTAGTTTTCTTTTTATTATTGGGTTCTTGTTGTTATTTGCTTACTTTTTGACCCTGTTTCTTTGTTTTGAACTTTACGTTAAAGTTGGGCTCTACTACTGGCATGGGGTTGAAGGAGGGAGAGGCACTGTCTCAAGCATCATGCTTTTTAGCACTGCTGTTTTCAGAACTAGTTCTGGGACTTTGGAAGTTTTTGGTGCTTCTAAAATGGTGTGATCTAGGAGAGATGTAGTCAATGATCTCATGGTTTACTTCAGGGGTGGGGAACCTGGGGCCTCAAGGTCCTCATGTGCAGCCCTTTCACTGAACCCGAACTTCACAGAGCAAATCACCTTAATAAAAGGATTTGTTCTATAAAACTTGTCTCAGCCAAAAGGTCACACCCAAGGACTTAGAAGGCCACAGGCAGCCTTGAGGCTGCAGGTTCCCCATCCCTATTCTACACTCTGGTCCTTACACAGGAAGAGGCCATGATCCCTTGGGATTATAATCAATACAGTTCCTCAGGGTACCTGATCCCTTGTGAGCAAAAGCAATATTGCTCCTCAGGGCTCCTTCTATTTCTTGACCAAAAGTGCTCCTCTCCACCTTTGAACCAGAAGTGGGAATAGACAATGGATTTGCCAAACAGTATCTGATCCTCCATCCCATGCTAGGACAAGGTTCCTTTGTAATCTCTTTCTGGCTAGTTGACAGGTCCCCTACAATCTCTGGCTTGAGAGCTACCAAAATTACTGCTACTGCTTTTGTTGCCACCATCTGGTCCCTGCACTGGTTTTTTTTTTCATTCACATGGGGTCTGGACTGGCCTTCACCCTGATGCCAAAGATTTCTCTTTTTGACCTCCTAAGTTGTGTTTAGCTAGAAGAATGTCACACCTTGACCTTTTGTTGGTTCTGACACTTCAGAATTTAATTTGAGATGCTATTTTAAAGTTGTGTAGAGGGGAATGTGAAGAGAGCTTGGCTGAAAGTTTTCTCTACTGTACCATATGGGCTTTGCATCCAGAAACCTCCAATTTCATCATTTCTTATGGCACAATTATATTTGTTTATAACAATAAATCATAATTTGTTTAACCATTCTCTGATAGGACTCATACTTAGTTACTAAATTTTTGCTACATGTAAAAGAGCTACTCTAAATGCTTTTTGTACATATGAATCTTTTTCCTCTTTGATTTTTTTGTGTACATTGGCCCAGTAATGAGACAGCTGTAGCAAAAGGTATACAGTTTGATAACTTTCTGGACAAATTGCCTTCCAGAATAACTAGACCAATTCAACTAACAGTTCATTAGTGTATTTGTTTTTCCATAGCCCCTCCAAAATTTGTCATTTTCCTTTTGGTCATCTTACCAGTCTCATATGTTTGAGGTAGGACCTCAAAATTGTTTTATTTTCATTTATCTAATTATTAGTGAATTACAGTATTTTTCAGATAATCTTTGATAGTTTTGGATTCCTTCCTTTGAAAATTGTTCATAAATTGTTTGCCCATTTATCTGCTAGAAAATAGATTTTAGTCATTAATTTGAGTTAGTTCTTTGTTTATCACATGCCTGGTATTTTTTTAGACTAAATTAGTTTGGTACTTTGTCAAAGACATTTTCTATATCTATTACAATAACTACATGGCTTGGCATATTTTAGTTTTGGTATGACTAATTATATTAATTTCTTACTTTGAACATTCCCACATACCTGGTGTAAATCCATCTTGGTCATAATAAATGCTTTACTGGGTAAATTGCTATAGTGTTTTGGTTATGATTTATTTAAATTTTAAAAATCAATATTCATTGATTACATAGGTTTATAGTCTCCCTCTTTGATTTATCCTTCCTGTAGGACTATATTTATCTTCTTATAGACATTTTGGTAGAGTGCTTTCTTTCTAAAGTCTTGAGAAAAAAAATTTATAGTATAGGTATTAATTGTCCTTAAAAGTTGAATTAAAATTCTCCTTTAAATCAGTCATAACCAGTTCACAGTCATGCCACTTTTTGTTGGTAGTTCTTTCCAACTAATTCTATTTCCTTTTATGAAATTTGATTATTTAGAATTTCTGTTTGATCTTTGATTAGTTTTGAGTAATTTATATTTTTAAGGTAATTGTCTCTTTTTGGAGGGGTGATTGGTTTTGTTGCCATGTAATTGTGCACAAAAAGTGCTGATATTTTTTATTTTAATTTTATTGTCATTTTATCTTGTTTGTTTGTTATTTTCTTGATTTGATTCTATTGATTTAAGTGTTCCTATGACTTGTTCTTTAATCCAGTTGTTATTTAGACCTTAATTAGTCTGCAATCTAAAGAACAAGTAAGTTAAAGAACAAATTGTAGAAATAATTATATTTTTGTGAAAATGATAAAACAGCCTATCCAAATTTTTAGATTGGAGCTATATTGTGATGAGTTTTAGTTTAGTTTTAAATTGTGACTTTTGTTTATGCTCCCTCAACTAATTACTATATTCCTTTATGATCTGTTAAGAAAATGCTTAGTATTTTTATCTTTTTACATATATTCACATTTATTTGTGCCTTTTTACAGGGTCATATTTTGTAAAAGTTCCACGTTTTCCTGAGAAATGTGCATATTATTTAGCAGTGCAAATCAGAAGGTTCTATAATTATATTTTTCAATAATTTATTGAACTTTATATTTGGCTTGTGTTTACATTTGTGTTATATTTGCCAAACTCTGAGAGACAAATATTGTTTATGATTAAGGTATGACTGCCTATGTTGCAAATTAGTTAATTTTTCTTTATAAATTTAGATGCTATGCCATTCGGACCATATGAATTTAATATTAATATTCAATTTTTTGCCTATTATTCTTTTCAGCATAATGTGATTTCCTTGTCTACCTGTTTATACTGTCAGTTCTTACTTTTGCTTTGCCTGATAACATAATTGCAAGTGCTATTTCGTTGTATTCATTTGGTACATGATAATTTTATTCTGACCTCCTGCTTTGTTTCTATTTATGTCTTTGCTTTTTAGATGTGTATGTGTATATGTACCTGTCACACTTCTTCATTTTATTGTATTGTTTAATCCATTCACATTTCTAGTTATGTTAGGTTTATTATCTTCTCAATTTATGCCTTTAACATTTTTAGTACTTATTTTTCCTTCCTTTTCTCCTTTTAGTCAGTACTTGGCCCATCAGATTAGTTTTGCTTAAGCTAATTTGATACAGCCTTATTCCTACAAGTTCTCCCCATTCTCTTCTCATTTATCAACCTTTCCCTAGTTTAGAGCTTTATTTAATTTCTTTTTCTTTCTTTTATTTAATTCCCTAATTTTTCTATTTCCCCTTTTCTTTATCCTTTCTCACTTAAGTGGTTAGATCAAATTTTACTTTTTCTCTTCATCTCCAACTTTTTAGGGGGTTAGGCTTTTTTTTTTCATTTTGTTGTTGTTGCTTTTCTGTGCCTTTTTCTGTGAAAGATTTCCTTACTTTGCTTTCTTCTTTTTCTGTCTACTCTGAACTTTTATTCTATGATTCATGGTCTATAGCCTTATTTATAGCATCTTTAATCTCCTTGTTTTCCTCCTGGAATTAAATCTCCTGAAATATCATGTTTGAGCTGTTTCTTCCCATCAATTTCTGCATTATTTCCTTCTACATCTTCCCCTGCTATCCTTTTTTTTTTCTGTTGTTACTCTTGGAGATATTAATTCATGAGAGCTATAATGAGGATAGAAGCATTGCCCAATGGCAGAAATGGTTCAAGGACAATTAGGTACATTTTGTATATAAGGAAACTGAGGCATAAGGAAGTTAATAAGTATTTATGAGGTGTCTACTGTGTGCCAGGTTCAGTGCTAGGGTCAGAAGGGTCATTTGACTTTCAAACAACCATTGAGTGTCAGAGGTGGGCATTAAATAGAGCTCTTAAAATTACAAGTCCAGAATTATTTCTATTATGCTCCGTTAACTTTTTTGTCATTGTCCAGCAATTAACATGGTATTCTTCCACAATAGATGCTTAATAAGTATTAATTGATTGCTTGATTGGGGTGCAGCTTCACTGATTCTGTCCATACCCCATCATGATCCATTTGACAGAGTACAGCCCAAGCCCGTTCACTTTTCCTATTTAACTATAGTGCCACAGAAAATATTCAGCAGTGGCATTACACATGGAGATAAAAAGTCTCTGGACAGTTGTAAAACCGCAGATACATATCCGTACCTCATAATTCTTTGAAATAGAAGATGGTGTTTTGTGCTTAGGGACTTATTTACCTCCCAAAGGACATGTTATAGCTTATTGGAAGCAAAAGTTTTCCATACTCTCAATAATAGAGAAGCAGCTTAGACTGAATAGATGCCAGACTTTGAAATCAAGAAAACCTGGGTTCAAATTATGACTTTGACACATATATTGGGTAAGGTCATATCACTGAAACTCAGTGTCCCATACAATTCTCTAAAGTGGTGAGTCTCAAAAGTATTACTGATCTAGATTGAGGGAGTTTCCACACTGGGAATTCCCTTCACTGATGAAATAGTTTAACCCATTAACTGCATAACTGGGTGTTAGATAAAACTGTTTCAGTGGGAATATTCTGGGAATCTTCTCAGTGGGAAGAACTTAAAAGGCATTGCAGAAGATCTGTATCTTACAGAGCTGAATATTAATAAAGGAATTAATCTGAAAACACACAAAGAGGAACAGAAAGGCCAAAGTGTACTTATAATTTTAGTAAAAAAATGAGCATACAATAAATTTTGAATTAATTCAATTTATTTCTCAGAGAAACTGGTCAAAGTAGGAGACTTATTAACTCATTGTTTCTACTGATAGGCAATTAAACATCTTTTCACATATCACTCATCTCTGTAGTGAGTTAAACACACACACACGCACATACACACACACACACACTCACTCACTCAGTCACATACTACACTTTTCTAAGGAAGTTCTAGTCCCATTGGCCATCCACTCTGGGTAATGCGTACTAATGTGAAATACAGAAGTTTCTTTCCATATATAAGCTAATGTGTCCCATCTAAGGCTGCTTTATGTATGAGAAGAGAAAGCCATCTCTGTTGTGATTTCAGAGTGCCAAGAAGGCCCATTTTTACCAGACCCCCATCCATATGAGTTGTCCTAAATTCCAATTTTAGTCATTCATCTTTTTTTTTTAATTTAAGGCTCTTAAAAACAATTATCATATAAAAGGTGTCAGAGAGAAATTAAATTTTAAGCACTACCAGTCATGTATCATTCCAGGTCCTCTCCACAGAACAGCTTGGTTCTTCTAATGAAATGGGGAAAAAACTATAAGGCCTGGGAGATGACACTACCAACAGTAAAACAGGCAGAATGTCGAGTCTTGGGAAGCCAGTGAAACTAACTTCCTACTGGCATATAAGTGGTTGAGACAAGATATAAAGTGAGCATAATATGGAAAATGAAATAAACAGCTTCCTTCTCAAAACACATAATAGTGAAATAAAAGGAAAAAGAAAAACTGAATATCAGTACACAATAAGACACAATGGGCATTTCAAAGTTAGGGATGCTGCCTCATTTATCTTTGTATCCCATCCCATCCCTCCACCCACATAGATACACAACACCTGGTATAGTGTCATATCTGTTGATAATTCCACACTTCAAGAATTTCTGACTTGTATGGTGTGGGTACTGCTAACACTAACACACGGGTCAACCATTCCATGATTTAGTAAATGGATATTGAAAAATATCCATAATAAAAACATTTGTAATCTTGCTGCTACCTGAGGAAGTGTCTTTGAATTAACTTGGCTAGTCACTGGACACAAGACATATAATCTATCACCAGACCTGTATTTGAAGTCTTTTTAGCTTAGTAGGACCTGCCTCCTTGAAGTACAGCCTTTATATAAATGTACATATACATACATATATAAATGTACATATACATATACATGATTTGAAATCAAGTCTTTCTGACTCCTAGCCCAATGATCTATCCATTGGCCGCTTAGCTTCCTCATCACTGTGTAGTGGAGACTTTGTACACGATGGAAAATAAATGTTGCTCAAATGAATTGGTTAATATAGTGAGCATGCTTTTTCAGGTGTGATCAGAGTAATTAAAATTATTTAAAAAAACTCAGTTTCCTTTTTATATATCAATCATCCTGGGTTCATTTGCTAGCAGTAGATTCCAGTTTGCTTCTTTTTGTCTGCTCATCAAACTGACTTATGAAAAAAAACTGAACTTTCTCAAAGAAATATTCTCTCTTACTTTCTGCATAGCTTTTAGCCAAGTCAATATCTGGGTAATTGAAATCTCCCCTGAGCAACATCCTAACTCTGTTCTAAACCTTTTCTGATCTATAAAAATATTTCACAATTTGATTTCACTAATGGTCTTGTAGATCAATAGCAACCAGGAATCATCTTGCTACCTTTTTTTTTTCAACTTTAACTTTTATCTATACAGTTAAAATGGGCTGTCAGTCAAGCTGTTAAGTGCCCATCCGTCATTGTAATTCTTGGTATCCACTGGAGACACTTCCAGAATCTCAAAATCCCTATCTTGGGGAAACTTTTTAAAGTATGAAAAAGAAATCCTCACCCCTAAAAATGGAACTTTCCCATTCAGTGAAGTTATTTCACCCTTTCTTAGTATTTTCCATGATATAGATTTTTAAAAAGACAATTACTTATAATGCTATTGTGATTGAAGTCCCAATTAGGAAAGAGGAAAATAGCTAAAAAGACTGGAATAATATTTTTAAGTATTTTTGTGAAAATTACGGAGTGAGTATCAAAATGTTTGTAATACTGGGATGCTTTGCCATATTTACTCATAGGTTTTCTTTGCAATCTTTAGCATTTCTTGTAAGAACAAAATCAGTTTGAATCATAATAGCTACTATTTATATAATGCTTTAAGGCCTACAAATAGCATTCTATTCATCTCTTTATTTGGTCCTCACAATATACTGCAAATGCTATTACACCATTTACAGAAGAAGGAATTGAGATACATACAAGTAATCACTCAACAAACGATTCTTAAGCAGGTTCAGTCATTTCAGTCATATACAACTCTTCATTACCACCTTTGCAGTTTTCTTGGCAAAGATACTAGAAGGGTTTGCCATCTCCTTTTCCAGCTCATTTTACAGATCAATAACTGAGGCAAACAGTGTTAAATGACTTGCCCAGGGTCACACAGCTATTATGTTTCTGCAGCTGCATTTGAAATCAGGGAGATGGATCATCCTGGCTCCAGGCCTAGCACTCTATCCACTGCAGCACCTAGCTGCCCTTCTTAAGCATGTGCTTTAGTCTAAATGCTATGCTAAGTGCTGAGGACAAAAAGACAAATACAAAATAATTCTAATACATATTAGTAGATTCTCAGTGCCAAGCAGAGAAGTTATTATTTTATACTAGGGGCAATAAGGCACCTTCTTGATCAGGGAGAGGGGAGTGATATAGTCAGAAATATGTCTATAAGTCTGGCAGCTGTGTAGATTATAGACTGGAGGGGGGACAAGACTAGAGTCAGGGAGATGAATTCGGAGGCTACTGTCATAGTGAGAAGTAATGAGGGCCTTAAGGAGGGTTGCAGCAGAAAGGTTGAGAGATGCATCCAGGGGAGCCAAGCTCCTCCACAGGAGAGTCAGGGCTTAATCTCATGTCTTTTTATTCCTGTCACTATTCTTTTGATTATATTTGATTTACCAAGGACTGTATATGTAGCAAGCACCAGCTGATGATGATAAAAATTGCTAGCATTTGAATAGTGATTTAAAGTTTGCAAAGAAATTTATAAACATTTCATTTTGTACTTACAACAGACCTGGGAGGTAGGTGCTATTATTTTCCTATTTTATAGATGAAGAAACCAAGTCATACATATGTTAAGTGACTTACTCAAAGTCATCCACCTATTAAGTACCTAAGGCTAAATTTGAACTTAGATCTTTATGACTCCAGTCTAGCATTCTAGCCATTACATAACCCAATTGCCCAAAAAATGAGGAGATATATTGAGGGATGTACATATGTAGTAGAGGTAGTAGCAGTAGTAGTAGTGGTAGTAGCAGTAGTAGTAGTAGCAGTAGCAGTACTAGTAGTAGTAGTAGTAGTAGTAGGAGTAGTAGTAGTAATAGTAGTGATAGTAGTAGTAGTAGTAGTAAATAATCTAAGACAACTATCGATGTTAAATTACTGAATAAGTCCTATAAGTATGAAAGAAATTTATAGAATGAAGAGCTGTGATCCAGAACTAAGGAAAAGTTTCATGTACTACATGCTATACTTTGATGTATCAATATGATTTAAGTAAGTAGGGAAAAGATGGAGAGCAATGCAGATATAGAAACAGGAAAATAATTATTACATTAAAACAAATAATAGGCTACATTATCTAATGCTTAAAAGTTTTCAAAATGCTTCACATATATTGTCTCACTTTGTTCTTACAACTATGTGAGGTAGGTGATATTATGATTCCCATTTTATGGATGTGTAAACTGAGGCTTGGAGAGGTTAAGTAATTTTCAAGGATTACATAGCTTGTAAGTGACTGAGGCAGGATTCAAACTAAGGTCTTCCTGATGCAAAGCCTAGAATAAATGGCCTGGAACTATTCATGCTGTAGAATAGCAGTTTGATGATTAAGGCAGTGTCAGAATTTGGAGGCTATCAAAAGTAAAACATGAATTTAGACAGAATATGGTAAGAAATATTGAAGCACTATAGTTTTTTTTTAATCTTTAGTAGACCTCTTGTACAGAGTCATCACAGCACCGCACAGTGGACAATTCACAAACCTATGAGTCTATCACAGACCAACCTACACGATGAAAACTCGCTATGTACAGAACCTTATGCTGCATTCAAATTTTCCAACATGAGTCTGTTTCAGTCAAGAGATTTTTTGATAAATTATATTGCATCAGTTTTACAAAGCATGCTGCCCTAAGATGTTTTATCTATTGATCTATAGATCTATCTCTCTCTCTATATGTATATATATAGTATTATATGTATGTAATCATATTTATATATCAAAGTGAACCACATAATAAAATACGTGAAGCTTTTACTTAGTATTCCAGATCACATATCTCCATTCTCTGAACTTTTTTGTAAACACTTATAGGCCTTATTTAATAATTTAGCATGATTTTTGCCTTGCATTATTTTTTATTTCATGTAAAATATATATTTTCTCCCACCTTAGAGAGTAAGTACCTTTGCACCAGGATCCATGTATCATATTGCCTTTACAATTCCCAGAGCCCCACCTACAGGGCTGGGTACCATAATGTTCATCCATTTGTTGACAGATTGAAAAGTGATTCACACAATCATCTTGTGTGGGTGTTTCAAAAGTTTATGGAGGTGACTGTATACAAAGCCCCTAGGTGACTACCTTGGTGACCCTTAGTGATAGTGAATAGTGATAGTAAAGATTAAAACTCTTGGCTTGTAAAATATATGTGTGTGTGGGGGGTGGTGGGTGTGTGGGTGTGTGTGTGTGTGTGTGTGTGGGTATATGTCTTAGATGTATTGAAGCAATGTCTAATACTAATTCTGGTGTCCTGGGCTACTACCATATGTGATAGTCTGACTAAAATTGTACCCGTTATATTCCCTTCTGCATTCTATAACCAGTTTCCTGTCCTTCCACTTCTTCCATCACCTCAATCTTCCTAAACATGCTCTTTGCTTTCATCATGACCTGTCATCCTTTAAACTCTCTCTATTCTCTCATAACCTTTTCTGCTACCCCCAGCTGCTGGAATCTTCATTTCTAAGGTTCCCTTCAAATATGTACCTAGAACACGTTGTCTCTCTTATGAGAATGTGAGCTCCTAAAGGATAGGGAATACTTTAAATATTTTCTTTATATTCCTTGTGTTTAGCATAATGCCTACTTCATGTGAGCTTACTAAAAGTTTTATTGATTAGTTGTTGGAACAATTTTTGCAAGGCTGCTAATTAGTCATTTTCTATATCTACTGCACAAAGTTCAACCAAATGCTGACCTCCAGCTTTTCTTCAATGATTACTTTCTCTTGAATACCAACTGTTATCTTGGCATTGTCCACACCTGCTGCTGCTTCAATATTTTTTCCTGACGGTGGTTGAACTTCCCTTATGAAGGTATTTCCCCGTACTGTTGCCCATTGCCACTGTAGGGGACACTACTGTCATGGTCTTACTGGTAGGAAGTGATGGAAGCATGACTTCAGGCCTGTAGCCTTTTCAAGTTTTTAAAGCTCTATGCCAAAGTAAGGAAGACACAAATAAGAGGCAGCCACATTCTAAGCACTGGATTGCCTGGGCAGAACATGAGTTGATAGCTTGTGGTTAGGCTGAGGGAATGTCATTCTTCCACCCACTTAACAGCTTGAAAAATCATCTTCACCATTCTAAGTAAGAAGGAAGAGAGTGAGCTGAGGGGAATCCTCAAAGTCCCTGTTTTTGTCACTCTGTTGTTTCAGTCCTATTCAACTCTTTGTAACCCCATTTGAGGTTTTCTTGGCAAAGATACTGAAGTGGTGTGCCATTTCCTTTTCCAGCTCATTTGACAGATAAAGAAACTGAGGCAAATAGGGTTAAGTGACTTGCCTAGAGTCAAAGAACTAATGAGAGTATCTGAGGCCATACTTGAATTCAGGAAGATGAGTCTTTCTAACTCCAAGCCCAGCACTGTTTTCAGTATGCCACCTAGCTGCCCTCAGAGTCCCTGATCAGTAGATGATTATGGGGATTCAACACAGTGATGAGTCATAAAAATCAGAACCTTGGCATCCCACTCTCCATAAAGAGATGTGTTTGTATTTGTTCATGTCTGGGAATACTCAAAAGAAGGGGGAGATCATATGAAAGGTATCCTGATGAAAATAAATACCACTCCTTGCTATGATAACTGTCTATTAAAAAGGCTAACATAGGGATTGTGATCAGCAACAATAAAAATTGCATTTTTAAGTTTACCTTTTTATGTGTTTATTTTCCAAATTACATGTAAAAACTATTACATTCATTTAAAAAAATGAGTTGCAAAGTTTCCTGTCCCTCTCTATTCCCCCAGCTTCTTGAAAAAGTAAGCAGTTTGATACAGGTTATACATGTGCAGTCATGCAAAAACATATTTTCATATTAATCCTGTTATAAAAGAAAACACAGACAAAAACAAGCAAGAATAATAAAGTTATAAAAAGTATACTTCCACTTGCATTCAAACTCTCTTAGTTCTTTCCCTGGAAGTCGATAGAATTTTTCATCATAAGTTATTCAGAATCCATCTTGGATCATTGTATTGCTAAGAATAGCCAAGTCATTCATCGTTGATCACCTTACAATATTACTGTTACTATTTGCAATGTTCTCCTGGTTCAACTCATTTCTCTTTGCACCAGGTCCTGTAAGTCTTTTCAGGTTTTTCTGAGACCATATTGTTCGTTATTTCTTACAGCACAATATTATTCTGTCACAGTCATAAACCACAATTTGTTCAGCCATTTCCTAATTGATTGGCATCCCCTTAGTTTCCAATTTTTTGCCACTACTAAAAGAGCTATTATACATAATCTTGTACATGTAAATCCTTTTTCCTTTTTTGGGTTTTTTTTATCACTTTTGGGACACAGACCTAATAGTAACATTGCTGGATCAAAGGGTAAGCATAGTCTAATAGCCCTTTGGGCACAGTTTCAAATTGTTCCACAGAATGGTTGAATCAGTTCACAACTCCACCAATAATGCATTAATGTCTCAATTTTCCCATATCTCTTCCAACATTTGTCATTTTCCTTTTCTGTCATATTAGCCAATCTAATAAGTATGGGGTGGTACCTTAGAGTTGTATTACTTTGAATTTCTCTAATCAGTAGTGATTTAGAACATTTTTATATAACTGTAAATTGCTTTGATTATTTCATCTGAAACCTGCCTATTTATACCTTTTGACCAGTTATAAATTCATAAATGACTCATTCTTATAAATTTTACTTAGCTTTCCAATTTGGAACTGTGCCCAAAGAGCTATAAAAATGTGCTTACCCTTTGACCCAGCAATAGCACTTCTAGGGCTATATCCCAAAGAGATCATACAAAAGGGAAAAGGACCCACATGTATAAAAATATTCATAGCAGCACTTTTTGTGGTGGCAAAGAATTGGAAATTGAGAGGATACCCATTAGTTGGGGAATGGTTGAGCAAGTTGTGGTATATGAATGTAATGGAATACTATTGTGCTATAAGAAATGATGAACAGGCTGACTTCAGAAAAACCTGGAAAGACTTGTATGGTCTGATGCTGAGTGAAGTGAGCAGAACTAAGAGAACATTGTACACAATAACAGCCACGTTGTATGATGACTAATAGTGATAAACTTAACTGTTCCCAGCAATATAAGGATCTACGACATCTCCAGAGGCCTCATGATTTAAAATGCTATCCACATCCAAAGAAAGAACTATGGAAGTTGAATTGCTATTTTCTTTTCTCTTCTGTTGAGTTTTGTTTCCTCTTTCTGTTGGTTTCTCCTATTGGTTTTAATTTTTACTTACAACATCACTAATGTGAAAATATGTTTAATAGGAATGTAAATGTATAGCCTATATCAGATTGCGTGCCATCTTGGGGAGGTGATGGGGAGGAAGAGGGAGAAAAAATTTAAACTCAAAAGCATATGGAAGTGATTATTAATAAATCAAAATAAATTAATAAAAATAAAATTAAAAAAATTTTACTTAGCGCTCTCTATATTTGAGAAGTGAGGCCTTTATCAGAGAAACTTGCAGTAGATTTTTTTTCACAGTTGTAATTATTGTGTATTTCCCTCCATCCTACTTTCCCCATTTATCCTATCTCTCTCTCTCCATCTCTCTCTCTCTCTCTCTCTCCTTCTTTCTCTCTCTCTCTCCTTTCACCCTGTCCATCCTCAAAAATATTTTGCTTTTGACTACCATCTCCTCCCTTCTATCAGATCCCCTTTCTTTTATCCCCTTCCCCTGCTATTTTCCTGTAGGGTAAGATAGACATATACACAACTGAGTGTGTATGTTGTTCACTCTTTGAGCAACTTCTGAGGAAGATAAGGTTCAAATGCTCCCCCTTCCCCAAGCTCTGTTCATCTTCTCCTCCACTATAAAAGCTCTTTCATGTCTCTGTTATGTGAGACAATTTACCCTATTTTATCTCCCCATTCCTCCTTCTCCCAGTGCATTCCTCTTTCTAACCACTTTATTAACCCAATATTTTCAATTCACACCCATGCCCTCTGTCTATTTATACTCTATCTAACTGCCCTAATAATGATAAAGGTCTTAAGAGTTAACAAATATCATCTTCCCACCTAGAAATGTAAACAATTTAACCTTACAGAATCCTTAGTGATTTTTATTCTTGCTTATGTTTTTATGCTTATTTTGAGTTTTGTATTTAATCAATTTTTTCTTTCAATTCTGATCTTTTCATCAGGAGTGATTGAAAGTCCTCTGTTTCATTAAAGGTCCACATTTCACTAAAGGATGGACTATACTTAGTTTTGCTGGGTATGTGATTCTTGGTTGTAATTCTAGCTCCTTTGCACTCTGAAATATCATATTCCAAGCTCTCTGATCCATTAATGTAGTAGCTACTAAATCTTGTATTATACTGACTGTGACTCCATGATATTTGAATTGTTTCTTTCTGGCTGCTTGTAATATTTCCTCCTTGGCCTGAGAGTTCTGGAATTGGACTATAATGTTCCTGGGTGTTTTCATTTGGGGATTGGTAGATTCTTTGAATTTCTATTTTACATTTTGGTTATAGAATATCAGAGAAGCTTTCCTTGATAATTTCTTGAAAGATGATGGTGTGTAAGCTCCTTATTTTATCATGGCTTTCAAGTAGTCCAATAATTCTTAAATTCTCTTTGCTAAATATATTTTCTAGGTCAGTTGTATTTCCAAAGATATATTTCACATTCCCTTCTATTTTTCATTCTTTTGATTTTGTTTTTATCATTCCTTGATGTTTCCTGGAGTCATTAGTTTCTTTTTGTCCAATTCTAATTTTTAATAAATTATTTTCTTCAGTGACTTTTTGTAACTCTTTTTTTCCCATTTGGTCAACTCTGCTTTTTAAGGAGTTCTTTTCAGTGGATTTTTGTGCTTTTTTTTTCCCATTTGGCCTATTCAATTTTTAAGGTAGTATTTTCTTCAGTATATTGTGCGTCCTTTACCAAGCTATTGACTCTTTTTTTCATAATTTTCTTGCATCACTCTCATTTCTCTTCCCAATTTTTCTTCTACCTCTCTTACTTGATTTTTAAAATCCTTTTTGAGCTTTTCCATGGCATGAGACCAATTCATATTTTTCTTTGAGGCATTGGATATAACAGTTTTGACATTGTTGTCTTCTTCTGAGTTTGTGTTTTGATCTTCCCTGTCACTATAGTAACTTTCTATACTCAGGATCTTTTTCTGTTGTTTGCTTATTTTCCAGCCTTTTTCTGGACTTTTAACTATATGTTCAATTTGAGCTCTACTCTCAGAATGGAAGGTCACTGTTCCTAGTTTTAGGTTTTATGTGCAGCTCTTTTCAGAGCGAATTCTGTGGGTCTGTAAGTTTTCAGTTCTTTCAAAGTGGTATGACCTAAGAAAAGGTGTGTTTATTAGTACCCAGGCCTATGCTCGGGTCTGTGAGCCACCATGAGCACTTCCTTCCACCCTAGACCTATGAACAAGGCCCCTCTACTCCTCAGGCTGTAAGCTCTTTTTGTGCTAGTGCTCCTTCTTACTCTGGGACTGTAACCCAGGTATATGAGCTGTATATGGACAAAGCAACAACATCCTTTGCCCAGTGCAAGCAAAGGGACCCCTGTAATCTCCTTATGACAAGTTGTCTGATTCCCTTACCATTATGGGCTGAGGGCCCCAGAAGCCATTGCTCCTTATTCAGTTGCTTCAAAGGCATGCTGCTAGATTGCAGTGGCATTGTCTGTACTGAACTACTCTCCACTGTCACCCTTGGCAACAGATCTCTCTTTCTGACTTTCTAAGTTGTGGGCTGGAATATTGTTTTCTCTTGTCCTCTTATTGATTCTGCTGCTCCAGAATTCATTTTTAGGTTTTATTTTAAAGTTGTTTGGAGGAGAATTTGGGAGAGCTCAGAAAAGTCCTGGGCTTTTTCTCTGCCATCTTGCCTCCATTTCTTATTTACTTTTTTAATGACAAAGAGGGAAGTATATTTTAATCTTAATAATCTGGAGCCAATATCATCCATGACATCAACTTTGAGTTTAGTGCAATCTTTGCTCACTTTGTTGCAGTCATTTTATACATTTTTTGTTTCCATTTTGTTTGATTTACATTGGTTCAAACAAGTCTTACAATATTTCTGTAATTTTTTATGTACTTCATTCCTTATGGCATGACTAGATTCCCTTGCATTCATATATCATAACCTCTTTAGCCACTGCCCAATCATAGAGCACATAATTTGTTCCCAGAAAAGTAGCATTAGTTTAATCAGAGTCCTTAATTGATTTGGAGAACCAGTCCAGGAATTTGGCAGTACATTCAGAGAATCATAGAATCTTAAAATAGAAAAGGACCACAAAGGCCATCTTTTTCAACTAATCTCTTAAAATGAATTCCCTCAAAAATATGCCCAAGTGGTTATCCAGCTGTTGTTTAAAGTCTTCCAGTACTGATAAAATATATTACCTCCTATATCAGCTCATTCTTTTTGGATAACTCTATTAAGAAGTTTGTTTTTCCTTTTTATCAAACCTAAATCTTCCTACTTTTTTTATTGCAAAATCTGAGCTTTTCTCTATCAATCTCTCTCTGTCTCTGTCTCTGTCTGTCTGTCTGTCTGCCTCTCAAACAATCACTCTTTTCCAGTCCAGTGGCATCCTTATTGTGTTTCATGATTTTTCAAAGCTCATTGATCATAGCTCAATAATCCTTTTTGCTCGTCCTTTTAATACCTTGGGATGTATTTCGACTGGGCCTGATGACTTGAATACAACAAAGGTAGTGAGATTCTGTTTTACTATCTCAAAATTTGCACTTCAACTCCATGTTAGCTGTAATTAACCTAGCCTTATTTCTCCCAAAGTTATGCAAGGGGGAAAATAATAATTGAGTAGGTCTGCCTTCTCTCCATAAATAGTGAATTATCATCATCTCATTCATCTGGAGCAAAAAGTTTCTCTCTCTCTCTCTCTCTCTCTCTCTCTCTCTCTTTCTCTCTCTCTCTCTCTTTAATTTTAATCCTCTCTTTCCCCCACTTGTGATTCTGGGTGACTCTATTGTCAACTCACAATTGGGTGGAGAAAAAAGAAGTAATAAGATGGGCTAATATAGGAAGAGGAATTCCCTTTCCCTCCTTCATTATTAATTAATTTCCTGTTCAAAACAGTCCCAGGGTTGAGAGTGAATTGGGATAGCCTCATCATTTTTCACTTTGCCTGCACATCTATTAATTTAGGAGTTGAAATGTATCTTAGCAAGTACATTTAGTGCTTTCTTATTCTTTTTAAATGTTTATATCACTGTTGCTCTAATAATTTGAACCCAGGATCATTCTGGATTTTTCAAGGTCCTGACTATAAATACAAAAGCTAGTTGGCTTGATCCAAAGACATAATAAAATCAAATATTTTACATATGAAATTATACTAGATGTTAAAAATGCATCATCTATGATAGACAATGAGGAGAGTTAGTCCTGATAACAGCATAGGCTCATTAGGAGTTCACCGGTTTCAAGGATTTATAGAGAAAATGAATGACTTTCTTTAACCACTCTCTGGTGTTTGGTGTTGGGGAAAAAAGCAGAGACTTTTGTTAATTTTAGAAAAAAAATAAACTTTCCGTGCTGGTGGCTTATTAAGAACAAATGCCTGTTAAAATAAAATGAGACTTAGTTGAACCAAGACTACATTTTGAAAGAAAAATTTTGACTTCCTTCATTTCCTTCCTATCCAACACACACACACACACACACACACACACACACACACACACACACACACGAGAGAGACAGAGAGAGAGAGAGCGAGAGCAAAACACACCTTTATTTCTCTTTTTCCTAGCATAAATTAAAAAAAAATAGCTTTTGAATCTCCTGTTGTGGTGGATCAGTCTTTGGTCCCTAGCGTAGCACAAAAACACCATATGGTATCTTTTTCACTTATTGTCTGTCTGTGGCTAAATTTGCTGCTGATCTTTTGAAAAGCCTATTGTCAGATGGAGTTATGTGCCTCAGTTTTTGCAACCAGCTGTTGAACTCAAAGACAACAGAAAATGAGTTCATAATCATGGCACACTGATAATCACATTGGAAAATGCTAGAAGACCAATGCTGTCATTGTCAGGAAGATCTATTTCTGCCTTATTTCAAGCAATTCTGGATGTCCCTCCCTGATGTTGGCCTAAGTAGGACTGTCTATGGAGATAGACAATATATAGATGGGGTGTGTGTGTGTGTGTGTGTGTGTGTGTGTGTTTGAGTGTGTATAAAGAGGGACAGAGACAGAGAGATAGAGAGAGACAGAGAGACAGAGAGACAGAGACAGAGACAGACAGAGAGAGAGATGGAAGGAGACAGAGAGACAGAGAGAGACAAAGAGAGACAGAGAGACAGACAGAGACAGAGAAAGAGACAGAAAAAGAGAGAGAGAGAGAGAGAGAGAGAGAGAGAGAGAGAGAGAGAGAGAGAGAGAGAGAGATGGTAGTCAATGTGCCAGATTCTGACTAGACCTTCATCCATTTCCCTATGTCAGATCACTAAATGCTTGGAACTCAGTTTTAGCTTGGCACCACCGCCACAGTAATTTCCTCTAGCTTGGGTGTATATTTTAATTCTAGAGAGAACTTTACTGAATGCCCACTAAAGTGATTGAAACAAAATGAAAACTGGCCAACTTGTACATGACAACCTCTATTGAACTCATGTGCCTCATTATTAAATGGTAACACTTGGTTCTCAAAATGTGATGCCAGTAGAGTATAAAGTTGGCTAAATTCTGTTAAACTAAAAAGGTTTGGAGTACATATGTGTTTAGTGATATCTACTATCCAAAGACCACCCTAGCTAAGATTTTTAGCTCATTGCCAGAGAATGATAGATTTCTCAGCTATATCAAATTTTAAAAAATTATCTACTAAGTTATAAATGGATTGTGATTGGCATTGGTAGATACAGTGCCCACATTAATAAATTATATATCACAGATCTTCAAAGTGTTAAAACATGTACATGATGTAATAGGAATAAATTACAAACTAATAATAAATTATAAATCAATTAACAAATTCATAACAGATAACATTTACATAGTACTTAAAAGTTTACAAAACCCATAGATGATCTCATTTGAGCTTCACAACAGCATTGTGGAGTAGGTGTTGAAGGTATTATCCCCATTTTACAGATGAGGAAACTGAGGGTCTCAGAAATAAAGTGATTTGTGTATTTCATCACTACTAGCAAGTCTCAGATAATTACAAGATATGATTCTAGACCTTCCTTACTCCAGGTCTAGCATTCTTGTCACAATGCTTACCTTCAGTTTGATGCCTAAAGTCTTAAGTAAAGAATTAATTAAAAAAAAGTTTATTTATATATTTTAAATTGACTTTCTTTTCTTTTCTGGAGTAAAAAATAATAGAATTTATTAAAAGCCAAAAGAGAATGCTGAGGTAGAGAATCCTCCATAATGTCAGGTAACTTCATGATTTTGGAATTGTGTGATATTAGCTAAACTGTTACTTGATCAAGACAGTATGCTATCTATAGTCATTTTGAAGATCAATTTAAGATATGTACCATATATTTGTCCATATTGATTTTCAAAATGTTTGTTTGCACTTACAGTAGTGGTATGGAAACCAAAGGAAAGAACTGAGGCAGTAATTCCATGAGGATTCTAACCCCACCAATTAATAAATCAATTACGAAATATTGTCTGAATGCCTAATTATGAGAGGCAGTGTAGTTTAATGACTAGAGAGTTGGCCTCAAAGCCAAGAACATCTGGTTTTAAGATTTACTCCTTACTGGCTGAGGGACTCTGGGTAAGTCACTCAATTTTTCAGCACTCTTGGCATTTCTAAGTCTATAAGTTACAGAGAATGTGTCAACTTGTTTTGGGAGAGGGAGTTTTCTACCCCAGGGTCACCCATGTCAGTGAAATCACAAAATCCTCCCTATATTTGTGCCAGGCATCATCCTAGGTATTGGGACTAAAAAGACAAAACCCGAGTAATCCTTGACCTCAAGGACTTTGTATTCAATTTGAAGCAAATGGCACATTCACAATAAGTACATTTAGAGAGTGTGTGTGTATGTACGCACGTGCATGTGCACAATGTGTGCATGTACATATACTCTGGCAGAGTCTGCAGTCAATGACCAGGATTTCAGATCTCTAGCAAGAAGATGGGCAGGTAGACTCCCTATCTTAAGAATAAAAGTCATCCTTTTCCATATATCCCTTGAGAGATTATTCACTATTCACAAAATCACAGATCTACACTTGGAAGAAATCTTTATACTATACTACTGGTCTATACTCACATATAGTCACACTAAAGCAATAAGAGTCAATGTCCCATAGTCTCTCCTTTGACCTTGGTATCATATTCAAGATTTGCCCTTTGAATCTTAGACTGAGGGGTGATTCTCATATCAGAGGTGAGATTTTCCAGTTCTCCAAAGAAGCTTGCTAGGGTTAAACTCAGACCTCTCAATTGCAGGATTGTAAAGACCTCTAGGGTATCTTGCACATGATAAACTTCTTGGTTTCTTAGTCCACACATGAATCCCACACAGGATTGCTTAATGGCCCAGTTTCAAATGGCTTCCCTATTGCCCATCTCCCTTACCAAGTACTTGCCATCAGGACATATAAGTACCTGCTATCACAGACCAACTGAGTGTCACATCTGAACCCTTCCTTTAGCTTTCAATGATAATCTCATTGTTCATTAGAAAGGGGGGGAAAGAGGTTAACGACAGAAGGGAAACTTTAACTCTTCAGTTTTAGATAACTGCTGTGGATCAACATGAAGCTGTTTTTTTCTCTATTTCTCCTGCTGCAGCTCATGGGAAACTTACAAGTCTCCAGGCAGACCATGGTTCTCTGCAAACTAAGACAACAAAATTAAAACTGTGAAAGCTTTACCACCCCATGAGCAAGCTCTGTTTTACAACGAAGGGGAGAAATGAGTCTCCTTAGTTACATATCTCAGAGAAACAAGTTTAAATCACTTGACTTGTTTAACAGGGGGGAGTATTCAGAAACTCAGCAAAGCATAAAAACACATTCGGAAGCAAGCAGCAGAAACATCTGACTAACACAGCTGTCCATTTCTAAAATCTTACGCCTTATTCATCAAAGAGTATAGCTGGGACCCCTCTAGGTTCAGAAACAAAAGAGCTTTTTTTTTCTCTTTCAATGTAATGAAAATTCATTTAAATTCAATTCTTTTGCTCAATCTGATTTTTTTTCCTTGATCCTTCCCTACTTCTCTCTGGGCCCCAAACTGTTAGTTATGGAAAAGTGAAAATAAACTAAAATAGATCATTGGATGCTTTGAATATGATTGATTACCTTTCTATATTGTATATTCATAAAATTAATGACACTAGTCTGAGTACGGACATAATAATAACAGCCTTCTACCCTATGAGACTTTAATGAAACAAGATGTTCAAGAAATTAGGTGTCAAAAATTTTCTGGTTAACCAAGGGTGGGTGACACACTAAACTTTTCTTTTCAGTACTTTTTTGCTGAAAACACATTAGCCAATTTTCTTGTCTAAGTAGATGCCACTGAAACTAATTGAATATTTTGTGATTGAGGATTTTGTAGTTGCTTAGGAATGCAATTATGATTATGCATTCTTATTGGACAGTAGTGTAGGTATATTCCCTGTATAACAAGCTGGGTAGTACAGAAGATAGAGTGCTGGACTTGTAGTCAGAAAGACCTGAGTTTGATTCCAGCCTCAGATACGAACTAGCTGTGTGACCCTGGGCAAGTCCCTGAACCTCTATATTCCTTAATTTCCCCATCTATAAAATGGGGATGATAATGTACCTACCTTACAAGGTTGTTGTCAGGATCAAATGAGATAACATTTATAAATCACCTTATAACTCTAATGTCCTGTGGAAATGCTATTATGGTTATATACATAGCACTGTAAGAGATTAGACTAAATATGAACGGACCCCAGGAATACCCTAAAGATGTCTATAATAAGGCAAATAAAACAACACTAAAAGACAGGTAAACTCAGAATAATTATAATAATCAATCCTGAATCTAGAGAAAAGAAGATAAAAGATACCTTCCTTTTCTTTGCAGAAAGGCAGGATACTATAGCTCTTGACTGTTGTATATGTGGTGCTTCCTCTAGATGGGGTAAGAATGAACTGGACTTGCAAAGACTTCTGGGATTTAAAGGCATTTTTTGCTCATCTCCTGAGATAAAGACATATTATTTGATTTTGAGACTTGGGTGGGTTGAAGAAGAGAGCCCATGATAAACAGCAAAGCCTTCTACCTTGCCCTTTTAGTTCTTGTTTTTCCTATCTATCCAGAGGAGTTCATTTCAGGAAGGGAACTGTCAGTTTCATCACTATGGCTGCCATGGTGGCACTGCTAATCCATGTTTCCAGGGGAAGGCCAGGCACTTCTCTCTTCTCCTCTCCATATTCACTCCCCCAACTGTTTTTCTTGACTCCTACTCTAATGCCAAATTAGATGAGAAAAAAAGTTTTCCAAATTCCCAAAGTATGTAAAAGTTCAGGCCATTTTTTAACCCCTTCTTGAAGAGATGTTACACATATAATGTCGAACATGGTGTCAGTTAATTTTGCTTATATATTTTTGGTTGTTACATGGGAAGAACATGTATCAGGAAATGACACTAATATTTTAAACATATGTGTTTAAGTATATATGTAAATATCTGATATCTGCTTATTTTCTTGTGTGTTTTTTACCCTTTACAATCATGGACCACATCCCACCCAAAACCCTGAAAAAAAAACTATTTGAAGGTTCTTGATTTATATTTCTTAAGATGAACTTGGTGGTTAAAGTATTCCTTAGAACATCATCAACTTCATTACTAACGTTATGAGCCTACCATGAATAGATTAATCCTAGAAAACAAAAACAAAAGCAAAAAACCCCACAAATTTGTACATGCTTTGGGGGTAATCATTTTCATACCTTTATTACATGTGGGGTGGATCCTCTTTGGCAAAGTGATTGAAGGACATAGATGTGAGATACATAGAATGGATGAGTTTGGCATGAATCCCTGGGGAGAATCAGAATGCTGATGAGATTTTGGAGCTATTGGGATATTAGAACATTACTTAGTTTTTAAAACAGTATGTCATTTTGTTTGGCCTGAAGTTTTCTCAGGTTTCACTCATTCTTGATGTGAAATGGTCAGAGCACCCTTGTCACTAACAAATGGGCATGTCTTTGCCCATACTCCCATAATATGTTAACCCAGACACAAATTCTCAAGAAACCAATGTGCAAGTCATCAAAATGGACCCATATATCTTATTCAATGAATTACACATTTAGATCCTGAAGTGACCTTAGAAGTCATCAAATCCAACTTTCTCATTTTGCAGAGGAAGAAACTTAAGCCTGGAAAGGTTGTGAATTACTCAAGGTAGTAAATGGACTAGCCAGGATTTGAATACATGTCATCTTGTTTAAGATGCTAGGGTAGCTGGGTAGTGCAATGCGTAGAGGGCAGTGGGCCTAGAGTCAGGAAGAACTGAGTTCAAATCCAAATTTAGATACTTAACAGTAGCATGACCTGGGAAAGCCACTAATTCTCCATCTGCCTCAGTTTCCTAAACTGTAAAATGAGAATAATAATACTCTTTACCTCACACCGTAGTTGTGAGGATCAAATGAGACAATATTTGTAAAGCACTTAAGCACAGTGCATAACAGTAGGCACTTAATAAATGCCTGTCTTTTTTCCCCTTCTTTCCACTGTATCATTCTGCCTTATTATCATCTTTCGGATGCACAACCGGGACCACTATTTGACCATAGCTGCTTTAAATAGATATAGATTTTTTTCAACAATAAACAATTCAATTCAACAAACTTATCATGGAGCTACTCTGTACAATGAACTACTCTAAGGAACTAGGGCAATATAAAGGTAGAAAATATATTGTCCTTGTCTTGAAGTAAGTTACAGTCTAGAAGGATTAAGGGAGAGGTAGGCACTAATCAATATGCAAACATTCTCTATTTCTCACAATTTTATTTCAAAACTCATGATGCAAATGATACCATACAAAGCATTTAAAGATATTAGTTTGACTATGTAGAAAAATCACTAAGTCTCTAAGTATAGTGGTAAAATGAATTAGTTTTTTATTATTATTTCTCATAATAAATTATTTTATTATTTTGCAAAGCTCACATTTTCTATATTTTGAATTGATCATATACACAAACATCTGAAATCTCAAGGCAAGGGTTCAGTGACTCCTTGTATTCATATTCTGTATTATGATGTGGAAAAAAAAATCAATCAACGAAAAGTTAAAAAAATGCTTAGAATTTCATATACTTTTCCCCCTATGGCAAAAATGACTGTTAAGAATCTAGCAATAACATTATGAAGGGTTACAGTGTTTTCAAGTCAGTGAAAAGCCTAAAGAGAAGGAGAAAAAAACACAGGGAGTAGAGAAAATACATCAAGAACTAATAAAATGAAAAACCCTCTAAATATTTTTTTTAATCTTAACTGTCAAAGAAGCTTAAAGGAGAGAGAGTTTCAGTATTTTTAATAGGAAATGAGCTTTTCTATCTCCAGTGCATTTTTCCACTTGGTCCCCCTAGACTTAGGTTGACATTGCATTCTCATCACAATCTCACATCACAATGGCATCACACTGGTATCATCATTAAGTCTCTGCAGACTTAAATTAAAATTCTTTTGTCACCATATTAAACACATAATGGATTTTTTTGATGCCCAAAGTTACTTTGGAGCTATCATGAGATTAGTGCTGAAAATTAACTCTTCATCCTTCTGTGCTTCATGTAACTAGGGAATTCAGAACAGTTCCTTTGAATTTCCTTAGTTTATACAGATTTTTTAAGTCCCATTTTTAAATGCAAAGATAAATGTAATAAGATGATTAAGTGGAATCCAACTAACTTGAGCCTTCAGTTGATTAGGATCTTTTCTTGTGGGGACTATGCCATATTTTGAGTAGAGAGGCAAATTCTAAGGCAAAAAGAAGCAAAAGAAGTTAGGGAAATTTTTGGGAAAATACTACCTTCTAGAGTATGCCTGATCTCTTAAAACATACAAATCTAAATATGTTGAGAATGTTGAGAACAGGTGCTGCAAAAATGTGTATTGAAAGCAAGAAAGCATAAAATTGTTTAAGACAATTCTTCTATTCTTCTTATCACTGTTAATAAATGTTAGCTGACCATTATGTAGCACTTGAAGGTATATAAAACTCTTTACATGTATTATCTCCTTTGATTATTTTTCTGATGATGTAAGAGAGGAATCTATGGATAGAGACAGCCTTGGAAATAGGTTGAAATCCTGACTCTGACTCCAACTGGCTGAGTGACTTTGGACAAGTCACTTAATATCATACTGTCTCCTGCAACTCCTTAAGGCTAGAAGTTGCAGCAGAGATATCAATCTACATGAATGGAGGGAATTTCTATATCAAGTCCCTTCCCACTTACCCCCACCTGGGTCATAGATCTCGATTCCTTTATACATCTTCCCTGCCCCTGCCTTAAGAATTTCCAGTGATATAAGTAGGTATAAATGACATTGGAGATGAACCCGACAGATTGAAAACTCTATGCAGATTAAGACATTCTGATAGGAAAATGAGAGTAAATTGTTATTTTTTCTATGTCTAATCCACATCATCTTGGCATATTGGGCCTCCTGAAGAACAAAAGAAATTTCTCTAAATGTATGATGAATTGCTGTTGTCCATAGTTCTTCATTTTCTATGTGTCTATAGTTAGCTCAGTATTCATTTTGAAAGAAATTACAGGAGAATGCTATTACAAACATCATTGTGAACTCACAAATAGTAGTTACTTTGGAGGATTGGTATGTTATACAGTTTACAAGTTCATTAACATAGCTAAATGTAGAACCCACATATAATAACATGTGTTGCAGTGGATGGTAGGTACAAGTCTTGGCTTCCACTCATATTACCTGGGTAACCTTGGACAAATCATTAACTTCCTAGTGACCTGTGCAACTCTCTGAAGACAGGATCAGAGCAGGTGCTAACTTTCCTGAGCAGTGATAATTTCTATGTTGAGTTCCCTGTAACGATAACATGAGTCAGGAACAACACATACAAAATATTATTGTATCACTTTTCTCTTTCTCTTTGTGTGTTGTTTTCCCCGTTAGAAGGTAAGCTCCTTGAGTGCAGAAACTATCCTTTTGCCTCTCTTTGAATCTCTTGCACTTAGCACAGTGCCTGGCACATAGTAAGTTCTTAATGTTTGTTGACTGACTGATTATAAAAACAAAATATAACCTTACGAAAGAATTTGGGTGGTCTCTAGAACTCTATATCATGAAGCATTATAATTAGAAATAAGGGATCATAATGGATTTTTTTTGTCCAGAGACATGATTTCATGACTGCAGGGAGATGTTGCTGTGGACACAACTGACATCTATCAATGCATATCAGCAACTCCTCTGTAACCTATAATCATAGAGTCTTGCCTTGGCATACTGAGAAATTTACTTACTTGCCTAAGTCCAAATAGCTAATATTGAACTTAACGAAAGCTAGAGGCAGGGTTTTAATTAATGTTTTCCTAATTTCAATGCCAACTAAGTATCCCATGACATGATTTTTCTCAGCCCTTGAAGTAGTAACCAAAAAAAAAAAAAAAAGGAAAGGGAATGGGGACAAGAAAGGGAAAGAAAGGAAAGCCTTCCCTCAAGGAACTTATGTTCTATTGGGGGGTACAAAAACTACATGCAATCTGTTTTACCACTTCTAAGAGTTTATTGCCATAGCATTTTAATGTATCATATCAAATGATATTTACTCTTTCAGAAGCTTTTTCTAGCTCAGTAACATGAAACATATGACTTGATGGTTAGTACTAATGTCTGAACAGTTAACACCTCTAGTTGCACTAAAGTTTTTCTTTGAGACGCTATCCCCTATCTATACCAGGACATTTAAATGTGATCATTTTCTTTGATGAATATGTAAATTTCATGGTGGTGGAGGCAAATGATTATTAATAATGAATTTGACACATTAATGGTACCTGCTAAAACTTTGGTCAATATTTCTTATGAAACACCAGCCACTTGTTATAATTATCCTAATTAGGCTTTTAAAATGCCTGTCAATATCTGAAGAAAGATATTTTCTTAAGCCCTCTTCATGGGTGCTTATAATGCCCACTGATTTGGATGTGGTTCCAGCTGTGCAGGCCTCATTTCTTAAATTCAAAATTTTATGAGGAAAATGTCTAGAAGAGATTGCCTCAAATGTTTGATTATATCCTTCTATATGGAGTACAAGGCAATTGCTAGTATACGGTCAGATGAAAAGAGCCACTTTTGATCCTTGGCACATCTGATTTTCTCTTCCATAATCTGAGTTTATACATTTAAGAATTCAGTTTTAAGATAAAAATGTAAAGAGAAGTTCCTTTTAAATTTTTTTCTTTTCTTTTTTTTTTTTGTTTCTTTGCTTTTGTTTTTCAAGAGACAGAAAGGTCAAGTAAGAAAAACTAACTTCAATGCAAGTCACTTTAAAACTACTAAAAGCAGCCCTTGTTCAGTATAAAACTGAGTTTAGGCTCAACATATTCAATGTTATGGGAAAGTAAATAATAAATTAAACCTTATTTTCCTCATCTAAGCTCCCATTCCATTATCTGCCCTAATTTTTTTTTGAAATCCTGCTACCAGATCAGAATTTAATCCAGTTTAATCTGGCAAAACTTTACTACTTACCAACTATGAGCAGAGCACTGAGATTCTGAGGAAGATGAAAAGATTCTGTTGAAAAAAAAAAAACAGCAGCTCTCTGTATTGTGGTGTCAGCTTAACAAAGGGATGTGAAATATGTTCTTCATTACTAGAAGGACCCACGTATGCCTTCCTTATAACGAGTTTCTCAGAACTTGGACATGTTAGATTAGAAATAGTAGTTTGTGGGCCTGTACAAAGTCAAATTGGTTCATGTGCTAGAATTTAGGCCTTGTCCTAAATCTCTCTAAAGATGAAATCATATATCATATTCCATATTTTCAGCTCTGGTTGCTTAAGATCAATAGAGGTGATTTCAAGGAAGGTGTCAGTTTTAAATTGCAGGGGTATCTACATACTAATAAAAAGAAAATTATTTCCTCCAGTCAGTCCACATGACTCAATGGAGACTTCAATTTTTAATAATAACAATAATAATAATAATAAATTTCCATGTACATACTAGAAAGATATTCCACTCAATTCTTGACACATTTGGGATTCTTCTGAAATTAATTTTATTACCTGGACTCTAAGGAGGGAAGGTGAGATATTCTGAAACCCTTGGTGTCATATCCTAACCATGGTATTGCAATTAATAACAATGCAGACAGTCTCAGGCAGGAACATATGTGCTGTTTACAGAGGCTGATGATTAATCCCCTTTGGATGCATCATAGATAATGTGAAAGGTAATATTGTAAATAGGTATTGAATGTCATGGTGGTGCTACCTGTGGAGGGCCTAGCATTATAGTTTAAGTAGATTGAACTAGATTCCATGATCAATAGGACATCATTGAGAGATAATTAGATTTAGAGAAGGAGTACCTAGGTTTGAATCCTAGCTTACTACCTATATGACTTTGGTCAAGTTGCTTAACCTCTGTTTTCTTATCTATATTGTGAAAAGTTTCAACTATCTGACATTCAAGATCTCTTTCTGCTCTAAATCTATTATCTTGGAAAATCTTTGAATGCATGAGGCACATGACCAAATATATGTATGAAACTAATCATCATAAGACAAAAACAATCTAAAAAAAGAGACATTTGAGTTCCAATGTCAAAAAGAAAAGGAAATCAGTTTTTTAAAGTCAGTCTTTAGAGTAAAACATATGAGTCCCTGTTTCATAATTCAGGCATAATTGTTTTGTTTTTGATTTTTTGGTATCTATCACCTTTTGGTTAATCTCTATTTTTTTCAGCTCTAGGGAGGTATTGAGAGATAAAATGTGAACAAATTAATAACATGAAATCTGGGTATCAGAGTTGTGAAAAGCTGTTGGCTAGGAATGGTGTAAAAGTAATATTTATTAAGTAAAAAATTGTTAAAAGAACATACATCCATAAGGCTAACATTATTGAATATAAAACAAATGGATCCATTCAGAAGGGGGTTAAATTACAGAAGAGTCTAAGAGTTAGCTTAAATGCCAAGTTGACAACTGTGCCTGGAATGTAGGGAGTTACTGAACCTGTCTCAAGTGTCTATAAGTTGTTATGCAAGATCATGCTTACCAGTAAAATAATCAGAAATCCTACCAAAATAGCAAGGTTCCATAGGATGTGACTGCAGAGTATCCTGGGATGACCATAAACAAGCATCACCTACCCAGTAATTAGGAGCATTTACTTCTTCTGTATCACCCTAAAAAAAATCTGACAATACATAAGAGATATCTCTATTAAAACTTTTAAGATTTTCCATCAAAAGGAAGACTGAAGCCTTGGACATTTCATAGATTAGGCATACTAATACCCTGCATTAAGTATGCCCAGACTTAAGAGTACATCATAGCAATATAGATGATGATATGAGAGCAAAACATTTAAAAATTAAGATGCTGAGATTGAAAGAGATAAGGAATGATGATCAAGCAAAAGACAGCCTACTCATTTCCCTTTATGCCATGGATTTTGGAAAGGGCTCTGGTAAATGTTAACACTAACTGTTTTTGTAGAAACCCAACAAACTTTGTTCTAACACTTGAGGACAGAGGTATAGCTCAGTGGACACACGTGATCACAAGCAATGGACATGAACAAGAAAGTGGCGGAGGATAAATATCAATAGCAGTTGTCAAGATACCCTGTACTTCCTACATTCATTAGAGTAGTTTGTATGTAACAAACCCCTAAAACCCCTAGGAGGAAGTGAATTATCTTTGCTCAGCTCCTAGCAATGAGGTACCAACTGAATTTCTAGATGGGGCAGGGAAATAAGGAGGTGTTGCTCTCCTTGATTTTTAGAGTTTATAAGATGATGGAGAGGAGAGTTCAAGTTGGATCAGATCTGAAAGACTAAGAGTTCTTTGGTCATACTAAGCTATGGTTTTTTTCTTGCCAGTTGCTATTAAAAATTGACCTTTACAAAGGTGATCAAATGAGGAACATGAAAGGAACATGATAGAAGCAACTGGTTACATAGCAGGTGGCAGCCATTGACCAATGATTTGATTGGTGGGTAAAGACACACCCCTAAATGCAAACATCAGAAGCTGACATAGCTCAAGTAGCAAGTAAAGAAAAAGGGTGAATGGCAATTTGTACAAGAGGAATGGGCACTTCAGGCTGATATACCACCCCTGATTCATGACATGTGTGTGGAGAGGGGGGGAGGGAATGTATTTATTGCATGCATTTAAGTGAAACTGATTGATAAATCATTGAAAATTGGATTTCTGTAACTAATTTGTTTTCCTCTTTCTTCCTTTAATCATTACTTTTGTGCATTAAACAGCAATATTAATTTGATGGCGTGAAGTAGTAGAGAAAATTCTGGAAAAAGAGTGAGAAGACTTGAGTTATCAACTCCGTCATTGTTAGACTTTAATTTACCTCAATAGACCTCAATTTCTTCATCTCTAAAATGGAGATAATACCTTTTTTTGCCTATTTTGTAGGGTTGATGTGAGGATGAAGTGGAATGTATATGGAAGTACTTTGAAAATTCTGGATATATAGTTGAGAATTCTTTATATAGAGATACATAATTGAGATATAATATTGAGAGGTATAGTTGCCTAGTGGATAGAGAACTAGTCATCGATTCAGAAAGAACTGAGTTCATGTCCTATGTATGCCTCATACTGAATATATGACCCTAGGCATGTCATTTAACCTCTTGGTGCCTTCAGGCAATTCTTTAAAATTTCAAATTTAATTTTAGAATAGTTGCCAATCATATACTGATGAAATTTCACCTATATAATATACACATATGTATATGTATATATACATATATACCTGTATATGCATGTATACATGTATGAATATACATACTAATGAAATCCCCTCTGATATCTACATCCCCATATGTAAATATAAATATTATAGGGGACTTTATATAAATTTATATATATACATATATTTATAGTCTCCTCTAACATGAGTTATAAGTATATATTTACATATATATTTATATCATATTTGTGTGAGTAAATGTCTGTGATTTTACTTGTAGGAAATGCCAGTTGAGGAGATGCCCTCTAGTTAATGCCTTTTCTTCAAGTTACAATTTTAGAATTGCCTTGAGCAGTGAAAGATACCATAACTTGCCCAGTGTCATATGACCAATATGTGTCAGATGCAGGGACTTGAATTTAGGTCTTCTTGTCTCCTATTCCAAAACTCATTTAAAGGTTTTTTTTTTTTGAAGTCTGACTTTTTTTGGCTATTGAAAATGTCTGTTTAGACTGACTTCAGAAAAACCTGTAAAGACTTGTATGATCTGATGCTGAGTGAAGTGAGCAGAACCAGGAGAACATTGTACACAATAACAGCCTCGTTGTGCAATGTCTAATATTGATAAACTTAACCCTTCCCAGCAATACAAGGATCTAAGACATCTCCAAAGGCCTCATGATGAAAAATGCTACCCACATCCAAAGAAAGAACTATGGAGTTTGAATGCAGATCGAAGCATACTATTTGCTATTTTTTTTCTTCTGTTGTGTTTTGTTTCCTCTTTCTGGTGGTTCCTCCTATTGGTTTTAATTCTTTCTTACAACATCACTAATGTGAAAATGTTTAATAGGAATGTACATATATAGCTTATATCAGATTGCGTGTCATCTTGAGGAGGGAGGTAGGGAGGGAGAGGGAGAAAAATTGAAAACTCAGAAGCTTATGGAAGTGATTGTTGATAATTCAAAATAAAGTAATTAATACTTTTTTTCAAAAAATGTCTGTTTAGGACCATGGAATGTCATAAAAGATGCTCCATATTATGTGGTAGAAAACATTTTGACCAGGTAGCAGCAGAATTTCAGAAAGTGTTAGAGACCTAAAATCATTCTTGATGAGAATTTATATTATATACATAGTAGTATACCTATATAGTAGTATATCTATATCTAACTATATCTATCTATATCTATATCTATCTATCTATCTATAAATCTATATATCTATATCTATGTCTATGTATACCATGATCAAACTTCCAGCGAGTCAAGAAGTACAGTCAGA
This sequence comes from Vombatus ursinus, assembly GCF_900497805.2. Lineage (NCBI taxonomy): Eukaryota > Metazoa > Chordata > Mammalia > Diprotodontia > Vombatidae > Vombatus > Vombatus ursinus. The sequence continues at coordinate 52,736,071 of NW_020954596.1, forward strand.
GCCCTGAAGGATAGCAAAATTCTCTGAATGGGCAACTTACCTTCTGACCCAATCAATGACCCATTTAAATGTCTTCTCAGAAGTCTACATGGATTTTTTTATAGAGAGAGCAGAAAACATGTCAGGATTTCAAAAGTATTATTACTATTTTCTAAATAAAAAACAGGGAAATCTGAATGAAACTATTGATAGATTCTTAAGTAGCCATACAAATTTCAAAGACTGACACAGCTCCTTGAAAATATTGTCAGGTGTATCAAAGCTCAGACAGACAGAGGCAGAAAGAGAGGAGAGAAAAGAGAGAGATATTTTTTCTCTGCCAAAAGGTGAAAAAATTGAACTGAAAGGAAGAGAAATAAAATGGCTAACAAGGAATTCAAATCCAACATATGGGGTAGGGGGAAGTGGCATGTAAGGAAAACCTTCCACATGAAATAAGTTGCCTTGGGAGGTAGTGAGTACCCCATCACTAGAAGTCTTTAAGCAAAGACTAGATTACCATTTGTAAGATGAAGTAGAGGTTATTATTGCTCAGCCATAAATTGGATTTGATGGTGCCCTTGGCCTAACTCTGCCACATTGTAATGTGTCTCCATCTGAGCTTAGATCCTAAAGATACAATGGCCTGTAATGTAGTACCAGAAATTTCTTCCCGTTTGATACACCTCTCCTTCTCCATGTTTTAAAGTTTTCTGACATTGGCTTCCACAACCACATCTAGAAGAGATGATTTTTCAGTAGTAGATAATTTATCTGAGTCTAGATACTCAAAATAATTTAAAACAGTTACTTGCTGCCCTACTAGCTCCTTACCTAGGGTTGGACTCCAATACTTTAGTAATCATGTTATCTCTACCTTTCCCAGTTTGAAGATTGTTCCTTGAGGGTGGAAACAAGTGAAGCCTGGGGGAAAGAATGTCAGAGATCTATTACCTTAATTAATTTCATTTGAGTTTAATTTTCATCAGTGCGTGGCTCCCTAAGTAACCTCACCACCTCAAGACCCTTACCTAGTTCCTTCTTCATATCCAAAGAGAGACATAGGTTCAGAGAATGCCTCCAAAGAAAATACATTCATCAAGAAACACAGAAGGTATGCTACTCATCGAGTCAAACCCTGGATGAGTACCTTCACTTAATGAATAAATTATGGTAACTCATAGTAGAATGACAAGGAAGAAGATTGAGAGACTGGAGCAAGGACAGAGAACTTACTGAGTCCTGTGATCTTGCTCAAGTTTTTCACCTAATAATCAGGTTTCTAGAATACAGTAGATTGCCCCCAATCACAATGAAAACAATGTCTATATTACCAGCATTAGGGTCTTGTAAAAATAATTGTGCGTTACTATGACCAAGAAAAATGCAAATGCCTGGTATGTCACATTTATTTTAGTTTCAAAAGCTAGAATGTAAAATAGATTTAACATAATTATACAATTAATGACATATTAACTAATCCTACCTTGCTTCAAAACTTGAAGGACAAATTGATGACCAAATTATAAATGTTTCTATAAATAGTCTATAGAAAGAATCCTTAGATAGATCTTTATTTTACTGTTCAAAAATACATTTGAATTTTGGTAAATAAAACAATTTAACACAAAGTGTCAACTGAAAGAAAATTAAATATGACACATAATAATGTGTTAGATTTTTTATCTCATTCCTGATGATGAGTACTCAATTATTTAATCAACAGACATTTATTTATTAACCTCCTACTATGTGCCAGGCACTGCACTAAGTAAGATAATATAAAAGCTTTCCCTTTAACAAATATATAAATACATAACAAATATATAACAAAAATATAGTCAAGCAAAACATCCACATATTGATCATGTGTGAAAATATAAGTCTTATTCTACACCTACCATCTTCTACCTACCTTCAGGAAATAGGAAGCATGTTTCATCATCAGTCCTCTGGAGCCATATTCAGTCACTTCATTGATCAAAGTTCTGAAGTCACTTTCCTTTACAGTAGTGGGCAGTAGTTACTGTATAAATTACTGTCTGGACTATGCTCAGTTCACTCTACAGCATAAGATGATATTAACATGATTTAAAGCTGAAAGGGACCTTAGATATCATGGAGTTTAAACCTTTCATTTTACAGATGAAGAGAATGAGACTTAGATGTTTAGTGACTTATCCAATGTCACACACCTTTGAAAGTCTGAGTTAAGATTAGAACTCAAGTCTTTCTGACTTCAAGTCTGATGCTCTATCCACTGTGCAAACTTTGCCTTCCATCAATATATAGTATGCAAGTCTTCAAAGGTTTTAGGGATTTTTATGGTAGATTTGGGCTACTCTAAGACCTTTAGTAAAGTTATTTTGATCAGAATTCTACTTTTTTATGACTTAAATAGATAGTCTTGGACCAGAAGGATAGACATGAAAATAAGAATCAGTCTTTGAATCTCTATTGCCTTAGGTACTTCTGAGTTTTCACATCATCGAACTTATTTCTTCTAAGTGACTAAATCATCATTAAACTTGATTTTTTAAGTCAGCATCTCACTGAGTTTAATTTAATGTATGTGGACAGTTTCTGTGTGCTGATGATATCTTTGCAAGACTGAATATCACATTTCCTTTGCTTTCTCTCATGTATGAGAAGCAATCACTTCAGCTGTGCTGAAAAGCTCTTTTGGCAGGAGCCCAGCTCCCGCTCAGTGGTTCCATGGATACTACACTACTGGCGAGTTTCATTTACGGATTTGGTACTTTTCAAAGCCAAGTTCCAGAAACTGCTTACATATTTCCCAATTCTCTCTTCAAGTTTTAGTTTTGCTCTGTGAATCCAAAGTTTGTTGATGTATTCTAAATAAAAAAACTCTTTTGTGTATTTTTAATGAGATGTACCCAGGATGAGAATGACATATTTAGTCCTACTCTATAAGGAAGCTGAAATATTTGCAGTTTAAATATAATTTAGGAAAACAAAAAGTTATGATCAAAGAACTCACCTTAGTTCCAAGATCTGTTTTCTTTGCCCATTAATCAACTTAAAGTTTTACAATGACAGTTCTAATGCAGTGAACCTCACTGAAATTCAGGAATGCCATTTATTTCTGGGAAGAACTCAGCTATTTTTGTGGGCAAAGTTTTCCTTTATGTCCTCTGGTTTGTGTAAGCTACAGAGAAGATGACTAACAAAGTAGAATTGGCCTTTGCTATACAGGAGCCTCTTAAATGAGGCAGTGTAAACCTTTTCTTAAAAAATCAAGTCTTTTAGGGGAAGATAGGGATTAAATCCCTTGGTGGTACTGTTGACTGGATGGAACTGGCCTCTAACCTGTGGGTGGCCAGAAACAAACAGAAAAGGCTAGAGGCAGGAGAGTCAGGAATCAAATAGAAGTTAAATTTCAAAGTGAATGAAATGGTTTCCAAGTGAGGACACATATGTCAGAGCCCCATCCCTAGTGGGGATGGAGGGGACCCAAGGCAGCGTAGGGAAATCTCAATATTTATACTTATGGCTAGGTGGTGAGCTGTAGCTCACTTTCATTGTAGACAATGAAAGATAACAGCAACAATGAGACAAGTTTGATTCATAGCAGGGACTCATGACCAGAACATGGGTACTTGTCCGAGATTGTCCAAATTCAGAGAACACCTGGTGCTGGTGAAAGCAATACAATTATTATATAAAACAATTCTGGGATTTTGGTGTGGCTGAGGTCTTCCAGAGGGTGAGTGCAAAGGATTGTTGTTATGCCAAGCTCAGGGTACAACTTGCTTGCTGGGCCTGAGTTCTGAAAAACAAGATGTCTCCTAATATCTTCACATTTCTTTGTACTTGCCAAGAATCCTAAATAACATAATAAACATAAGAAAGCACTCCTATAACATTAATGCTTTAAGCTAATGAGATCTGAAGTCAATGGAAAAGCAGTTTGAAGTATCTGAGAATGGTGGAATTTTTCACTGCATTCAAAATAGAGTGATTTATTTTTCTAATTCTTTAAGGTTTCAAAACTGACCTCATCTTTTGTGTTTCCCCTAAGATTTCTTTTGGTTTTGTGTGATGAAATTAAAATCACAGAATGACATTTAGCCTATGTTCAGTAGACATTAAATGCCTACTGATTCTTAATAAATGTTTTATTTTTCAAAGTAGATGCCTAATGAAGTTTGTGGTTGTACATTTTAGAATAAGTTGTAGGTAAACATATATACACACATATATACATATGTATATATGTGTGTATTTACATATGTATGTGCATACATACATGTGTGTTTCCATCAACAAACATATGTAACAAGTAGTATGAGAGAAGTCATCTCAGCAATGTATGATCATAAAAGGAGAGGGAGAGGTCATGTGGCAAGAACAAGAGAAAATAGATGATAAACAAAGATAATACATTGTGCCAAACCCATGAAATGCAATTAAAAAAATAGAAGAAAACTTCCAGCAGGTTGAGTTCATTGTCTTTAAACAACATGAATAAGAATAACACATCAGAAAGCATGACTGTATTACAATATGCACTGGTCAAGGAAGTGCCTATATTGATGTATTCTCCAAACCGTTGAAGTATTGTGTGAATGAATGAATAATAGATGCTTGAAAATGTATTAAGTGCTTAATATGTTCTAACTACTGTGTTAAGCACTGGGGATACAAAGATGAAAAAGTTCCTGTCTAAAGGAGCTTTCATTTTTAAAATGGAAAAACAACACATATCCACAGAAGTGATCATAGAAAGGAGTTTTGTTCTTAAGAGGTGATGGAGGTTCCAGGTCAAGCACAGAACATATTGGTCCAAGTGGGGAAGAGCAAGTGAGCAGTAGCGTGTAGGTGATGAAATGGTATGGGTATATGGTTAGATCAGATATGAAGATGGATGAAGTATGCACTAGTTTCTAGGGCCAGTCAGTAGAAATTGTTGGCTAGGTGGACTAGTTCACATTCCCTATGGATGGACCCTAGGGTAGGATCTCTAACCCAATGGATTGATTTCCCTAGAAAGGGAATGAGGGCCAGAGCACAGCTCAGGAAGAGCCAGCTATGGCTATCTCTGTCTCAGGTCTGTTTTGGAGAGTGCTGGTTTAGGCATGGAGGAGCAGGTCGGCAGTAGCAGGCATATGAAGAGCTGGCCTGGCTGCAGGGGTGGGTGGATTATGAGGTTGAAGCATAGTCTGGAGTCTAGGCGAGCCCGTAGCTATAGCGAACTAAGACACCTAGTTGGCACACACTCACTAACCAACTGGGAGGTATTGGAGTTCATTGCAATGATCGGTGCTCTGTATTAAAAAGAAATCCTTACTCCATTTCATATCAATTCAATAAATATTTTTAAGCAACTACTAAATGCTAGGGGTTGTATTAAGAGCTGGAGATACAAAGAAGAAAAAGAAAGACAGTCCCTGATTTCAAAGAGCTTCTAATCTAATGGGAGAAGGCAACTCACAAAAGGAAGGTGAAAAGGAGGGGGGCCAGGGAATAGCTCTCTAAGCCTCTAGAAGCAAATACAGACTCCTCTGGTATTGAAAGCATTTTACAATCTGACTCTAACTGACCTTTCTAGCCTCGTATGTTATTCTCCTTCCCATACTCAGCAGTCCAGCAAAACTGTCCTTCCTGCTGTTGCTCACATACAAGGCTCTATCTCCTGTCTCTGTTCCTTTGCAACAGTGGCTCCATGCCTGGAATGTACTTCCTTCTCATCTTCACCTCTTAGAATCCCTTGTGTCCTTCTAAATTCAGTTCAAGGGCAACTTATTACATGAAACATTTCCTGATTTCCAGCTCCTTATGCCCTCCCTCCCCCAAATTATCTTGTATTTATTTTGCATGAATTTACATATATTTATGTGTGCACATTTCATCTACCCCAATTAAACATAAGATCATTCAGGGCAGCAATTCATTATTTTCTTTATATACCTAAAATCTAGTATAGTTCTTGGCATTTAGGATGCTATTAATAAATACTTATCGATTGATTAATTGATGAGTGATTTTATTGGTTAGAGCACAGTAATTGGAGTCCAGAAGACTTGGATCACAATTTTGCCAGCACAAGCTAACTGAATTCCCCTGGATAAGCCACTTAACTACTCTGCCTCAGTTTTCTCATTTGTAAAATCAGAGGGGCTCAACTTAGTGGTCTCCAAGGTCCTTTCCAGTATGCAAGCTGTGATCCTATAATCTTATGATTAAATATTGAGAACAACAAGGCTAATGCATGCCTAGAATGATGAATTTAATTGAATAAGATGAAATACAATGTGGGAAATGTGAAGTCTTACAGTTAAGTGCAAAAAAAATCAATCTCCAAAGTAGAGTATTGAAAGATAACTAAACCATAATTTCTATGAAAAAATATTTTAGACTAGGTCAGTATGCAATGACATTGAGACATGATAGCAAAAAAAGAAGCTGATATGATTTTTTTTTTGGTGGGGAGGTATGGACCTAGGATTTCATCAATGTCAGTAACTCCCAGTATGGAAACTCCTCCTATTGATCTGATGCAAATTAGCTGTATTTTATAATCTTAGAGGCTTACCTGGGACACTGGGAGATTAGGTGACTTGCACTGATCACAAAGCTAGTATGGTTCTGAAGCAGAACTTAATCATAGTAACACAAAGTTGGCAGAGACTTTAGTGATATTTGAATCTTGGCAGTCATTTTAGGAGTATCTATGCATGTGAAGAAGAGGAAGGAACAAACATTTATTAAGTACCTACTATCTGCCAGGCACTGTGCCTAAGCACTTTATAAACATTATCTCATTTGATCATCACCAAAACCCAGGTCTTCATCATTCAAAGACCAGGGCTCTCTATTCACAGCTTTTCATAGCAGGAGGTCACACTATGCATTATGGTGCTCAGAGCATCCAGAAGAAGGAAGATTGCTCCGGCCTGGTCAGACTTTGTCTGGAATAGCTTGGTCAGCTAGGGCTTCTAATTCTCTATCTAGCATGATCCCATTTTAGGAAGTTGTTCAGTTATTCAGTCATGACCCTGTGGACCATAGCACATCATTTCAATATCATAACTTTTAGCATTTTAATACTATCCATGGGGTTTTCTTTGCAAAGATACTGGTGTGGTTGGTCATTTCCTTCTCACCAATCGGTGGATCCCCTGTTGTCAGAACTCTCCACCATGACCTGTCTATCTCTGTGTGGCATAGCTCATAGTGTCATTGAGCTACACAAGCCCCTCTTCCATGACAAGGGGACATTTCAGGTAACACATAAAGTTAACTGCACATCTAACATAAAGTCAATCTCTGTCTCTAACACATACTGGTTGTATGACCTTGGACAAATCACTTAACCATTCAGTGCTTTAGGCAACACTCACACTTTAAATTGCAAAGAAAAGGCAGGGCAAGAGTGGTACAGAGCATTTTCTTATCTGGGGACTTCTGTACGTTGATGAAAACATAGGTCCAGTCCCTATGCCCTAGTGTTAAATGAAAACATTGGATGATATTAGTGCTTAGAACTACCTACTATATTCATATATGCAATAGTGATGTCATTCTTCTTTACAAACACATATATTACACTTGTCCTGCTACCTCTGTATTCCTGACCCATCCTGGAACTTCCCTCAGTACCTGGGACCTCCTTCTCATGAAACAGCATACCATCCCTATTTCCTGTTCTCCATAGAATATTTCTTTACCAGGCCCACCCCCCCTTCTGGCAGTGTTGAGCTCCTTCACATACTCCTTTCTCTCTCTTCTCCCCAAGTGTCGTGTGATATTTCTCAGTATCAGCTAACAAGTGTCTGAAACTAGATTTGAACTTGGATCTGCCTGACTCCCAGCCTGGTCCATTATGCCACCTAGCTGCTCCTAGACTAAGGAAGATCACAATTCAAATCCAGCCACAGACATGTACTATCTGTGTGACCCTGGACAAATTGCTTAACCTCTATCTGCCTCAGTTTCCTCAAATGTAAAATGTGGATAATAATAGGAACTACCTTCCAGGGTTTGTTTGTGATGATCAAATGAGATAATGTTTATAAAGTGCTTAGGCACAGTGTGCCTGGCACATAGTAGGTGCTTAATAAATGTTTGTTCCTTCCTCTTCTTCACATGCATAGATGGTCCTAAAATGACTGCCAAGATTCAAATATCACTAAAGTCTCTTCCAATTTTGTGTTACTGTGATTTTGCGAAGGGCTTAGCCACTTAGGAGAAAGACTCAGATGAAAACAATGTTGAAAAATTGCTAACTTTCTCCTTCATTGTTATAGTTAATTTTCATATTTCCCTATTACACTTAATAATAACAAACTCCTTAAGACACATAAGAAACATGTTGGACTCTTTTCAGGGAATAAGTGTAGTAAAAGATTTCATTTGTTTTCCCACAAGCGATGGTGAGTGATATAACACAGAGGAGAGATGGAATAACACTTGGAGACCCATCAGTATTGTCAGCCAGGGCAGCAAGTTCTGGGGCTTGCTGGTGAGCAGCATGGTGTGATATCCAAACTTATACGGACATAGTTAATTGTATGTTGTCTCCCCTATTATAAAATGAGATCTTTGAGAGAAGAACCCATAGTTTTTTATTTCTTTATGAATCCCCAGGGCCTACCACAGTGTGTGGTAGAGGCATTTTACTAAGGGCATGTTAATTTTCAATGGAAAGACGTCTGACTTTTGGATCAAGGCCATGACTTCAAACCCTGCCTCTTTGTTGTACTCCCTCTATGACTTAGGGAAAGTCAGTTAACCACCCAGGCCTTCAGTTTCCCTATCTATAAAATGAAAAGGTTGAACTGGCTAGCCTTTGAGGTCCCTTCAAACATGAAAGCTGTGACCAGCCAAGTGGTATTACTCAAGACTTTAGTCTTAACTTCTCTCTACTTCAGTTTCTTCATGTATAAGGTGGAAGGAATATTTGTCTTAGCAGGATCATTGTAAAGGTAAATGAAACCATAGTTGTAAAAGAAATTTGGAACAAACATTCCCTACAGATATAAGGCATAATTATTTTGCAGGCTTTCAACCAGGAAATCTATTTTAACTCTCATTTACATATGGCAGATTCCCTCTGAGATATGTTTTGATGGTGGGTGCAAATGAAAGAGACCTTAGGCATATTTACAAAGCTGTGACTGGAATAGTGTCTCCTTTAAAGGTCGTAGGGTTTTTCACACCTTTTGTAAACACAACATCTCTTTAGATTCTTGAGAGAAAGAAAGAAAAAAAAGATGATGTATCCTCATTCATTTTTTTTTTTAAAATACAACAAAAATACAAGAATAGGTACAGTCTACTGGGCTAAGTAAATGATTGTGTGGGTTCTTCCTTTGTGTTAGGTGATTTTCTCCCCCTTTTAGCCAAGAGATCCCTGGAGTCAGTAAAACATTATCCATGGTAAGAATATGTTTAAGGATGGGTGTGGTAGCACAAATCTATACTTACTGCTACTGGGGGAGGTTGAGGCTGGTGAATTGCTTGAGTTCCATAGTTCTGAGCTTCAATAGGACTAAAACTATTTGGGAGACAATTCTAAGTCTTGCACCAATATGTCTAACCCCTGGGAGCCAGAGATCACCAGTAATTCAAGAAGGGGCAAATCAACCCAAGTTGGAAACTAAGTAGATCAAAGCATTCATGTGAACCAACAGGCCACTTCTGGCTTAAGTGACATAGGGAGACCCAGGAAAGATGGAAGCAAACAAATAAAGATATATTAAGTGCTTCCTATGTACCAGGGAATTGGCTAAGTACTAAGGGTACAAAAAGAAGTGAAAAGAAAAAGCAATCCCTGCCCTCAAAGAGTTTATTCTAATGGGGGAAGATAATACTTAAAAGGGAGATAAAAGGGGAGAGTAGAGGGAAAGGAGTAGGTGAAGGAGTTCACTAATGGAAGAAAGAGGATGGATCTGGTAGAAGAATATTTCATGATGAACAGGCAGTAGGGATGGTATGCTGTTTCATGATGAGAAGGTCCCAGGTGCTGAGGGAAGTTCCAGGATGAGTCAGATATAGAGAGAGTTGCTTTTGGCCAGCAACCCTGAGGGCATTCCAGCCCGGTTTTTACACACACGCACACACACACACACACACACACACACACATGTGTGTGTGTGTGTGTGTATACATAAAGGGCCATCCCTTGACTCACTTTTTAAAAATTTTTTATTAATTTATTTTGATTTATCAACAATCACTTCCATAAGCTTTTGAGTTTTAAATTTTTCTCCCCCTCCCTCCCTACCTCCCTCCCCAAGACAGCATGCAATGTGATATAGGCTATGTGTATATATATATATATTCCTATTAAACATATTTTCACATTAGTGATGTTCTAAGTAAGAATTAGAACCAATAGGAGGAACCACCAGAAAGAGGAAACAAAACACAACAGAAGAAAAAGAATTAGCAAATAGTGTGCTTCGATCTGCATTTAAACTCTATAGTTCTTTCTTTGGATGTGATAGCATTTTCCATCATGAGGCCTTTGGAGATGTCTTAGATCCTTGTATTGCTGAGAAAGGTTAAGCCTATCAATATTAGTCATCGCACAATGTGGCTATTACTGTGTATAGCGTTCTCCTGGTTCTGCTCCCTTCACTCAGCATCAGACCATACAAGTCTTTCCAGGTTTTTCTGAAGTCTGCCTGCTCATCATTTCTTACAGTACAATAATATTCCATTATGTTCATATACCACAACTTGTCCAGCCATTCCCCAATTGATGGGCATCCTCTCAATTTTCAATTCTTTGACACCACAAAAAGAGCTGCTATAAATATTTTTGTACATGTGGGTCCTTGGTTTAATTCTTAAAGAGGCCTATTCACTGAATGGGTGCTGCCTCATTCAAAGTGAGAACCTGAAAAGACCTTAGCATAAAAGGTCCAGGGAATCCCATTGCATCCTGGACCACCTCCAGTCATCCTGATGTGGACACTGGACTCAGATGACTCTGAAGGAAAAAGTGAGGCTAGTGACCTTGCATAGCCCTCCCTCACTCAAATCAAAGTCAATTGCAAGTCATGGCATCTTCTCCCTGATGTCTATGGTCCTCTTCAAGAAGGAAGGACAAATACAAGGAGTAGAGAGGTAGTAGGGCAAGTGTAATATATGTGTGACTTCACTATTGCATATGTGAATGTAGTAGATAGTTCAAGCATTAATATCACCTAGTATGTTCCTTTAACACTACGACACAGGGACCAGACCTGTGTTTTCATCAATGTAAAGAAGTTCCCAGACAAGAAAACACTCTGTAACACTAGAGCCCTGTACTTTCTTTGTTGTTTAAAAGGTCGAGTGTTGCCTAAAGCATTGTTAAGCGATTTGTCTAAAGTCACGCAACCAGTAGGTGTTAGAGACAGAGTTGGAACCCAGGTTTTTCTGGTGCCAAGGCTAGCTTTCTAACCACTATGCCATACTACCTCTTTGTTTTCCTCTATGAACAAGCTGAACATTTTTTAAATTAAAAAAAATAAAACATTTCAGTAAGTTACCAATTGCCAAAAAAAATGTGCTTAGCTCTGTTAAAATTGATCTTTGTCCTTACCAGGGTAGTGTGCTATTTTTCGGTATCACTGTGGAGCTTAAGACTGTTTTTATAGCAATTACTGTAAAGAAAAGAGCTGGAGTTTATTGGAAAGGCATGCATCTGTGGAAGTGAAAATGACTTCATTTTGATGCATGGAAGCTTAAGTGAACTCTAAGTGTCCATGTCTATAATTCTCTACCTCATGTCTATAGAATTACAGAAATCAATAAATGAAATGAGAGTTACTCATAAACTTCAGGTGAAGAAGTCAGATTGTAAATATAACAAAATTTAGATGGAAAGAATAGAAAAATAACAAAGCGTTGCCTCTAAGAAAGTGGCTAGGTTTATGAACAAAATAATCTATAAACAACATTTTATTGATTGAGGAGGTCAGATCCTATAGGGAATTAAAAAAATTAGAAACTGAAACCTTGAGTTTTAAATTTTTCTCCCCCTCCCTCCCTACCTCCCTCCCCAAGACAGCATGCAATGTGATATAGGCTATATACATACATTCCTATTAAACATATTTTCACATTAGTGATGTTCTAAGTAAGAATTAGAACCAATAGGAGGAACCACCAGAAAGAGGAAACAAAACACAACAGAAGAAAAAAAATTAGCAAATAGTATGCTTCAATCTGCATTCAAACTCCATAGTTCTTTGTTTGGATGTGATAGCATTTTCCATCATGAGGCCTTTGGAGATGTCTTAGATCCTTGTATTATTGAGAAAGGTTAAGTCTATCAATATTAGTCATCGCACAATGTGGCTGTTACTGTGTATAGCGTTCTCCTGGTTCTGCTCACTTCACTCAGCATCAGACAATACAAGTCTTTCCAGGTTTTTCTGAAGTCTGCCTACTCATCATTTCTTATAGTACGATAATATTCCATTACATTCATATACCATGACTTGTCCAGCCATTCCCCAATTGAAGGGTATCCCCTCAATTTCTTCCCTGCTATAGGACCTGACCTCCTCAGATTGTTAACTCAGTATACACTAACCCTGCAGAACCTAGGGCTATACTTCTTCACAAGTAAATTCAACTAAGGTTTTAGCTTATTACTATGAATCAGCAGGATCCTCTGCATTCTCTACTTCCTTGGAGAGAAGACAAATGGGACTAGCTCCCTACAGTTAATTCTCATGAAGGGAAAGCAGAAGGACATGACATAAAACCAACTGTGAAGACAGAAAGGGGAAAGAATCTAGATATAATCAAGACCACTAAAGTGATACTGATCCCTTGTCTTGTTTTAAACTGCTTATCCACAAAACACACTCCAATGATGCTATAATTGCTCTGGCACCTCCAGAAACAGTGGGGGTGGCTTGACAATCATCACTGATCCTTGAATTTGGGATGCAGCTTTTTCTACGAGCTTTTAATTTACCCCTATGGATGTAATTACCAACAAGTACACTCAGGCTACTGGCCTGTGCTTCCTTGCAAAAGCATACTGACCACAAAAAAGACAATTCTCCTACTGTTGTTGGGGGGGGTGTTCAAACATATGATCCCATCATGGCTGTTTTACTTGAGTTTGTAGACATTACCAAGTGTGGCAGGCAAAAGACGTCACATTATTTCCTATAGTCAAGTCATCTACATTCTACTGTAGGAAGGGAAAACTGTGATCAAGAGAGGTTAAGTGACCGGCCCAGCTCACACATGGACAATTGATAAATGGCAGAGCCAGCTTTCAAATATGAGATATTCTACCTCTATAGCTAGCATATAGGTTGCCCTGGTATATAGGGAGACCTAGAATATAGGATATGCCCAAAGTCTTAATAGTTTAAAACTTCACCAAGACTTGTGGTCAATATTAGGCTACCTATACAGGGTGTTCCAAAAGCCTTAGTACAGTTTTAAACCTTAATAATTTAAAACTACACTAAGATATTTTGTAACACCATAAATAGGTAGCCTAGCAACTATGTTATATCTCTTAAAATAGCATTTTTCAATGAAAACAATTAAAAGTGTACCCTGAATAATAACACAGACTATAGGTGGCAATTAGATTTTAGAGGGAAAGGCAGTTTTGTTTCAGACCAGTTCAATAAACACATGAAAACCAGTTAAGTGTAATACAAGTATAATACAAAAGCAGTCACACAGCAGTGCAGGTTTAATTTTCAAATGAGTGGTATAAACTCTGAGCTTAGCAGACCTTGTCCTTGTTATTCAAAGGGGGCTTTCTTGACAGAGGGACTATCATGTGGACATGCATGAATGCATTTTGAATTGGATACACATATCTTCCTATTTCTAGGTAGTGAAAAAGCTGTCACTAAGCATAGTTGTGAATTTTTGATATATGATGTCTTTACTCATAAAAAGCCAACTTGTCTCTTGTTATACTCAAGTGTGAGAGAGTTTCCCAGACTAGCCTTACAGTGAAGTGGAGGAGAGAGTCACCTGCATGGTCTGTTTCAATGTGCATTCTCAGAAATAGCTTTAGCCCATGAATATCTACCCCATTGCTCCTATACTCATCCCAGTAAAATCATTCAGAACAGTTACTGAGGACACATGGGACTTCATCCTGTGATTTCAGGACCAAGCAAAGTGGTCATCAGTAAAAACAGCAAAACAGAATCTTTAAAGGGGATGTAACCAGAAAGCTTGATACAGATTCTCAACACTGAATCCTAGAAATAGCTATGGAGTCAGGAGCTCAGATCACAGATTTAAAGCTAGAATCAGCCAAATGAAAAAATAAGTACAAAAGCTCAATAAAGAAAATAATTTCTTAAAAATTAGAATTGGGCAAATGGAAACAAATGAATTTATGAGACATCAAGAAACAATTAAAAACACAAAAGAATAAAAATATAAGAAAACATGAAATAGCGGAAAAAATAGCTGATATGGAAGATAGAGTGAGGTTAATTTAAGAATTATTGAACTACCTGAAAGCCATGATAAAAAAAAATCCTAGACATCATCTTTCAAGAAATTATCAAGAAAAATTAAAGGGTAAAATAGAAATTGAAAAAATGCACTGATCAACTCTTGAAAGAGACCCTAAAATTAAAACTCTCAGGATTATTATCACCAAATTCTAGAACCCGCAATTCAAGGAGAAAATCTTGCAAGTAGCCAGAAAGAAACAATTCAAAAATTATGCAATGACAGGCAGGATCACACAAGATTTAGCAGCTTCCACTTTAAAGGAACAGAGGGTTTGGAATATGATATTCCAGAAGGCAAAGGAACTAAGATTACCACCAAGAATAATTTACCCAGCAAAAACTGCATATAATGCTTCAAGGAGAAAATGGACATTTACTGAAATAGAGGACTTTCAAGTATTCCTGATGAAAAGCCCAGAGCTGAATAGCAAATTTGACTTTCAAATACAAGACTAAAACCATAAAAAGGTAAATATGTAATAGAAATCATAATGGATTCAAAAAGGTTAAACTTTTTTTTTACATTTCTCTATGGGAAGATGAAACATATGACTCCTAAGAACTTTATTAGAGCAGTTAAAAGATGTTTACATAGATAGAGAGCATGAGTGTGAATTTACTATGATGGAATGATTAAAAAAAATAAAATTAAGGGGTGAGAAAGAGGGATGCACTGGGAGAAGGAGGAAGAGAGAGGAAGAACAGGGAAAATTATCTCACATAAAAGGGCCATGGAAACATAGATTAAAACTTTATTGGAAACTAAATAATCTAATACTAAAGAATGAGTGGATCAAAGAACAAATCATATAGACAATAAATAATTTCACTAAAGAGAATGACAACAATGAAACAACATATCAAAATTTATGGGATGTGGTCAAAGCAGTACTTGAGGGAAAATTTGTATCTCTAAACACTTACATCCATAAAATAAAGAAGGATTAGATCAGTGAATTTGGTATGCAACTGAAAAAAAACTAGAGAAAGAATAATTAAATTAATTTAATTTAAATTAAATCAAATTAAAATTCCCAATTAGCTCAGGGATAATTCAAGAACAATTTAGTCAGTAACTGGGCAGATTAAAATATGTGTCTGAGGCTGGGCAAAGAGCTTGCACAAATTTGTTATACTCAATAAAGACACAGTGCATACAAATGTGTAACCAGAGAGAAAGGGACTATGCCCAACCCACTGACATTAAGGAAGCCTGAAATCTCCACATTACTATTATTATTGCTGGCAGCTAGGTGGCACAGTGCAAAGAGTGCCAGCCTGGAGTCAGGAAGACTTATCTTCTTGAGCACAGATTCAGGTTCACATACCTACTAGCTTTGTGACCCTGGGAAAGTCACTTAATCCTGTTTGCCTTGGTTTTCTCATCTGTAAAATGAGTTGAAGAAGGAAATGGCGAACCACTCCATTATCTGTACCAAGAAATCTCAAAATGGGGACATAAAGAGTTGGACCCAACTGAAATAACTGACCAACATTATTATTATTATTAGCTTACTGGTAGGCTAACCTTTAATCCATTATCAGTCACTGACACTTTTGCTTGAATTAATCGACTTCCATTGATTTAAGAAATATGAACCTCCACAAAGTCCTACATTGATGATACCTCATTGTGGTGGAGAGATGATCCTGAGTTCTTAAAGGCTACACTGGTGGAATGCTAACTCTGGCATTGTCTTCTATGCTGAAAAAGTTTTAAGTAGGATCTCAGCAACAGACTATGTCTGCTTTCCAAGGATCAGTCAAATTAGTATCTTAAAGTTTACCACATAAGCTGGCCACTTGGCAATTAATTATTTGGCCAAGGCAACCTATGACATAGAGAGTACAAATTGGTTCTCAGTCCTTTCTGGTGATAGATTGACAGAAACAGGAGGAAAGAGTGTTAAGAATCAGAATATTTTTAGACTGTCTATAAATTTTAATTTGCAAGCCTTAAAGTATGATAAATGTGAGGCTTAAATTTTCATCTCTAAGCACATAACTCCTAAAAAAACACTTTTAGGCATTCAAAGTCTTTTATGTATGTTATCTCATTTTATCTTCACATTATCCCTGTGAGGCAGGTGTTCTTGGTATTTCCTTTTTACAGATGAGGAAACTGTGGTTTACAGATTAAGTGATTTGCCCAGGGACACAGAGCTTAATGTGTGAGGCAAAATTTGAAGTGTATCCTGACTTCAAGTCCAGCACTCTAAACGTTGAACTACTTGGCTGTTTAATATCTCCAACCCCAAACTATCATCCATATCCCAAGTCTGTGTTTCTAGCTGACTGCTGGATACCTCCCCTGAAATACCTTGCTAATACCTTTTACTCAATGCCCAAGACTGACCTCATCATCTTCCTCTACACTTTTTGCTCCCCTTAGTTTCTCTATTTCTGTTAATGATACTGCCATTTTTCCAGTCTCCTGTCATGTAATACTGGAGTCATCTTATTTTTTCTCTTTCTTATCCCTCAAATTCAATATGATGCCAAGTCCTATAATTCCTGCCTCTGTGATGTTTTTCATTTTCCTTTACATTCTAAATGCAACAACCCTATTTCAAGTCCTCCTTTATCCTTACCTAGACTATTATTATGATATTTATCAAGTGCTTCACAGAAATCTAGGTAAACAATGTCTAAAGAATTTGCTTGATCTACTTGGAATTCTCAGGTCCTCTGACTTTACATCCAGCCTTCTGTCCACTATACTTTGCCAAGGCAGAATGTAATCTCTGTACATTTTAAGTTACTTCACAATTACTTCCAGTGCTTTAAAAGAAAATTTAAGTATAATACTTGTATTTATCAACTAAATATATACAAACATATACACACGTGTGTATGTGTATGCATGTATATGTTTAGAACTAATTTTCACTCTTGTCCTTCCTCTCATCAGAGTATAAGGTCTTTGAAAGCAGGGCTTTTGGAATATCTATCATTATTTCTTTATTTCCTAAGGAAAGTAAAATTTGTTTTTTTTGACAATTTTGTTTTGAACCAATTGGCCCTTACTATGTCTTCTCTTCAGAACCTTTCTAGTACTGAGTTTATCCTGCTATCAGTACTAAGTGTGGGTAGCAGAGTTTGTTAATGAAGGAACTAGTTTTCAAAATCACAAAGGACTCAGAACTCGATGTTGCTTGGTAGACCTTTTCATTTCATCTTAAAGTAGCATTGGTGTTATACTAAGTTTCCTCACCTTTGGTAGGAATTACTGCCTCATTTTAGTTAATTGATTTATTGTGGGAAAAGCAGAGATGAATGTGTGGAATACACACACACACACATACACATATATGTAAGCTAGACAGACTGACAGACAGAGAGATAGGTAAATTATTGTGACTTCTAAGAATTTTAGCATTATTTGGGCATTTAAAAAGGAGTATATATAGATCAATGGAATAGGTGTGAGTTGACTATGATGGAATGATTTAAAAAAAATTAAGGGGTGATATGTGTGTTACTAATTAATGTTACTCAACACTAATATAATGTCAGCCCTAAGAAAGTCCATTCCCTTCATCTATTCCACATATCAGGGGTAGCTAAGTAGAGGGGTGAAAAGAGTGCTAGACTTGGACCTAGGAAGTCCTTCGTTCCAATATTGCCTCAGATATCACAGTATTGTTGTAAGAATCAAATAAGATAACAAAGTACTTAAGCACTATCTAAATGTGATCTGTCATCCTCATCATCATCATTAGTGCTATTGTGGTAGTAGTGTTATTTTATGAAATGTTATATGATCTTGTATTATGAAAGGTAGTCTCATAGAGTAGATAAACTGTGAGACCTAGAGTCAGGAGAATTGGATTTGAATTTCAGTTCTAAAACTTTCTGGCCTTGCTATCATGCTTCCGTGAGCCCTAGTTTCCTAATTTGAAAGGTGCATAAAAACTGTTTGACCTACCTATGTCACGATATTGTGAGAAAGTTGCTTTGTACACCGTAAAACATTATATAAATATAAGCCCTTATCTCCTGCTTAAACAAACTTTCATACCATTATATAGTTGTCTTGTGTTGTCTTTCCTTATTTAGTAAGGAGATTTAGATATCGAATACGAATTTATCTCTTGTCATCCATTAGCTGAATATTGCCTTGAGAGATCAACAATCTGTTACTGCTATAGGTAGGGTTATTTAGTTAGCTTGAGATTCTCTTTTGTTTGCATTTTAAAAGGTTAATCAACTAAGACACAGGTTTGTGTGTGAGCATGTATATGTGTAAATGTGTGTGTATTATCCCTGTGGTTGGTAGCTTATTACCAATACCTATTACATTTATATCAGTATTCTGTCCACAGATTTTTCTAGTGAAGATTTTGCCCATGTGTTGAAATTAAATTCCCACTTCTTTACATTTATTATTCTTTTAAGACCTTTGAGATTGAGTTGTCACCACCATTCTTAATTAAGAAAACAGATCATCAATTCAAGTTTGTTATCTTTTGCTCTTTGTTCCCTTTGTCTTAATAAGAAATTCATGTTTTCATATTTTTTGAAATATTTCAAGAAATATTGCATAGCTTAAAGGTTGGAAAAAATAAAAGTAATTGTAGTTTTGTTAGTCACATTCTTGTACCATGAATCAGTTTTATTATTTAATTTACTGCCAAAATGCAGATATTGCAAGAAATCTATGGATGGAATGCATTATTTATCCACTAATTAATAGAATTAATAACCCATATTAATTAGTGACTCAGAAATCAGGACATAATTCATTGTCTTATTCCTCACCTCTTGTCACTGTTGACTCTTAAGAGTTTCATGATGATTTATCTCAACTGCTGAGATACCAATGATATTTACAACTATTTTTCTTGATACTCATAGATATTTCTTCCTTTAATATATATATATATATTTCAGCACCCCTCTCCTTTAAAACAACTTTAATTAAATTCTTTCCAAGTAAATTTTTTCACAGGGAATATCTGACTCCTTTTTCTTTATTGCTAAAATTCATATTTTTATTAAGATAAAATAAATATTTTAATATTATTTGAATGAATAGTATTAAGATTGTAATTAATTATAATTATCATTATATATTTATTATGTACCTGCTATATAAAAGTCATCATATTTAGTACTGGAACAGGTTTATAGACCAGTTAGATATGGTATTCTGCCCACTAGATGTGTACAATCTATTGTATCTGGCTTATTATCTTGAGGAGCAATTATTTCTTGCTTTTCCTTTAGTTTTGATAACACACTGTGGATGCTGTCCTATTTATTAAGCACACTCTTTGTGGTGCTTCCCTTACTGCAAAAGTTTACATAATGAAGCAATATCTACTTTCCTAATTATTCCCTAAAGTATCTGGCACATTTTAGTGCATATATAGGGTGCTCAAAATGGTCTCCCCTAGACACACATACATACACAGAGTGGTTAAGATATTACTGTTTTGGCATATAAACATTTCAGATTTTTAAATAAGTTTATTCATTTCTCAAAAATACTCCAAAGTGCAACTTAGATAAAATGTTCATAAATGGTATTGCTGCCTTAGTCATGTGGTATATGATAGAAAGCACACATTTTATCCAATATTTGGTAAGTGGTTCTCTTGTAGTTATCATATGTCTATAGACATTAAGTGTTTTGTTTGTTTGAAAATGTAGCTCTTTATTAAATCAGGTAAATGTAAGTTTATTTCAATAACAACAATTTATCAAGGTCTTCCTATATTCATAGCACTGTCCTAGGAGTTGGGAATACAAAACTAACAAAAGATCCCTTTCCCCAAAGAGCTTATATTATCCTAGGGAATGCAATAAGTAGATTTGTTATTATTGTTGCTGTTCAGTTGTGTACAACTCTTCATGACCCCATTTGGGGTTTTCTTGGGAAAGATACTGGAGTGCTTTGCCATTTCTTTTTCCAGCTCATTTTATGGATGAGGAAACTGAGGCAAACAGGGTCAAGTGATTTACTCAGGCTCACACAGCTAATAAATGTCTGACTCCAGGCCCAGCACTCTATCCACTGCACTGCCTGGCTGCCCCAATAAATATATAAGTAAATATAAAATAAATTTGCTTAGGACTCACTAGGGATAATGAGGAAAGGCTTTCCATTGAATGTGGCATCTGAAATGAGTCTTGAAGGAAGCTAAGGATATTGAATTGCAGGTAAGGGGAAGACCATTCCAATCATGTGGGACAAACTTTTGAAGGCAAAGAAGCAAGAGATGGAATATTGAGTTCTGGTAACAGCAAATGGGCTGATTTGGCTACAACATAGAGGGTATAAAGAGAATTTACATGAAAAGAAAAGAATTTACAGAAAGAAAAGCTGGAACAAGACTAAGAAGGGTGAAAGGTGATAACAACCCACTTGAAATGATTAAGAAGACAAGTGACATGGTCAATCATGAACTTGAGGAAGCTTATCTTGGCAGCAGCATGGAGGATAAATTTGATAGGAAGCAGAGTTGAAGCAAGGAAACCAGTTAGGTGATTGCTTTAATAGTTCAGGTCATGAAAGACTGAAGTAGGCAGGCAGACTGGTTATTAGAAAGAGGTGACAGATATGATAATTCATAATAATAATAATGATAAATGTTATTTTAAGGAAGGGGGCAGACGTTGTTGAAATAGAATTTATAAGATTTGCCAAGTAATTAGATTTGGTGATGGGGGAGAATATTGAATCCTATGCTTCTCTACTTAGATGAATGAAAAGACAACGGTGCCCTCAGCAGAAAGAGGAAAGTTGGGAAAAAGAATAGATTTGAGGAAGGGGAAAAGGGTAGAGATGATGCTTTCCGCTGTGTACATGTTTAGTTTGAGATCCCAATAGAGAATCCAGATGGAGAGGCCCAAAATTGCTAATATGGGACTTGAGTTCAACATAGAGATTGTGGATACACATACATACACAAATACATACATACATACTACACACATATGCATTCATATATGCATATGTAAATATACATATACATAGGGTATGTTTGTATAAATGTGAATGTGAATATAAATGTACGTATATGTATATATAATATATGTATATATGTATATATACTTACATAAACAGATACATTTGTGTATGTACAAATACATACATACATATATGTGTGTGTGTATACACACACACACACATAAATATTATCACGGAATCCATCAGAACCAATAAGCTGAGGAGAGTTTTCTAGAAAGAAATGCCTCAAGACAGAGGATACCAATTGTTAGAGGATGAGAAATAGATGAATGATCCAGCAAAGGAGACTGAGAATGTGTGGTCAAAGAAGTAGAAGGAATACTAGAAGAGAATAGTGTCATGATACAGTTACTAGAAGGAAATGGTTGACGTTGTCAATATCTCAAGGATATATGATTTTGTCTATGTGAATATTGTGTCTAAAATGCATATCACAAGGATTTCTTACAGTAATTATATATATTATATATATAATATATATATATATATAAACCACTGTTTAACTCAGTTTCCTCAACTGTAAATAGGGATAATAATAGCACCCACCTTACGGGGTTGTTGTGAGGATCAAATGAGATGATATTTGTAAAGTGCTTGGCACAGTGCTTAGAACATAGGAGCTTTATGAATACTTGTTTCCTGCCTGACGCTCCTCAATTTAACCCAAATATTATATAAACCAGGAAAAAGCAAAATTTTAGAAATGAGGTATCAAATTTCTCACCCCTGATCTTTTTAAAAGAGTTTATAGTTGGAAATTTTCATGAAAAAAATTAAAACTTTGTGTGTGTGTGTGTGTGTGTGTGTGTGTGTGTGTGTGTGTATTTCATTTACTTAATGGAGTAATGTTTATAATGAATGCCTAAACGATGTTGAGAGATAAGGATGTAATTTTACATTTACATGAAAAAGCCAGCCTCTGCCTGTTTGGGACTATTTTTGCTTTTGCCTTTAAGAGGGACTACTGGTTCAAGATATCTCATATTCAGTTCTAGTCCATCAATTTCCTTTAATCTCTTTCATATGTATAGGAGGTAGAGGCAGAAGCTAGAAATGCACAAAGAATCAGGCAGCCCCTACTCTGGATTCTTACTGTGGCTGCTTCAGGTGTCACAGCCAGAGCTGAGTGCAGTGAAGACAAGCTAGAACAGATCTTAGAGAGATGGCAAAAGTGAATATGGAGACTGAAGCAGATACAGAAGAAAGGTATAATTATCACTGCAGAAAAGTGTGAAATCAGTAAGATGGCACCAGGAGACATCCCAATGCTACTGAGAACTCAGTTTCTGGTTATATCAAGCCAACATTTCTCCCTGTTTTCTCTGATTTCTAGAGTTGATACTGATTGGTTTCAGCACAAAGTCCCCTCTCCTAATCCTTTTTTCTCATGCCCCAGAGAGGGTAGGGAGATGAGGAAGATAAGTATGAAAGTTCATCAGGTGAAACAATTTCTTTACAGTTTTGCTAATGAATGACTCCTTTACAATCACTTTACTATATTATAATAAGTCACATGGCTTCTAAGACCTATTGCTGGGTCTTCAGAATGAGTATTGTTGACGAAGCCAAGAACAGATTTACCACATAGGGTTTGGAGTGGGAGTCACTGAGTGTCATATAGATGTTTTTATAATTATATTATTTCACAATTCTACCTTCTATCTTTTTCTCCAAGACTAAAATTTGAATCTGACTAGTACTCCACCATGAATCCTATGAGCTCAAAATAATAGAGGAAGAATGGAAAATAGTCATTTCCTAGGCTTAGCACCCTAGAGGGATAGAGAATAGATGAATTACAGTGGGGAGGAGTGTTGCAAAAAGGTGGGAGCTGAAAAAAAAACCAACTTTGATGACTTTGTGATATTGCTTAGGTTCTAATAAAAGCATGTAAATGTCACTGAAGATGGTCTGATATACCTCCTTAGATGCTCACCATTGACTGTTGTAGTAAATAACTCTATCCAATGACTTGTCTTTAATCTTCTGTCTTGCCCATTGTCAAAGGACACAGGGCTTCATATTTCTGAGGTTTGTTGTCTTCCATCTGTCTCAACTGTAGATGGCCTATTCATCAGCAAAGATTGCTTGAGCTAATGTCAGAGAAGGTCTTATTTGCCCTTTCAACTTCACTGTGCTCAGGCACCTGCATTCATTCTTTATTGGAGCGTAATTCAATTTAGCAACCATTTCTTAAGTACCTACCATGTGCAAAACATTATGCTAGGCCTTGAAGGGGATGTAAAGATAGGTCAGACCCAGCCCATGCCTTCAAAGAACTTGGGATCTAATAAGGAAAATAAGAAAAAAAAACACCAACAAATATAAAAGAAAGTTGGATGATACACTGAGTTAAAGGTACAAAGGGCTTAAGAGGTCAAAGAAAGCCAGAGGTCATTTGTCTGTGTGTGCAGGGGGAGGGGGGCGGAAATCATATTAGATCTGGCCCTTGAATAAGTCTTTGACCTGGATAAGATAGGGAAGACGGTATTTTCTGGGATAGGAAATAGAATAAGCGACCTGGAAATAATAAGGTGTGTTAGGGAAGATTGAACATAACTATTTAGCTAGAAAAAAGGCAGCTAGATGGCACAGTGGAGTGCTGAGTCTGAAGTCAAGAAGACTTATCTTTGGGAGTTCAAATCTGGCCTCAGATACTTACTATTTGTGTGACTCTGGGCATGTCACTTAACCCTGTTTTGCATCAGTTCCTTATCTATAAAATAGACTGGAGAAAGAAATGGCAAGCCACTCCAGTATCTCTACCAAGAAAACCCAAATAGGGTCACAGAGAGTTGGACACAACTGACAAATTTAATGGAAGCTAGAAAAAAAAAGGAGAAAAAGAGCAAGAGAAATAACTTGCTAATTGCTTGATACTGTCAGGGTATTAAGAGTCTTTGTCTATTTTTGTCTAAGTAGAAGGCATTATTTCTAGGACACTCAGGTAGTGAAATATCCCCTTCCCTCTTGTTCCTTGGGGCATAGCTGCTCTCTACATATAGCAATTAAATATTAGTGTGAGATAGAAAATCTGCCTTTGCAGTTCCTTAGCAAGGCATGAAACTATGACTTAAAGTTTAAAGCATTTTTAACGTGACAAAATATTTGAAAAATTATAAACACTATTTTTCAACAGAGATTTTAACTGGTTTCATTAGTACCTCATTGGTTCCTTACCCTTTCTAGTCATTATTTTCCCAATCAGTAACACAACAAAGAACAGAGGTAAAATATGAATAGTTGAGGAAATTAGAAAGCAAATGAAGTGGCTTAAGAAATTCCCTAATAGGCTCTTGAATATTCTACTTAGCATCCACATGAATCTTCTAGAAAAGCATTGACCTTACAGTACTATAAAAGTGTGAGATGTTATTATTACTGGTTATATGTATCCCTGAGCACCAGAGAACTTATATTCCCTATCCACAAATGGAGAATAAACATCCTCATGGACTTTCCTCCTGCATGGACTCTAGGAACTGAATCATTTCCATTAAATCATCTATCTTTTCAGTTCCTCATTCCAGTTCTCTTGTTACAGGAAGTCCTCTGATAGCTCAGTTCAGGGCACTCTTAATTGATAGAGACCAGCTTTGAACTCCAATCTTCTTAATATCAAATCCAATATTCTATCCACTAGACCACATTGTTTTCCTATAACTTTTATACAGAGAGAATAATTTCAGGAGGGAAGAAGTACTAACAATTAGCAAACCATAGGAGATTTCCTATAGGACGTGATACCTAAATTGAACACTGAAGGAAGCCAACAATTCTAAGAGATGGATGTGGAGGCAGATAGACCCAGGCTCTGAATAATAACCTGACAAATACTCAGGGACATAATAGGGAATCCTGGGTTTGGGGAATAGTAGATGGGCCAATCTGAATAGAATGTGAAGGGTATGAAGGAGAGCTAGGAAAAATCAGTCCAGAAGAGAAGGCTGATGCATTCCCTGTCACCAGTGGAGTCAGGCAAGGTTTCCAAATAGGTTTGGTATTAATACAATATAATCTGCAAAAATCATGTTGGAAGGAATGAATGCTTTAGGCAACTTTACAGATGTTTATGCTGATGTATAAAATGCCAGGTTCTCAAAGCATACATGGACAGATGTTTTCTCATTCAAGTGGATAGTTCAAAATAAATATAATGATATAATTTATCTGAAATAAATGTATCTGCTTTGAGTGGCAGGGCAAAAAAATTAAATAAAATAAAAGAGCACGTTATTTGAAATTTTAAAGTCAAGCTCACAATCCTAAGATTTTTCATTTAAATGAGCCATTGAAGAATGCATTACTTCTTGGGTGTTGGAAATACCATTAGAAATTGCTTTTATATGCTGTTTTCGAGTTTCACCTGCTCACTAGGAGGCAAAATGTCAGAAAATAATGAAGCAACAGTATACATATTGAAGTTGCAAGATGGGAAATAGGATTCAGATCAAAGGTCTCTGAGGGATGGGACTTACAAACAAATGAATTTCTGACAGTGAAGGTTGAGTAGCAGCCAATCTTTGAAATCCTATACACAACCACTGAAGCATGCTTAATAGTTTTATGTTGTTTGATTTTTTTTTCTTTTCCGAAACCTCCTATGACAAAAATTAGGTACGAGCACAAACAAAGCTGTTGATAAATCCAAGGAGGCTGCGTATTTTCAGTGAATGCAAAGAAATATATGAGTAAGTGAATCATTGTGAAACACACCACTCATCTGACAGCAAATGTTATTAAACATCAGATGAGCTTAAAATCAGGAAGACTTTTGTAAATGAAAAAAAAAAAAAGTTTATACATTGAGTCATAAGTAGGGCAGGCTGACGAGGGGGAGGAAGATTATATGTCTTCCTAGAAATTGCATGAAGGTGGTTGGGGTTTGTCTCCTCCCTATGGTAGTCTGGAGATTTCTGTCCCACAACTCACAATCCTGTAGAGCATACCCCACACCCTGACAAGTCCAAGGCTACTACCCCAAGGGTTCCCATTACAATGCTATCCTTCTCCTTCCCTCCAATCATCATGAGTGTACAGAATAGACTCTTTGGGGCATGGGCTGCCCCTGTCCTGGGGCAGTTGGACAGAATCTCTATGCCTCTATCTTTCCCAATTCTTTTTTTTTTTCAGGAGATAAAATTCCTAATTATATTTCTTCCTATATAATGAAGGTCTAGGAAATTTGAAAAGTAACATCAACACCAATAACAAAACTACTAACTGATTTAAAGTAAACAATTTATCTAACAAGAAATCAATGAATCATTCAGAAAGCATTTATTAAGCACCTAATAAGAATCTGCTTTATTGATTACATTTGCACAGATTTTCTGGTTTTCAGCATGAGGTAATATTTGTAACGTGCTCAGCACAGTGCCTGGCACGTAGTAGGTGCTATATAAATGGTTATTTTCTCTCTCCCCCTTCACATAGGTTGAATTTTCCAGAATAGCTTTGAAAATTAATCCTTTGCTATAGTCAATATGGATATCTTCATGTTGTTACCACAAAATTCTAAGGTAAATTTTCGTGAACCAAAAAATAAGCTCATGTCCTCATTCTGCTCCAATGAGGTCTGACAGCTAGCAGGAATTCTCTGTGATTCTGAAACATCAGGATGAAAGGTACTTGTCCATCAACTAAACTGTTTCATTGAAACATAGATTTAGACCTGGGACAGAAAATAGTTTTTATATAATAAAAGCCCTTTAATTTTACAGATTTAGAAACTGAGACCTAAAGAGTGTAGGTAGTTCAATAAGTTCACAAGGTGGTGAATTACACAACTTGAATTAGAACCCTGTTCTCTGCTCTTAGATTCAGTGCTTTTTATATTCTAAAATGAAGCCTCTTTTCCTAGAATGGTTAACACAAAGTTATAGCCTTACTGTCTGTAAGGCTAATTTAGTGAACTCATAGCCTTAGCCATCTGTGAAGGGCCCCATGTACCATTCCTTTGTTAAAATATTAATATTTTGTTGGTATGTTTATTTTTTAACATCACAGTTACTTCCAGATATACTAGCCTTCTCCAAACTACCCAGTGAGTCTTCCACTGGAGCTCTTTTTATAAAAGTCACCTTAAGGTCTTTCTGGCTATCTTGGCGATGACCAACCTTCTACCTCTTTGGGATGTTCACTCTTCTTTCTTTAACTCTAAATATTTACCTTATAAAAGAGCTCTAGATGGAACTGCTTTCCGAAAGAGCCCAACCCTCTCAGTCATTGATTGTCACTCCAATCTTTCTTAGAGTAATAAGTGGTGGTTTCTTACATTTGCACAGATACCTGGACTCTAGTTCACTAAAGACATGGCTAATCTCTTGTGTCCTTGGAAGAAGGAGACTTCTTTGGAACATTTCCTTTTCTTTGCATCTCTAGTCCATTTCTAAGTTCATGCTTGAGTCTCATACCACAATTCTGAGACTCTTCCTATATTTATCATTAGAACAAACAATCCGGGGTAGAAGTAGAGTCTTTTCTCAGTATTAAAAAAAGTTTATTCTCATTATTATATTAGGCATAAGGGTTAGTTTAATCTAAGTCATTTAAAGCTGGTCATTTTTACTTTAAGTCTTATTTTAAATAAATTGACTAGATATTTGATTTCATTTGACCAATAATTATAATCAAAACCATATTGCATAGATAAATAGCCTCAAGGGAAATTTCCTTCAAAATATTTCCTTCAAAAGTATTCCTTTAAAAGTATTTAAAATTAGTAGACAAAATAGCTCATGTAATTTCTTATCAACTAGGTGGTTTAGTATGTCCTTATATAATTATTCAGTAGACACTGGCATTATAATAAAGAAGCCTTTTAATCCACAGAGTCCCTAAAGTATTTGTTTCATTTTCAAGAGAAAATAACAAGAACTAGTAAAATGCAGGAGAGGGAAAAAAAAGAGGTGTTTTATTGAAAGGTTCTGGCTCAAGAATCAAACCTCATTTAAATAACTGTCTGTGGATAGTCAGCTGATGTACAAGAAAGACTATTGTTTCCTTTAACATGCTAAAACAATTTCCAGTACATGGGAATCTTATTTGAAATGACTGTGTAGGTGCCACGCTTAACTAATCAAGAAATGTCATATTCAAAAATATTAATATATTCCTCTTATAATGTGAACTAAAGTAATGTACTTTGTAAATGAGATCAGTCTTTAATTCCAGGAAAAAAAATTGCTATTCATCAGTTACACAGTAATGCACATCTTTATCTCTTAGTAATGAAATCTGCCATTGCTTTTTTTGTACTTTTTTTTTTTTAACGCTATGACTGAAGCCAGAATGTGGTGGGTTTGGGAGGAAGAATATGAGGAGAAAAGTATTAACAAATTCTGAAATCTTTTCAAAATTAAAGGAAATCCTTCAAACTCTTCTGAATATCATATTACAAACTAAGTTCATTTTGAAAATGAAATTAATTTAGAATTCCAGTGCCAAAGAATGGCAAAAATAGATGTTCTCTGGGTATTTTAAAATAGAATATCTTCCTCTGTAGGGAAACAAAGAAAACATTTTGGCAAAAGAGCCCTTCTAAAATTGATGTTATTGTTGTATAGTAAGACCTTAGGAGTAGTGGCTATGAACTTGGAAACTATTAATTCTAAATCTTGAGTTTCTAAGCATTCAGTCATGCTCCCAGTGGCACTAGTAGGGGTATTCACTCTATTTGATTTTCAATAAATTTGAATAAATTTGTTACTTTTTTTGTTACTTTTTATTTTCTTTTTCTGGTGATGGGGCAAGGGAGGTCAGAGAAGGGAAACTTTAAAGTTGACTTTATCATTCCAAATATTTGTTAATTAAAATATAATTCTATGCTTCATTAGTTCACCAACATGTCATGGATCTTTTGCTTTGATCATTCTGCCTTCATCAGATGAGTTGCTTTTATCAATAACTATAACAACCTTGTCCCTTCAATGATTCATGGATGATGGATTTAATAAAATCACTTTAAAATTTATTTTTCTTTTGACTTATCTTTTAGAGATAAAACTTGATAGCAAAAGACTACATATAATTTTAGAATAGAGCAGTGAGGAACTGCTTCTGCTCAAAGAAACAATTTCTTAACTTTTACTCCTTCACAGAACTAACATTTATTGAGTTCCATCAAGATTGGGAGCACTGTATGAACACAAAATTAGGCATAATGACTATATACTATTTAGGAGATCTCCTTTGAGTAACAAATCCAGATATATTGATTTTTTTCAGAGAAATTCAATTTCTGTTTCATATGTTTTTTTCCCCTTCCACTCCTGAACATGTATTAATTTGAACTCCCTACCATTCATTCTCCAGGCTGAATTAAGGAAGAACACGTTTTCAAGATATTTTTAAGGCAAAGTGGCACATTTAAAACTACCTAGACTTAAAAAAGAAATAAACAAAAAAATTATCCCTAAGACTTAGGACATTGGAATTAATCCTTCCTCTCTTATTCATGTCACTGGTTCTCTTCTGATAGCATTTTTGAAGACTTGGAAGCAATTCAAAATTGAATTCTAGCCTAGCACTGAAAAATGTAGAGTTAATTAGTTCATGAGAAATGGAAAGAACAAGGAAAAAAAAATGTGTTGTCAACATTTGCTAATAACAGGGCCATTACTCATCTGGGTCTAAAGTCAGAGTTGATTTGAGAGCTTTTACTAAAGATCTTGGAATTCATCTGAGGCCTAGAGTGTGTGAACTCAATGGGTAAAATGAAAAGATATAAGAAGTTTATATTCAGGCTGTTAAAAAGTATCATATCTGTTTATTCTGATTTATAAGGTACTCTCAGGGAGTAAGTTGGTTATTTTAGCAAGGTTTTAGAACATTGGGATACAATTTAGTCACTCGAATTGTAAGCTATTGAATGGTACCAAAAAGAATTAATGGTACCCACTTACTGCCAGGAAATTACTTATATTTGGGATAAAAGCAAAATATGTGTTTGTGGCTAAATGTTAGTCACTATAGACCCAATTTTTGTTTTCTCCAACTCCTATACCAAGAGTATGATAATCTTTAAAAACAATGGAATTCTGATGAGGGAAATTTATATATATGTACTATAGATTATATTATATAATATTATCATATAATATATAGTACAATATACATATATGCTATATATATAGTGTACATACACTCTGTGTGAATTAGAGAAATGGAGCTAACGTTCCACAAAAAGGCATTGTGAAGAGAATTAAGACTTGTAAAGAGTCTAGAAAATGGTATGAGGATATTTGAATAACTGAAATACAAACAGAAGAGTACCTCAGAAAATTAAAGTGGAATTTTAGAATCCTTTGCTATTCTATCTTTTCTATCTGCCTTTCACATGAGAAAATATGGTTTATAACATACTTGTTATCGGGACTTTCATTCCTGAGATATCCAATTATATTTATGCCAATTAGCTTCTAAGCCTGTGTCTGAATAATACTAGAACAATTAATAAGTACTACACTTATTTGTTATGAATGCTGAGCCCCCACAGCCCAATAGAATGTAAGTTCCTTGAGGGCAGACACTGGCTTATTTTTTTGTCCTTCTAAGCCCAGCAGTGCCTTGTACAAAGTAGGTGCTTGATAAATGCTTTTTGAATTGGCTTGTTGAAATTAAAAAAAAAAATAGTCCCAACAAGTAGAATTTTTTGTTTATATAATATTTGAATAACAACTGTTATTTATCATGTTACTAATGGGTTGTTTGACTGAAGTGACCAAATCACCCTGCGGGGTATTACAGTGACCTCTCCTTTTAACACTAGTTATGAATTAGCATAACCATTCTTGAATTGGACTGTTTATTCATGTTTTAGATAAAACATTTCAAATTAATGAATTAAACTCTCACTATGGGTGAGCATTTCACAATCAGAAATATAGTATAGGAATATATAGGAATATCGTATAGGAATATAAAGTATAGGAATAATGTATCTCACTTAGGAATCTAGTCACATTGCCAGCCCAATGCCTTAATCTCCATATTAACAACTAATGTTAAGGAGAAACCAAAATATGATAGAACTAGTACTGTGAAGGCCAAGTGGACTTGAGTTCCATTGGGGAGTTCTTACAAAGGACATATGTAGCCTATGAAACACAGGCTAAGAAGAAGAAAGGAAGGTTTTAAGGGATGAGCAGGAACAGGAAAGGGAAGGTATCCCCAACCCCACAGAAGACTTAACAACATGATCTAGAAGAAACCGGTGGTAGAGGGGCAGCAGAAAAAGCTGAAACATTTGGGTAGGATGGAGAAAGCGAAAGAAGGTGAGGTATAGTGGAGAAGGTAAAGACTGAAGAGAACAAGTGGCAGGCTATAAGCCTACTCTGGAGGAAGCTATCAGTTGGACCTTCCTCTTTAAGAACTCAGCAACAGTATTAAATAGGTCTGCATTTTTTCACAATTTTCTCTCTTTGTGCCTGTACAATAACAGACTATAATAGTCTCTTCTTGAAAGTTTTACCTAAGTTATTTTATATTCTTACTTTTGCATCAAATATTGAAAAAAAAAGTCAAGGACAGCTAGGTGGTGCAGTGGATAGAGTACTGGCACTGGAGTCAGGAGTACCTGAGTTCAAATCCAGTCTCAGACATATAACACTCAAACACTTACTAGCTGTGTGACTCTGGGCAAGTCACTTAACCCCAATTGCCTCACAAAAAAAAAGACAGGTTGGCTGGGGAAAAAAAAATTAAATTAGTACAGAAGTTAAACCTCTGCTTGAATGTTATTTTTTTTTCCTATTTGGGGATTCTGTGTTCTTGTGATTATACTATTTCATTTGTCTAATGCCTGTGAAACCTGGATAGTATGCCAGTGCCATGCTAGGAAACTGAATTACTTCCATTTGAATTGTCTTAGGAAGATTCTGAAGATCATCTGGCAGGATAAGGTACTTAACACTGAGGTCTTTTCTAGAGCTGAACCGCAAAGCATTCAGACTCTACTGCAGAGAGCACAGCTCCGATGGGCTGGCCCCTTTGTTTGAATGCCAAAAGTACATTTGCCTAAAAGACTGATTTAAGGGGAACTCACACAAGGCAAGTGCTCATATGGAGGTCAGAAGAAGCAATACAAGGGCACTTTCAAGGTCTCTCTGAAGAACTTTGGAATCAATTGTAAGATATAGGATATGCTGGCACAGGCTTGTCCAGCATCACATGCCTACATCAAAAAAGATACTTTGCTCTATGTGCAAAGCAGAATTGCAGTAGCTCAAAAGAAATGTAAGATATGCAAATTTAGAGACATCTCCACTCCAGATTTTCATGTGGACTATTTGTACCCAACCTGTCATAGAGCCTTCTGAGCTTACGCTGGTCTGATTGTCCATAGTTGGACACATGGTGCCTTGACCCCAACATAATGATGTCATTTTGGTCCTCTTTGAGAATGAAGGACGACAACCTTTGTCTGATATAAATTCCATAAAATAGCAGAGAAGGGGAAAGCTTAGACCCTAGAGTATTTATATTATATTCAGGCTAAAAAAATGAGCTAAATATTGTAAGAGGAATGGATGTTTGGCTCTACAGAGATAAGAGGCATAGGGAGGACAGAGCTGTAACCAAAGGAAAGATTTCTGTCTAAACTATTCATAAACTCAGGAAGGAGATAGGTACAGGCTGGGAAGGAATTAGTTCTACTCCATCCAGCAGGGAGGTAGGAGCAGAAAGGATTTATTATTATCAGCTGGCTAAGTTTATGTCCCATACCATAACCCAACTGTGTTACATTAAGATATGGATCATTATTCTGAGAATACCTCTTATGTCATAAGAATATCTTCATATTGGCATTATTTGGAATAAGTTTTTGACATATCTAAACAATGCAAATTAATCAAGGTTTCATCTAGAGTTTCTATTTTTTATCAATATGGCCAAAATCAAAATGATTCATATTCTAGGTATACATTCATGTAAATAGATATATGTATACCAGGAAAAAAAAATATTTATTTGATTTTTAAGGGAGCTAAAGGCTTAAAATTCCAAAGAAAGATGGGGAAGGAGGTAGGCTTGTTCAGGGGAAGGTTTTACTAACAGAGAAGCTTCTATTTCTTTAAGAATGTCTTGGAGGGGCAGAACCAAGATGGCTGAGTAAAAGCAGTGACTTGCTTGAGCACTCCTGCAAACCCCTCAAAATACCTATAAAAATGGCTCTAAACAAATTCTAAAGTAGCAGAACCCACAGAAAGACAGAGTGAAACAAATTTCCAGCCCAAGACAACCTGGATGGTTGATCAGAAAGGTATATTGTGCTGAACTGGGAGAGGAGAGTTCTATGTGGGTGCACAGGCTGCAGCAAACCTGGAGCAGGCCTCAGAGGACTGAATCACAGTCAGCTGTGGCAGTTTGCAGACTTCTCAACCCATGAGTGCCAAAGGCAACTTAGAAGGTCAGAAAAGTCTGTTTCTGCAGTGAGAGAGAAGCACAGGGTCCTAGCCCCATTCTCTGGGCTTGGCCCCATTCTCTGGGCTTGGCCCCGGGGTGGTGGCTGGCTCCTGAGCTTCTGGCCAACAGACTGAAGGGGAATTGAGTAGCTAATTAGAGGGGGATTGCAGGGATCTCTCTGCTGGTGCAGGATTCTCTTGCTTTGCCTGTCCTTGGATCTGGGTCATAGTTCTAGGTGGTGGTCCTGGGGCAAGGAGGAGTGCTGGCATGGTGGAGCTTGTAGTGTCTGTGGAGAAGAAATCCTCCTCACAGTTCCCAGACAGAAAAAAGTGTTTGTGGTCACTCATAGACCAGAGCAAAGGCCAGGAAAGGAGTAAACACCTTGATCATAGCACCTTGGAAGAACTGAAAATTTACAGGTCCCTAGAAGTATCTCTGAAAACAGCTGCACAAAACTCCTGAAGCTCGGGATAGTACATTCTCCACACTGGAAACAGACCCCTACCTTAACAAATAGTTTCTAACTCAAGTAATTGGCTGGGATCATGAGCAAGCCATGCAAAAAGAGTCAGACCATAGAATCTGACTTTGGTGACAAAGAAGATCAAAACACACAACCAGAAGAAGACAACGAAGCCAAACTCCAACATCCAAAGCCTCCAAGAAAAATATGAATTGGTCCCAGGCCATGGAAGAGCTCAAAAAGGATTTTGAGAAGCAAGTAAGAGAAGTAGATGAAAAACTGAGAGTGATGCTAAAGGAGACCCAAAAACTATTGAAGAAAATAACACCTTAAAAATAGCCTAACCCAAATGGCAAAAGAGGTCCAAAAAGCCAATAAGGAAAAGAAGGCCCTAAAAAGCAAAATTGACCAAAAGGAAAAGGAAGTCCAAAAGCTTACTGAAGAATATACTTCTTGAAAAATTAGAATGGAGCAATTGGAAGCTAGTGACAATTTGAGAAATCAAGGCACTGTAACAGTAATCCAAAAGAATGAAAAAATAGAAGAGAATGTGAAATTTCTCATTGGAAAAACAACTGACCTGGAAAATAGATTCAGGAGAGAGAACTTAAAAATGATTGAACTATCTGAAAGCCATGATCAAAAAAAGAACCTAGACATCATCTTTCAAGAAATTATCAAGGAAAACTGCCCTGATATTTTAGAACCAGAGGGCAAAATAGAAATTGAAAGAATCCACCAATCACCTCCTGAAAGAGATCCCCAAAGGAAAACTCCTAGGAATATTGTAGCCAAATTCCAGAATTCCCAGGTCAAGGAGAAAATATTGCAGGCAGCCAGAAAGAAACAATTCAAGTATTGTGGAAACACAATCAGGATAACACAAGATTTAGCAACTTCTACATTAAGGGTCCGGAGAGCATGGAGTATGATATTCTGGAGGGCAAAAGAGATAGGATTACAACCAAGAATCACCTACTCAGCAAAACTGAGTATAATCCTTCAGGGTAAAAAAATGGTCATTCAATGAAATAAGGGATTTTCAAGCATTCCTGAGGAAAAGACCAGAGCTGAATAGAAAATTTGACTTTCAAATACAAGAATCAAGTGAAACATGGAAGAGGTAAACAGGAAAGAGAAATCATAAGAGACTTATTAAGGTTGAATTGTTTACATTCCTGCAGAGAAAGATGATATTTGTAACTCATGAGTCCTTTGTCAGTATTAGGGTAGTGGTAGGGAAAAAATTATATATATGTATAGATAGATAGATAGATAGAGGGCACAGGGTGAGTTGAAGATGAAGGGGTGATATCTGGAAAATAAAATGAAGGGGTGAGAGGATTATACTGGGAGAAAGGAAAAAGGAAAAGTAGAATGGGGTAAATTATCTCACATGAAACAGACAAGAAAAGGCTTTTACAGTGGAGGGGAAATGGGAGAAGGTGAGAGGAAATGAGTGAATCTTACAGGATTTGGCTTAAGGAGAGAATAACATACACACTCAATTGGTTATGGAAATCTATCTTACCCTACAGGAAAATAAGGGGGGAAGGGGACAAGAGAGCAGGGAGTTGATAGAGGGGAGGACAGATTGGGGGGAAGGGATAATGAAAAGCAAACACTTCTGAGGAGGGATAGGGTCAAAAGAGAGAATAGAATAAATGGGGGGTAGGATAAGATGAAGGGAAATAAACTCAGTTTTTCACAACATGACTACTATGGAAGTGTTTTGCATGACTACACATCTATAACCTGTATTGAGATACTTGCCTTTTCAATGAGGGTGGGTGGGGAGGGAGGAAGGGAGAAAATTTGTAACCTAAAGTTTTAAAAGCACATGTTAAAAATAAAAAAATTAAAAATACATTTATTTCACTAGATTAAAAGAAGAATAACTTGGTCAAATTCAGCATTATTATTAAGAACATCTTGTTTTAGTGTTTTTCCTATGAATAATATACTAGGGAATACAGGGAGAAACAGGAAAGAGGCAATAAGCAGTAAGAAGCTTCCAGATTTCAAAAGGAAGCTTTAAATGGCCAAAGGAATGTCAGACTGAAATCCCAGGTCATCATTAGGCAACAGCCAGCTGATGAAGTGGGCACAAAAGGTCAGTAGGATTATCTTAAAGATAAATCATTAACCTTCCAAATCTGGGATTGGGCATGAGCAGGGCTCTACTAATATATGGAAAATATATTAATAATGGCACCTAGATCATAAAGGGAGAGAATAGAATCCTGTGCAAGTTGATTTACCCTTGTCTGTCTCAGTTTCCTAATATATAAAATATAAATAACATGAATACACACATACACACACACACACACATATATGTATACATATATAAAACAATTGTATCTACTTCCCAGGGTTGTTAACAAGGATCATATAAGATGAAATATGTACAGAGCACTAAAACTGCATGTACTTTTCTTCTCTCCTTACTCTTTCTTCTTCCCCCCTTTTTTACCCTTCCTCTTTCCTTCCTCCTCTTTTTCTTTCTCCTCCTCTTCCTTCTTCTCCTCCCTATTGTTGAAATAGTAGTAGCATCGTAGTAATATTAGAAGTACCAACAACAGTAGCTGTAGTCATAGTAGTAGTAGTAGTAGTAGTAGTAGTAGTAAATAGTAACAGTAGCAGTAGTAGTAATTGTAGCAGCAGTAGCTATAGTAGCAGTGGTAGTAATAATTGTAGTAATAATTGTAGTAGTAGTAGCAGCAGCAACAGCACCAGCAGCAGTAGTAGTAGTAGTAGTAGTAGTGATGGTGGTGGTAGTGATAGTAGCAGCAACAGCAGCAGTAGCAGTAGTAGTAGTGGTGGTGGTGGTGGTGGTACTGGTAGTAGTAGGAGTAGTAGCAGCATTTGGGGACAGATGAAGGATGAGATGTGATAGAGGGATGAGAGGATGAAAGGATAAGCCTTAGTGCAGATGAACTCATACACTTGTGTGAAGAGGATAGAAACATACCTCTATTGAGCACAATAAGCCCACTTTAAGGAGGGTTCCTTCTCTCTGCAGGTTTTCAAGTAGAAGCTGGATGAACATCTACTGTCAACTTTGTGGAAAGGATTCCAGATTTTGTGTCACTAAGGGATTCTTAAGTAGAGTGAAAGACTTTTGAGGTCCATTCTGAATGAAATTTTATTATTTTATAAACTGAACAGAAAGGGGAAATGAAAAATAAAAAAGAAATTAGTAAAGAGGAGAAAATTTGTAAGATTATGTTTGACATTTTGTAGCCAGTTGTACATGGGTTACTCTTTATAAAATCTTAGGGATCTAATTGATGATATAAGAAGAAGAAGAAGAAGAAGAAGAAGAAGAAGAAGAAGAAGAAGAAGAAGAAGCCTTTATAAGAAGGATCATGCTAATACTTCAATAGTATAAAAAAAATTCATTAAGGTCCATACATCATCAGTGAAGGTATAGCATCTCCAGGTAACCAATCTATGTTTTCTCACTCTGTGTACCTCTTCTCCGTATGTTGTCATATGTCTTTTCTAAAGGAATTGCATAACATACTAGAAACCTTCTTTTTGGTCCTTTAACATCTGGTAATATCCTGTGCAGCACTCCAGCCATCATTCTAGTTATGCATATATAGGATTTCTCCAAAGTCTGAATGCAGTCTTAAGCTATTACTTTGGGGTACTCTGTGTTTTATTAATAAAATATAATTTAGTGAAAGTTATTTCTCTTCCAGCACCCTATCACCTTTTATTTTTAACTGTTTTATCACTTATCACATCATATTTTTGTCATATATTTCTATTAGGATCATTCTTCCTTCCCTAATACTTCTAATATTACTACTACTGCTACTACTATTTCAACAATAGGGAGGAGAAGGAGGAGGAGGAGAAAGAAAAAGAGGAGGAAGGAAAGAGGAAGGGTAAAAAAGGAGGGAAGAAGAAAGAGTAATAACAGATTAGGTTATATATGAAATATATTCTTTTTCATATTTTTTTTACAAAATACTTAGTACATTTCTTTGCATATAACAGATGTTGATTGAAGAAAGGGAAGGATAAATGAATGGATATGATAACCTTAGATATAGGGGGTTGAATTACAAATTTATTAAAATGCTCATAATTTTTTATTAAAAAAACAACACTTTTTCTTCCACATCATCTCCTTTCCCCGAATTTTCCCTGAATTCTCCAATGACTTGCTGACCCCACCGTAACAGTTGTCTTCTGAATCAAGAATATTTGTGTTAGTTTTCATATCACTTCATTAGTTAACTCTATCTAGACCTTCATATCCCATCCTCTGCCACTTCTATTCCATCTAAGAAAGTGATTTTTCCCATTTTTGTCCTAGTCTCCAGCTCTGACCTCAGGAAAACCTCTAAAAGGTTAAAAATACATTCTCTTCTCCTTAGATGACCTGGATCTAAGAATTACAAAGCCTGTGAAGCTCTTCCAGGAGGCCATTGGCATTCAGTCACGTGTGTATTCTTATCTATCATTATATTTGTTTTCATTATTTTGGCCCCCAAAATGCATCACAAATTGTTCCTTTAAAAATCACATTTCATATTAATCCATGTCATTTTCACCTTATAAGTTTCCCTCAGAATGTGCTTAAGCTGACTTTTTAAGATGGCTCAAAGCATTGTTACTCCGCCTCCCCTCCTCAAATTAAGAAAGCTTAATAATATTGCTCTGAGTTTAATGAAACTTCACCGCCTCACTGCTCAACCGTATATTATGATATGAAGTTCACAATTGTCATCTTAGTATTTGGCCTTTCCAAACATTTCCTGCTTCTTATATTGAGCAATGGTGTTTCCCTCATGTTGAACATTACCACCCAACCCTATGACCATGCCCAACAGTCCCTGTCCAAGAGTCATGCATGACTTTCCCACCCACCTCCCTAGTACTTAAATGGGAATTTACTCCCTTTGTTTGCCATCATGCTCAACTCATCAATTCAAACAAAAGATTTGATCTGTGGGGTTACATTTTTCACATGCAAAATAGGAAAAGAGAGTGGTGAATGTTTCTGCAATCATTTTAACTTGCAATTTTTAACTTGTCATTGAGCACACATTATTTTATTGTCTGGAAGTATAAGTGTGCCAAGCCTTCTCAATCATTTGTTTCAGGGCTGTGCAAAGACATAGACATTTATTTTCTGCAGTAGTTGATTATAAGAGCTTCTACGTAATAAGATTTCTTGAATTTAACCTAATCTGTAACTGGAATTTGAGTGAATGGTGATCAGGTGTCAAGTTCTCTGCTTTTTCCATCTTTTAATTTAAAGGTAATGATCAAATTGTGGGTCATTTTGTGCAGATTAATGTTCACCAAGAGGAGTCTGTGCCCCTGGAAAGAGCAAATGATCATCCTTCAGAAACCTAACGTACAGAAGTTATTATCACTATTAATAATTTACATTTTTCTTCCTTCCAAAAATGCCTTTTTCAAAACATTCAAGCTGTTAGATGGACATACCTAGTAAAAGATGTCCTATTGATCTATAAATAAGGAAAACATCAATTATAAAAGGTCCTGGGGCAGGTTGTAAATACAATTGCTTTGGCAGGGAATAGAGATTTCCCTGCTGGAAGTGAGATCCCAATTAAGAAGAAAATGTAACTAGGCAAAATTTACTAGATCATTATCAGATTACTAGAGGAAGATTCTGTTTATATTAATATGTATTGGTGCTAAGTCCTAAATTTACTTTCAGATGAAGGTGTCAGGATTCTTATGCCAAGACCACCCATCTCTTTTTACTGCTCTCTTTTTACTATTAGGAGAAATCCTGTTTTCAAGAGCTAAGTCCCAGCAAGCAAGCTGTGCCCTGAGCTTGGCATAACAACAGTCCTTTATGCTCACCCTCTGGATGAACTCAGCCACAGCAAAATCCCAGAATAGTTTTACACCAGTTCCAGGTGTTCCCTGAGCTTGGACCTGCAGATACCATGTTCCAGTCGTGAAGTCCTGCTATGAATCAAACTTGTCTTATTGTTACTACATTGCATCGTCAGGGCTGCAGCTCACTGAATAGCCACTAATATATGTATTGAGATTTGCCCACACTAAAGCATGTCTCCTTCATATTAGAGAAGGCCCGGACACACTTATCTAGTTTCACTCTTCCGACAGAATAAAGAAAGCTTTTTGCTTATGACCACTGTTAGCTCTTTGGTTTTATTTTGTTTTTATGTCAGAGTTAACTGTGGTTATGATAACCTATGTGAACTCTTTGGTATTTTCAGAATTAACAGTGATTACATAATCTCTGTGGCTTTTTGGTCATTTGTTTTCAGACTTGACAAAGGAAATAATAATAAAATTAATATTATTAATAGCTAGTAGTTACATACCACTTTAAGTTTTGCAAAACACTTTACAAAGATTATCCCACTTGATCCTCACAACAACCTTGTGAATTAGGTAATATTGTTATCCCAGTTTCACAGAAAAGAAACTTAGGCAAACAGAATTTAAGTGACCTGTTCAGGGCCACAAAGCTAGTGAATATGGGGCAACTTTGCATTCAACTCTTCCTGACTCCAAGTACAAAAGTCTCTAATATAGAGTTGCCTCTGAATTGCCAAAGACATGTATACTAGATCAAATTTTGGACCCTGAATCATGAAGATCTGAATTCAAATTCTGCCTCTACTGTTTACTAACTATAAGATTCTACATGAAGGCCTCTTTCAGATTTCCTTTCCTCATCTATAAGATGGAAATAGCTCTGCTGGTAGCATCCATTCAAAAGATTGGTGTGAGGCTGCAGCAAGACAATCTATGCAAAGCACTTTGCAAAATTAAAGCAGCATGTGAGTTATTACTATTAATCATAATACTAAAAGCCAAGCTGATATTTATAGTTATTCTCCAATATCAGCAAGATTAAATATATTTAATTTATTATTAGCACTCAGATTAAGTCATACCTTGACTAATGGACATCTGTGAATTTGATTAACACTAGTCATTCTCTAGTCCCTGATTTGTTATGGGGATTATTATACATTAATGTGATTATTTTCTAAAATTCTCTGATCATAGTATAAATTATTATATACAAGGTACATTCTATAAGGTTATCATGCACCTTATCTTTTCTAACTATCACTGTAATTACATTTCAAAATACTTTTATAACTTTTTAAATTTTCCATCAAATGAAACAGCATTTAGTTAACATATGATGGTGTAATTTATCCAAAAATGTAGTGTTAACTTTATTCTTTTTTGTCCTCCACTTTTTTTCTTCTTCCTTTCATTCTCTCTCCTCCTGCTTTTCCTTTTTTTGTATTTAAATCTAACTCTCTTGAGTAATTTACAAATTTTCTTTACAACATTCAGGGATCTGTACTACATAGCTCTTTAAATTTATAATTTCTGCTTGTGCTTCAAAATCCTATATCTAGCTGATGTTCAGATGGATACATCTTAGGTATCTAAAAGACTATGTCCTGCTGTTGTTTCTAGTTAGATATTCAGGTACCTCTTTGAATCAATAGTTACCTTCAAGATTCAACTCAAGTGCTACTGCCTATTAAAAAAATATTTTCTGATTCCTGGAGTTGTGAGTACTTATGCACACACACACACACAACACACTGGGATTATGTTATCTGTTAGCATTATGCATGTGTGCATGTTGCATGACCCCATTAGAATGTAAACTCTTAGAGGACAAGTTC
Organism: Vombatus ursinus; assembly: GCF_900497805.2. NCBI lineage: Eukaryota > Metazoa > Chordata > Mammalia > Diprotodontia > Vombatidae > Vombatus > Vombatus ursinus. The sequence goes on from NW_020954596.1 coordinate 52,778,053, forward strand.
CCTTTCATTTTGTTTTTGTTTTCCTAGCTTAGAACTGTGTCTTTTTTATTCTTTTTAGTGAAGCAATCAGGGTTAAGTGACTTGCCCACAGTCACACAGCTAGTAAGTGTCAAGTGTCTGAGGCTGAATTTGAACTCACGACCTCCTGACTCCAAGGCTGCGGCTCTATCCACTATGCTACCTACCCAACTATGTCTTGAACATAGTAGGTGGTTAATAAATACTTGGTGAATTGATTTTTAGTAGAGTCTGCTTTCCTAGTTAATGTTCAAGGCCACTAGCAATAAGACCTGTCATTGTCTGCAGTACTGTTTTCTCCTCTTGGCTAATCAAGGGGTGGGAAACCTGTGGTCCTGAGGACACATGTGGCCCTCTAGGTCCTCAAATTCGGTGGAAACTTCACAAGTTTGGATTCAAAGGACCACACTTGAGGACCTAGAGGGCCACAAGTTCCTCACACCTGGGCTAATTAGTGCCTTTGTTTTACACCATGTTCTGGTATGTTCTTCTATTCCCTTAAAGCTCACTCCTACATTACACTTAGAATAAGCAGTCCAAGGCCCTCTTTTCCTTCCACTTAAATATACTATACCTTTCTAGCCAGTTATCTCTGTGTTATGGGGACTTCTATTCTTATACTAGTCTTATGCTTTTAACCCCCTCTTCATGCTAACACAGTAGATTCCTCCCATTGCAGGATTTCAAGTGAAATTCCACTGACTCCACAATATCATTCCCCACTGGAAGTAAGATTCAAACCAATCAGCATTTATTAAGTGTCTACAGTGAGATAAGTGCTGGGAATACAGACAGAAGCAAAACAACTGGTTATTTTCTATGCTCCTACCTCATCTGAGACTACAATTTCCACATATCACATGTAATTCATCTATCAGGCCTGCTATGGGTGCACCATTGGTTCTTCAAGTGGGATATGTCCTAGCCTTTTAGTAAAGGTTTATTGTCATAGCCGTTCAGACTCTAATTGCTAACATTCTTTGGATGAAGTTGTTGCACTCTGACAGACACATAAATAGAGTATACTCTCGGGGGTCATATGTGGACTAAGGAGTTTTGTCTCCTTTCACCCCATTCTAACTCAGCAATAACACAGGCCTAGAATTGAAAAAGGCCTAAAAGGTCTTAGACAATCTCCAGTACAATTTGTGGAATCCTACCTGTGACAACCAGAGTCATTCTGTTCTGTTTGCAAACCATTACAGATTGGGGACATTCGCAATGAAAACAACTTACTATATGAAGGTGTGAGTATGGGTGTTTAGGTGACCCACAACTAGCTGATGTGTAATTGATCTGCTATATTCTGTGGTAGTTTTGTCAACAACTGACATAGACTGGTAGACCTCTAAGAAAAATTATGTATGGTTTTGTTCTTTGATGTTCGCCTAATTGTGTGTGCTAGGCAGCTTGGTGGTGAAGTGGATAAAGTGCCAGGCTCGGAGTCAGAAAGACTCGGCTTCCTGAGTTAAAATCTGGCCTCAGATACTTACTAGCTGTGTGACCTTGGGCATGTCACTTAACCATGTTTGACGCAGGCACTCATCTGAAAAATGAGCTGGAGAAGGAAATAGCAAACTGCTCTCATGTCTTTGCCAAGAAAATGCCAAATGGGATTACAAAGAATCAGACATGACTAAAAAATGACTGAACAACAGTAATTGAGTGTGTGTATACGTGTGTGTGAATATATCAAGGATTTGTGATTTTGTTGGAGTCAGAACACCATCCCCAGTGAAGATCACAATCTCTATGTAACTAACAATTCTAAAGAGTTGTTTGAAACTCAGATCAGTGGAGTGACTTGCCCAGGGTAAAACAGCTAGTAGACATCTTAGTCAAAAATTGAACCCAAGTGATGCCCATCACCCATCCTACTATCTTTCTCTTCACTGTAATAGTTTTTTGCACCTCTCCCTCCCTTCTGCATCCACTATACTCCTCTTCTTCATCTCTTAATCATTTTAATGTATTTCCCTCAAATTCACCATATACCTATCTTCTCTGTCTAAGTATATTCCTTCTAGCTATACAATTTTTAAGAATTACAAGTATCATCTTCTCAAGTGGGGATGTAAACAGTTCAGTTCCATTGAATCCTCTATGTTTTCTTTTCCCTTTTTAGGCTTCTTTTGGGTCTTGATATTGGAGATGAAATTTTTTCTTCAATTCTGGTCTCCTTATGAAAGCTTCCATTTCATTAAATTTCATTAAGGTAATTTCACTGGTTAGGTGATTCTTACTTGTGGTCTTAGCTCCTTTGCCTTCCAGAATATCATGTTCCATGACCTCTGACACTTCAATGTTTCATCTGCTAAATCCTGTGTAATCCTGATTGTGGCTCCCCAATATTTGAATTGTTTCTTTCTGGCCACTTACAGTATTTTTTCCTTGACCTGATAGTTCTGAAACCTGGGCAATAATGTTCCTTGGAGTTTTTGTTTTGGGAAGTCTTTCCTGAGGTGATCAGTAGATTTTTTTCAATGTCTATTTTGCCCTTTGGTTCCAGGATATCAGGGCAGTTTTCCCTGATAATTTCTTGAAAGATGCTGTCCACGTTCTCCTTTTTTTTTTTTTTATGGCATTCAGGTAGTCCAGTGATTCTGACATTATCTCTCCTGGATCTATTTTTCAGATCAGTTTTTTTCCCCAATAATATATTTTACCTTTTTTTTCTATTTTTTTTATTCTTTTGAATTTGTTGGATTGATTCTTGATGACTCATAGAGTCTTTAACTTCCATTTGCCCAATTCTAACTTTTAAGGAGTTGTTTTCCTCAGTTAGCTTTTATACTTCCTTTTCCATTTGGCAAATTGTACTTTTTAAGGAGTTGTTTTCTTCAGTGGATTTTTGTATCTCCTTTTCCCTTTGTCCAATTCTACTTTTTAAGCAGTTGTTTTCTTTTTCTAAGCTATTGACTCTTTTTTCATAATTCTCTTACATCATTCTCTTTTCTTTTCCCATTTTTCCTTCTCTTATACTATTTATATTATTTTTTTTCTTATTTGGTTTCCTCTCTTATATGATTTTTAAGCTCCTTTTGGAGATTTTCTATGGGTTCTTTCTGGGCTTCAGACTACTTCCCATTTTCATTTGGGGATTTGACCATAGATGTTTTCACATTGTTTTTCTCTTCTGAGATTGTGTCTTACTTAATCTTCCCTGTCACCATAATCATTTTTTCTGATTCTTTTCTTGTTGTTTTTTGCTGATTTTTTGGCTTTTTTTCCTGTCTTTCAAATTTGAACTCTGCTCCCAGGGTGGAAGGGGCACTGTTTCAGGTTTCTTGTTCACTTTATGCAGCACTAATATTGCCCTGAGGTTCACGGGGTCCCTCATGTCGGATGCTGTACTGAAGGGGTTGAGTGGGGGGGGGGGGCGGGGTGCTGCTGCTGGAGGCTGTAGGGATCTGGTAGCTTACCTGGTGCTAAGCCAGCATCCTAGTGTTGGTGTGCGTGTGTGCTGAGACTGGCAAGGTGTTTCTGCATTTCCCCAGGGTTGTACTGAAGTAGATGGTTGTTCTGGCCTTTGGCAGCTGTCTGTTTGCCTCGGGCTATGCTGAAGCAATGGCAGTTCTTAGAGCTAGAGTCTGCCTGTTCTCCTGGGTGTGCTGAGGCATGTGGGGAGTCCTGGTGTCGGTTTTTGCCTACTCCACTGCACTGGGGTTCAGGATCTCCTGCTGATTTGCTGAGGGGGGGTTGCTCTGGCTTGCTGTAATGTTTCCTATATTGGACTGTGTTCCCCTTTTCCCCAAGTGAGACAGACCTTTCCAGCCAATCTTTCAATTTTCTTGGGCTAAAAGATTATTTCACCCTATCTTTTTGCTAGTGCTGCTGTTCCATGATTTGTTTTTGGGTGCTATTTAGGTTGTTTGCAGGTGAATATGGGAGAATTATGGTGATTTACTGCTTACCCTGCCATCTTGGCTCCTGGAAGTCCTCTTTTCACTTTTTTAACCTTAGGTAAGGATTGTCTTTCTTTTTCTTAGTTGCATCCCCAATGATTAGCACAGTACCTTGCAGGTAGTAGGCACTTAATAAATGTTTGTTGAATTGAATTAAGTTGAAAATCATAGATAGTTCCCACTGAGAGTTTTGTAAAGCTTTTTTGCAAATATTTGACATGTCATAAGCAAGTTCTTCAAGGGTCTAGAGGAGCTAGAATAGTCTATTGTTGCATATGTCTAGAATGGTAGAAAAGGGCACACAACATGGATTTAGCTCAACTTCCCTCTACTACTTTACAGATTGCTCTTGGAATCACTGAACCCAGAAATGTGTGTGAGCACGCACCTCAACAAAACTTGGGAAAAGCATCAGCAACATTAGGATGTATTCTTCTGCCATATATAACATGGATGTAATTACACTGTTTATCTTAGAATCAACTAGGGAGAATCAATATTCAGTAATGATTGTGGCCAACATTTGTAAAGCCTATGTAACAGAAAGGCAAAACCAATAAAAGTGACTGGAAGATGAATATTGTTTTTCAAGCTTTTTAAAGTGCTTAAATAAGTTTGGTGTTTTTTAGCCCCTTACCTGTCAGAATGTTCTTTTCAGAGAATCATCAACATCATTTGACATCTTTGACAAGTTATAGTCAAGCAAGGGCCTAAAATAATGAAGTGGAACAGCAGCAAATGGATACTCAATTATCCCTGGTCATAGGGGATTAGGATGTTAAAAATAATTGCAAGCCATATTGAATCTCGTCTCATTTTAACCATTTATTTCAGCTTCTTTTTTCTCCTCCCGGCCTTTCCACCTATAATCTCACATCTTCTTCCAGTGTGCCTAACAAGCAGCCAAATTGAATAATTTGAATTTCACCTCCTTGTCCTGACTCTTCCCACCCTTCGGTGGAAGTGCTAACGAGCAATGAAACTGTAGTTTTATAAGGGGGAGAGGGCAGTGCAGTGGGAGGAGACAAGGGGAGAGGCAAAGAGACTGCCCAGTGCTTTGTTTGCCAGAAATTAGGTAGGAATTGCTTTCAAACTAAGTGATATTAATAATAGCATAGGGGGGAGTAAACATGAGTTTTAGATAGAGAGCCAGCCTCAAAATCAGAAAAATTCTGTATTATAGCTCTGCCTCCTGTGCGATCCTGGACAAGCCACTTATCTGCATTGGTACAGGGAGTTTGTTATTGGAAATTTCTTATACTATTGAAATCACTTATGTGACCAAAGAACAACAATAACAGCATATGCAAACTCAACAACCAGACAGTGCGACCATAATACTGTATACACCAGATGTTTTTAACCTGGATTCTGTGAACTTTCAAAATATGATAATTGTATTTCATTATAATTGGTTTTCATTGTAATTCTCTCTCTCTCTCACTCTCTGTCTCTCTCTCTCTCTCTCTCTCTATATATATATATACACACACACACACATATATATATACATATGTGTGTTTATACATTTATGTATGTGTATAAATAATATTATTTTATGTATTTAAAAACCTTCTTCTGAGATGGACTTTGCAGACTTCACTGGACTGCTAAAGAGATCTATGGCAAAACAAAAACAAAACAAAACACGTTTAGAATTCCTGCTAGAGTCTATTCATACAACTCCCTAAGTCCCTTAAGATGAGGGGATAATAATAATAATAATAACAATAATAATGATAATAATAACAACTAGCATTTATATAGCACTTTAACATTTGTAAAGCATTTGAACATGCTACCTTATTTGTTCTTCAAAACAACCCTGCCAGTGAGGCAGGTACTATATTATTACAACTTTACAGAAAAGGAAACTGAGGCTGAGAAAGGTCAAGTAGTTTGTCCAGGGTCACACAGTAAATAATTAGCTGAAGCAATATTTGAACTGAGATCTTGTTAACTCTGTGTCTATCAGTCAATCAACCAATTAATCAATAAACATTTATTAAGCACTTACTATGTGCTAGGTACTGTGCTAAGTGCCAATGATACAAAACAGAGATGACAGTCCATGCCCTCAAGGAGCTTACGATCTAATGGGGGAGACAAAAAGCATACAAATATATACAAAGCAAGCTATGAACAGAATAAATAGGAAATAAGAAAAAGAGGAAAAGCACTGAAATTGAGTGGTTGAGGAAGGGCTCCTGAAGGAAGTAGGATTTTAACTGCGACTAAAAGGAAGCCAAGGAGTTGGGGCAGAGGAGGGGGAACATCCAATCCATGGAGGGCAGCCAGAGAAAATTTCCAGAGCCAAGAGATGGAATGTCTTGTTTATGGGAGTGAAGAAGTTAGTGTCATTAGATCAAAGAATATGTGTCAAGGAGTAAGGTGTAAGAAGACTGAAAAAATAGAATGGGGATAGGTTATGAAGAGCTTTGAATGCCAAACAAAGCATTTTGTATTTGATCTTGGAGGCAAAAGGGAGCCATTGGAGTTTATTGAGTAGGTGGTGACATGATTGGACCTGCGCTATGTCACCTAGGTACTTACAATATGGCTCAATGTCATATCTATGTCAATATATTTTAAGTGGGAGGATATGAATAGGAAATGCCAAACTGCAGGGACTACATGCAGATGAAGTGTCTCATAGAAATAAGATTGTGATATTTTACACAAATTACCTAATAACTTCCATCAAAAATCAAATTCTAATCAAAAATCAAATTATCACTTGATAAAAGGATAGATGGTATATAGATGGTAGACTCAACGTTGGAAGCAGTAACTATCATATTAGATAACATTAGATAACATAATTAGATCCAAAAATAATTTGCCAAGCTAGGACATTAGTCTAAATCTAAGACCTAATTTAACATGGATAAATATAAAAGTCTTACACTTGGGTTTCAGAGATACAAGATGGTGAGCAGTCATACCTAAAGAAGGCTTCATCTGAAAAGTAGCATCAGGGGTATTAGTGGGCTCCAAGTTTAATGTGAATCAGCCACGTGATGCAGCAGCCAAAAAAAGCCAATTCAATCTTAGTTGCCTCTGCACTGAGAGAAATATAGTATGCGACCATGTTGTGCCTGGTAAATGCATGGCTATATTAATATGTGCAATAGGACCAGAACGGACCATAGCAGTCATTAAATGTAACACCCTCATTTTAAAGATGAGGAAGTTTAGGACTATATAGTAAGGACCATAGAGATAAAATAGCTTTCCCATGTCACCCAGTTTGTAAGTAGGCTTATAGGAACTTGAACTCAAGTTCTCTGACTCTAGTTCTAATGTTCTGTCCACTACATCCTTTCTGAATACTATATCTGGGAAAGTCTGAGATGAGTTATACCATAATCAAAGTGACCAGGGTGTTAAAATGTCTAAAGAATATGCCACATATAGCTTGGTTGAAGGAATTGGGAGATGGTTAGTCTAGAGAAGAGAAGTCTTAGAGCAAACATGATAGCCACCTTCCAGCATATGAAGGGTTATCCTCCAGAAGCAGCAGTAGGCTCATTGGCTTAGCATCAGAAAAGAGAATGAGGAACAATAGATTGAAATTTCAGAGATAGGTTTGTGCTTGATCTTACAGGGGGAAAAATATCTTAACAGCTACAGCTATCTAAAAATGAAATGATTGGCCTTCAGAGGGACTGGGGCACTCCTCAGAAACCAGTTCAGACTGGTTAGCAAGTGCTGACTGGTGAATTTTCACTGTGAGCATTTATATCTCAGGGATTGGCAAATGCTACAAATCAGGGTTTGATTTATTTATTGTTTTGTTGATTGTCTAGACAATCATACAGGAGGATCATGCAGTATTGCTAATGTAACAGGTGAAGAGATACATTCTTTCTAGGCATGAACCATGAAGATATGCTAACTTCCACTGAAGTCCTACTAGGCTGCCTCATCGTGGCATAGAAAGTGACCCTGACTTCTATAATGATATGACTGCAAATTATAAGCTCTGGAAGCTCTTTACAAGCTGGAAAGACTTTTGTCAGGTTTAATTATCAGTCTAGTTAAGTGCAGAGGCTAATAATAAAAGTTTGAATACTATTTGGTGATCCTTATTTATCTGCTTTGACTCAAGAAACCATCTACTAAGATGTGAAGGAAATGTCTGCATTGAATGAAAAATAATCTGTGTCAATTAGATGGCAAGTGCTATCATAAATGGTGGGAGGGCTATATTTAGAAAAGCAAGTCAGTCCATTTTCTCAAGGATCTCATACTCTAATTGGGAAAGTTAACACATATAAAAGAGTTCAACTCTATATCAGATGGAAAGTGTCTTATGTCTGGAAGCTATAGGGTAGAAAAGAAGTCCTAGTGGTCCTTAGAGTAAATCAGATAACGATGCCTAGTGATCTGGTGAGGTGTTGGGGCAATACAGATGGTAAGGCCCAGTGACCTTCCATCGTACCAGAAGGATTGTAGCTGGTAACTCCTTCCCCATCAAAGTGATGTGAGTGGTCGTGTTCTCCCAGTGAGATGCAGGAGGGAGACCAGGACAACAACTATTAGGAGCAGTGTGTGGGTCTGATGTTTGGAGTGAAGCAAGGACTTTGCTTTCTCTCTCACAGAAATGAGACTTGGGAAGGGTGGGGAGGGTAGGGGTGGTCAGTAACCAGCCCAAGGAAAGAAAGGAGAGGAGAACATTGATATTGGTAGGATTGCCAAGGGGAAATGCTTTCCTCAGTGTTTGGTGCTTCTGGGATATCCAAAATGAATATATTAGTCATCAAAAATTTTTACTAATGAAGTGGCAATTTATGCAAAATAAGTGAACTACCTAAAAAAGACATTTTAAAATAAATCTTCTACAAAGATAGTACCCCTTTAAGTTCTATATCCATAAAAATATACAATAGGGGAAATTTAAAAAAAAAACTTACCTTTTCAGCTTCTTCAGATTCAATTAAACAATCATGGATTGAATGCCACCTATGAGCAAAATATGGTTCTAGGTATGGTGGAGATGCAAACAGCCAGTCCTGGCTGTGTGAAGTTTGTGATGAGGGTGAGGACATGCATACCAACAACTGCAATAGCAAGAGATCACATTTATATATTGTTTTATGATTTTTCAGCACACTTTTCTTACCACAGCCCTGTGAGGTATATGCTATAAATGGTATTGGAATTTTACAGGTAGCAAAACTAAAGCTTAGAGAGGTTGACATAAGTCAACAGCACAGACTTTAAACCCAATTCAATCTGGCTCTCATTGATTGGCCAACAATAGGTCCCTGCCCAAGCACCACTTAATGGTTATTTTTTTTTTTTTGGACCCTGAAGGCTCCAAGTGAGTATAAATAGCAATTGTTTCTCTTTTTGCCAGCATCCCTGAGGGTCTTCCCCTCCCAATTCGATTTTCTTTTAATTATTAAAGGGGCCATCCCTAGACTCACTTCTTAAATAGATCTAATCACTGAATGGGCTTTGCCTCACTCAAACTGAGAACTACATTAGCTTAAAAAGGCTAAAGTCTCCCACTGCATTCTGGGCCATCTCCAGTTGTCTTAATCTATATCTGGCCACTGGACCCAGATGGCTCTGAAGGAGAAAGTGAGACTGGTGACTTTGCACACCCCTCCCTTACTTAAATCCAATTTAATTGCAAGTCATGTCATCATCTTTCTGAAGTCATGGTCCTCTTTAAAACAAAGGACAAACCACAGCGACCACAACAGAACAGACAAGACCTAGACCCGGGTCTATTGATTTATTATATACCAGTTCTCTTTTCCATACCATCATGCTATAGTATATCAGAATATAATGCACCAAAAGACAGCAATAATCAAAATGTAGCACATGGTCTGAGAAAAGAATATTTGTTATAAAAAAGAGTGAAACATTTTTTGCTTTTGTGTCAAAAATTATACTTAATAATATCCTCATGTGTCTCAAAAATAAGGAACACTTGCTACTTATTGCTAGCTGTAAGTATGTAACAACTAAGACGAATATAATAAGTTTTAACAATAAAATAACTCACTTTCATGAATAATTAGAACTGGAAAATGTCTTTACTCCACAGAGATAATGTTTGATAATGATATGACTGGAAGAGCTCGCTGATCTTCAGTTAGCCTATTTTCCTGTCTTGGGGCTTACAGGACTTCATCTAAACCATCCCTTAATTACAGTGCTTTCCCCCTCTTAGTTATTTCCTATTTATCCTGTGTATAACTGACTTTGCCTATTTTTGTTTGCATGTTGTCTAACCCATTAGATTATAAGCTATTTGAGGGCAGGGACTGTCTTTTGCCTCTTTTTGTATTCCCAACACTTAGCACAGTGAGCCATAGTAAGTGCTTTCCAAATGTTTATTGAATTAAATGATGATGGGAACTAAGTCATTCAGAGTAACTGAGGTATACCCTTAGACTAATATGCAGTTACATATTACTTAGTGTTCATCATACAACTTTCATAAATTGGAAAGCTATTTAATTATCATGCAAGAAAACAACTTATTATAACCTATCTACCCTGCACTACAAATTTGTAAATGATAATTAATTAATTCAATCTTAAGTATTAATTGAAAGACAAACTTTTTAGAATATTAATTTATGACATTCATAAAACCTAACTAAGGGGATAGAGTTTAAAGCTGATTGTTAAATTTTCAGTATGAGTTTTTACATCTTAGAAATTGCTACAAATCCCAGGGGTTTGATTTATTGGTGATTATATAGACTTTAGCAAAGTCTTAATAATGCATATTAAACATTAAAGTGTGTGCACATTTTTTGATATGTGGAGAACCCAATTGTTAAATATTTACTATCACACTCGTGAAAAATTCCCTATGCCAAAGTAGACCAGGACCTAGTTGCCTAGAGCAGTGGCATCAAACACAAATAGAGACTGGTGTCACTAATCCACACATAAGGATCTCTGTAAGTAATTTTATTGATTTAGTATTCAAATGCAGTATTATCTGTGTTTTATTACATTTTATTTTGCTAAATATTTCCCAATTATATTTTAATATGGTTCTGGTACACTCCAGACTGTTGTGGTCCTGATTCCCCATCCTGGTTTTTGACACCTCTGGCCTGATAAGAGTTTGAATGACTTTGACCAAGGTCACACAGTCAGTATATGTTAGAAGTAAAACTTGAACCAATGTCTTCCTCAAGAGCTGTCTACTGTGCCTTGCTGCCTCTCTAAGCATATATTATACTATCTAACCTATAGTACAGCTATACACATATACTTTACTATTCTGACACAAGCTTAAATGCTCCCTTCAAAAAATAGTCCACAATGCCAGAAAATTTTATTATCATATAAATGTTGATACTATACACAAAGCATTCTTTTTATTTCCTTCATTCATCTATATATAGTGAATAGAATGATGACAGTCAGGAAAATTTGAGTTCAAACCCTATAATATACTACTATTTTGTGACCATGGGCAAATAATTTAACCTCTCTGAGCCTCAGTTTGCACATCCATAAAACAGGACAATAATAATAATACCTACAGTACCTACCTCAAATGGCTGTTATGAGACACAAATGAGAAAAATGTATACATAATATTTGTAAATTTATGAAATATTATATAAATGAAAAGATGACATCATAGTGCAGTGGAAAGAGCACTGACTGTGAAGTCAGAAGACCTGGACCCAAATCCTACTTCTGATGCTTACTTAAGTCATTTTGAAAATGAACTATTAAGTCTGCCACTCAATTCATTTGAGACCTGAGGGTCTGTGAAGGATATTTTATCTGTTAGATAGGAGTCTCACCTAGGCAGAACTTGATGGTCTTTCCTATTAAGAGGCACTGTCATCAGACCAATGACTGATGAATCACTTAAGATGCCAGAAAGCAATTGTGACTTCTCCATCCCGACCCTGGCTTCTCTAAGCAAGCAATTCGCAGACAGAAGTTGAGGAAGTTGCTGACTGTCTAAAATGACTCAATCACCTCACTTTTATCCTACGAGAGAAAAGAAGAGTGCAAGTAAGGCCTACAATGGAAAGAAATAAGAAAAGACCTCATAAGACCAATGGCCAGACTGCACTCTTACTAGTCAGCATTTGAGCTAACAGAGATTTTCTGAAACTTCTCATCCCAGAAATTTGAGAGGACTGGGACTGCGTTATGGAGTCTAACAGTAAGTCTGAGTGCAATAGGGGTGTGATTTTGTATTTCTGTTAAGCGTATATGTAAGAAGAAAGATCAAAGGTCACATGAATAGTATATTCTATTTCCATCTCATCTCAATGCCATTCAGACTATTATTATAACCACCTAATCGGCCTGACTGCCCCAGCCTATCTCACTACCAATCCATTCTTTATAACATTGCTGGAGTAATCTGCTTAATGCAATGGCAATGATTATTTCACTTCTTTCCTGCAAAACCTGCAATAGCACCACATTACCTGCTAAATTAAATATAAATTGCTGATGCTGGCCCAAAAGATTGTACATACACTAGCGTCAAATTTGTTTTCCAGCTATATTTTAGGCATGGAGCTCAAGTGCTCTGCCCTCTCAACTCTGCCCTTGGTGTCCTTGGCTTTCTTCAAGGCTCAGTTCAAATTCTACCTTCTTCGCCTTTTAGATAACCTTCACTATTCTGTTTGTATCCTGTATCTGCCTAGATTTTTATTATTTCCCCCATTAGAATATTTCCTCCTTGAGAACAATGATCCCCTACCCTGTTTTTGTGCTGCGTGTGTGTGTAGTACCTGCTCGCTAATATGCTGTTTTTTCAGCCAAACTGGCCTGCTTTTTTTCTCTGCTATCATCCCTTTCTCACCCTGCTCCTTCCCCTCTCTGTCTATTGCTTCTACTGTTCCTTATAGCTGAAATGAACTCTCTAATCCCATACCCATTTGAGAAATCGCTGTTTTCTTTAAAATTCCAACTGGGAATTCTTTCCCCTGCCTCCATGAAGCCTCCACCTCCAGAGGAATGAAGCTTTGACCTCAAATTTTTCATGGGTAAATCTTTAACTTCTTTGTTCTTTTCACGTTCTCTTTTGCAATCAGTTATTTGTTTATGGGCCCCTCAGTCAGCTACCTCAGATTGTAAACTATGTGTGGGTCAATCTTCTACTAACCAGAGGTCACAAGCTATGTTTACCAAATATCATCATAGGATATAATTAGTTGATAACAATTTTTTTTTAATTAAAGAACAAGGTAAATAAGGTGATAACAGACTATTAATAGGCAGTCAGGTGGCTCAGTGGATAGAATGCTTGGCCTGGATTCAGACACTTACAAGTTGTGTGAACCAGAACAAGTCACTTAACCCTGTTTGCCTCCATTTCCTCATCTGTAAAATGAGCTAGAGGAGGAAACGGCAAACCACTCCAGAATGTTTGCCAAGAAAACGCCAGATATGGTCACAAAGAGTCAAACATGACTGAAACAACTAACAAGAAGAAGACTATTCTTTCTGTAAACCTTGAGCTCACTCTACCACCAATGCATAAGTACTGAGTGGGAAGAGTGCACCTTGAGGAAGTGATATCATGTGCCAGACAAGGCAAACTCTTACCACCACCCTGCAGAAGTCCTTGGCGATGTCAGAGGAAATGACATTAAAGAAGCATTACCACCTGCTTTGCCACTGTACCTAAGGATCATGGGACATTTCCATCTGCCTTGCAGCTGGAACCTTCCATATGTATGCCCAGCCATTAGAATGGGTGTTCCTTTAGAGCTTGGCTTACTTTTCTATTTGCACCTCTAGCACCCAGCTTTGCACATAGGAAGTGCCTTTTCATTCAGTAGTCCATCGACATATAGGGAACACAAATGACCAAGGCACCCGCAAGAAAGGATACACCCACAGAGAGAATACACATGACTAGGGCACACATGATGGGCAACTCAAGCTCTAACACTGCAAAACTGCCAGCTTCTTCTACTGATGTCATCAACTCACTGTTCTCAGCTGCTTCCCGATGAGCATTGAGGCTTAGCTCATCATTGCCCTCCAGCATTATAGCTCTGGTTGGTCTGTTAAACACCTCCTTCCGTTGCCTCCATCATCCAATTGGGGAGAGGGGGAATTGCTGTGATTAATAAGCCTCTTCCCTGCAGAGGATAGAGTACAGCTCTTCCTGCCTATCAGTGTGTTCTTTCAGCCTCCTACCATGCCTCATTTATGGTCCTCAGCAGAGTTGCTAACCACTTACAATTCTGCATATTGGAGATGTGATGATTAGTGAGCCTTTTCCCCAAAGGAAAGCTACATCTCTTCCTAATCAGTATCCTTAGCCAATAGCTTTCTGCAGTTGTTTTTTTTTTTTTTTTTTTTTCAATTAGGTCTTTCAGCCAGTGGCTAAGGAATGCTTCCTCTCACTCCTGTTACAGCAAGAGTTACAGAGGCTTAAGCTGAGGTCACAGATTACCTTTCAAGTCTTATTCAAACTCTTTTGTTAAATTCCTTTTCTTCTGAACCTTCTGTTAACTGTTGAACTCTGAACTTATTTGAGCTGCTCTACCCTGTCCTTTCTCCTTTGAGTCTTCCTATTCAACTGTGACCTAAGCAGGAGACTATTTTAATTTTTAGGATTTATCATACCCCCTGACTAAAGTGAGTCTCCCTACAGCTTTGATTCCTTGAATGGAGAAATGATTTGGGTAGCAGTGATATTGAAAGTGTTTTAAACTGACATTAGCCCCTTTATTTTATTCAAAATGCCAATAGCTGAGCTAGTGAAGTCTGAAAGACTATTAACCTTTATCCCACTTTTCTCCCAAGGCATTGAAGCCTGGTCTTCCTTTCCAACCCCTTCCACCTTTGAATGCATTTCATTTTGTTAGATTATAAGCTTCTTATGAAGGTGCTGTAGGCTATCCATTTTTGTATCCTCTGCATCTAACCCAGTATTTTGCACATAGGAGGCACTTAATAAACATCTTTCTGATGGAATTGTGTTGAATTGAACTTGCATCAGAAAAAATAAGAAAGTATCACTCTAAATTCTTAGAATTGCTTCAATTTATTTCCTTGTCTGTTCCCACTTTAAAAAGCACCTTAGAAATCACCTGGAGATTCAATTGTGTTGTTGCAGAAATAGGCAAAAGCTTCTAGTCTCATTGTACAAGTCACTATATAGAGTAGAACTCTTTCAGGAGTAGATATATCCACATTGGAGGACATTAGATCTCTTATTTGGGCCATCTCAACTTATGCTTGAATCCTATGTGAAAAGAAAGTATCAGGAGGCCAACATTTTTCTATGTTTAACCATTTTTATTTGTGTTAATTAATAAGACAATGTTTTTTAAGTACAAGTCCTTAATTACATCTAAATTAAATATTCATTTTTAACATTTGCCATAAAAGTCATAGCTTTCTTAATGAGTGCAATGATGAATAGGTCAAACTTTCAGCCCACTCACACCCACTTATAAGTATCTTGGCAGAAGCTGGAAAATGATTAAAGGTATCCAATATTTTTGAACCTGAGAATGGTGGAAAAGAGCTTTCTATGAATATTAATATGTCTGTATGTTCTTCTTGTCCCCTTAAAATATAAGTTTCTGAAAACCTAAGCATCTTTCTTTTACCTGGCATATTGGATGAATTAAACATTGACTTGGTGAGTCAAACTCACTAAGGAAGTTGGTGTTAGCAAAAAAAAAAAGTGTTCCTTTACTTGCTGCTAAAAAAAGGATGTTTCTGTTGAAATGAAAGACTCTATCAACAATAAATACAAGTAATATGAGTAGACCTTAATGCTGTGGGGAATAGCATTTCTTTTTTATTCTTATTTATAAATTGCCCTTGACAGAAAGTGGTGAAATAAAGAAGTCTAATGAAGTCAAAGATCTAGTTTGGGAAAATGATCAAAACTGGAATGGTTATCCTATCTCCCATGTCTTATTACATAGGGAAAAGCAGAGGGCATTCAAGATTGATGTTTATCCCTCATGAAATACTAAAATAAATTTAGAGCCTATTAAGGAAGAAAAGGAGGCAATATTGAATTGAGAGCCAGTGGCCCTGGGTTAAAATTCTTTTTTTAGCTAATTACTAGTTCTGTAACCTTGAACAGTCATTTAACCTTTTCAACTCTCAATTTCATCATATATAAAAATGGGAGATATGATAACTTCTAAATTCTCTTCTAGTTCCAAATATTTATTTTTATAAACTAGGATGCCCCTTTGGGTCAACCATTTCAAAATCTGATTGGTAACCTTTCCTTCTTAATAAAGCATAGCATGAGAAATGCAACTGAATAAGAAAATGTGTGTCACCCAATACTGAGATTGATATGGCTTCTTCTGTTAGCTAGAGTATATCTGGCATCATGTATTTATATGGCATCATGCTTGGAAAAACATTTCAACTAATTTGAGCTCTGTAAAGGAATCTACATGTCATGATTTTTGATTCTAGCAAATTTACAACCTAGCTAGAAAGATAGGGCATGTGTACATGCACTGAAAGCCAACTCAAGCCTCATATAAGTATAGAACAAACAACAAAGTACATGCTACACAGTTTAGAAAATGAAGAAATAAATTAGAATCCATAACTCTGTTAGAATCCCTAGCCTACTTCTACACAACCAGATTCTTGACCTGTCATCAGCTCTTGTGAGAACTCATGTTGGAAGTTCTCGCTAACAGACTAAATGGATAAGCAGTGAAGAAACCTTTGGAAGCAACTTTATTGCACTGCTTGTTATTGACCCTCTCTTTGTACCTCATTGAACAGTATCATGTGCACAAAGTTTGCTTTGGGACAGGGCTAAAGTATGATGATGCTTTGCTGTAGCCCTGATCATTTGATGATAGAGTCAGATTGTTCTTAAAATACTGAAAAATACTTGTCTTTCAATGATCTGATATTTCCTTGAAGTTGGTTTTCCTTTTACACCCCAACCTTCTATTACTTAGTTGGTTTTTAAAAGTTGCTGTGGTTGAAAAATTCATGACCCTTCATCCGACATAGTGATTAGCCTTTCCACTCTCAGGTGGTTGGCCTGTAGACGACAAACATAGAGTCCATCTCCTCACCCATAGTGGACATTACTCATGGTTTCATAAAAGCTAAGAAATTGTTCCTATCATGGTAAATCTTAAGCTCTATGTCTTGCCATTTATCATTTGGGCAATCTTGTATTCTATCAAATGATGACAGGGCTTTCTTATGTGTAACATTTAGCAGAGATTTCAATCAATTTTTCTTTTGTTGTATACTTTGTTCACAGTTAAGAAAAAGAAAGTCTTAGTCAATGAGGAAGCTAAGTCAAAAGCAAATTAGATTCTCTGGTGAGTTCACTGTGCTCATCCAGGCACAGTGCAAAAAAAAATTTCATAATCTTGTCTCTGCCACTTACTACCACTACGATATTTGGCATGACACTTAACCTCCTCTCTGGACTTTAGTTTCCTCATTTGTAAGATGAGAGTTGGACTAGATGACCTCTGGAGGTCCCTTCCAGAGGTGAATCTATGATCTCTTGAAATAGAATATGGAGCATTGACAAGCTGTCAGTTTTTGAGAGTAGATACCTCCCAATAACAGAAACTAACCTAGGAGAGCAAGTCTTCAGGAGAACAAAACGAATAAAGTCTCCTGCAAATCCTCACTGAAGAATAGAGGAGGAAAATTGTGCAAGTCAAAGTAGAATTATATAGGAAAACACCAATACAATGGGACTGCTGAGTTGACTGTGAAGATGTCCAATCTATTGAAAATTAACAAATGGGAATTAGCGACCTGTCAATGCTGCTACCATGACACTGAACATATTTGAAACTTAGCTCATTGCCTCTTATACACATAATAAGGAGAATTCTACATTTTTAATGATCTATCTAAATACCGAGGTGGTATTAGATCTATAAATATTTTTTGTACACTAATGCTGATGTTACCTGAACACTTTAGCCTAAGCTTCTATTGGTCTTATCAGCCACAGTCAGACATACTGTACTTTGTTCCAGACTGAGTTATTTCATTTTGGGCCTTTGAACATAAATGACAGCAACCATAGTCTGAGAATAGGAGGAGTTTTTTTTTGCTTGTTTTGTTTTGTTTTTATTTTTTTTTAATTTAGATTCTGTGCCAAATGATGTCAGGAACCTGGAATAGTTATAGTATTATATCAAGGCTTCCTCAGGACATTGCTTCAAAGGTATTTTTGGTTTTGCTTGTTTAAGTTTGGAGGGAGTGTGATACAGTGAGAAACATGTTGGATGTGAAATGAGAGGGCCCAAGTTCAAATCATATATCTGCCACTTACCACTTGTGTGATGCTGGGCAAGTCACAACCTCTCAGGGCTTCAGTTTCTTCATCTCTAAAAGGAGGCAATTAGACCAGCTTGCTTCTGGAATCTTGTGATATTCCTGGTTTATTAGTCTTCACTCTCAAGATCTGTTGCACTGCCTTGTCAGGTATTGCATATTTTTCAAAGACATTTACAATTGTATTTGCTATATATTTTCTTTTAAAGGGACAAATGAGAACTGAGGTTGTACCTAAGTGGATCCATAAAAAAACTGAATTCTGGGCAGCAAGTAATTTTCAAAACCAGAGGCCACCAGCTGACTGGCCCTTAAGAGAAACATCATGATGGGGCAGAGCCATGATGGCTGAGAAAAGGCAGCGACTCCACTGAGCTCTCCCCAAAACTCCTCCAAAACAACTTTAAATAATACCTCAAAACAAATTCTGGAGGGGCAGAACTCACAAAAGGACGGGGTAAAATGATTTTCCAGGCAAAGACAACTTAGAAGTTTGGCAGGAAAGGTCTATCACAGCAAAGTGAAGTGTAGTACAGTCCAATACAGGCCAGTGTAGATCAGGTCCCAGCAAACCAGCAGCAGCCCTTGGGAGTCGTTGAATCCATAGCTCCAGTGGCTGCTTCTGGAGGTCTAAGCCCACAGATGGTAAGGGGCTTAAACAACTGGTCAGTAGCAGATTATAAGGCACTGGGGGCAGGACTCTGTTGCTTTGCCCATACTCAGTCACAGTCCTAGGTGGGAGTCCCAGGGCTAGGAGGAGCACTAGCACACCAGAGCTTGCAGGTACAGTGGAGCAGGGACCCTTGTTGTAGTTCTAGGACTGAAAAGAGTGTTTGTCATCACTGAAACTAACAGACCAAAACACAGGCCAGGAGAATAGTAAATACATCTTTCATACCACCTTGCAAGAACTGAAAACTTACATGTCCCTAAAATATCTCTGAAAATAGCTACAAAAACCCCCTCAAACTTGGGGCAGTGTGCCCGCCACCCTGGAAGCAGAGGCCCACTTTACAAAGAGTTAAAAGTCAAGAAATTGGCTAGAGAAATGAGCAAGCAATGGAAAAAAATATAGAAAGTTATTATAATGATAAGGAAGATCAAAACACAAACTAGAAAAAGACAACAGTCAAAACTCCTACATCCAAAGCCTCCAAGAACAATATAAATTGGTCTCAGACCATGTAAGAGCTCAAAAAATATTTTGAAAATCATATAAGAGAGGTAGAGCAAAAATTGAGAATAGAAATGAGAGTGCTGCAAGAAAATCATGAAAAAGAATCCATAGCTTGGTAAAGGAGACATACAAACAATACTGAAGAAAATAATACCTTGAAAACAGAATAGGTCAAAAGGTAAAAGAGGTACAAAATTCACTGAAGAAAAGAATTCTTTTCAAAATAGAACTGGCCAAATGGAAAAGGAGGTACAAAAGTTCACTGAAGAAAATAATTCTTAAAAATTAGACTTGAGCAAGTGGAAATTAATGACTTTATAAGACATCAAGAAACAATAAAACAAAAAGGAAAATGGCCTATGTGTAAAAAAAAAAGTGTGTCAGTTCTTTTCTGGTGCCAAAGAATTGGAAATTGAGGGGATGCCCATCAATTGCGGTATGGCTGAACAAGTTGTGTATATGATTGTGATGGAATAATATTGTGCTATAAGAAATGATGAGCAGGATGCTCTCAGAAAAACCTGGGAAGACTTACATAAACTGATGCAAAATGAAGTGAGTAGAACCAGGAAAATATTGCACACCGTAACAGCAATATTGTAAGATGATCAATTGTGAATGACTTAGCTATTCTTAGCAATACAATGATCTGAGACAACTCTGAAGGACTTATGATGAAAAATGCTATCCCTCCCCAGAGGAAAAAAAAACTGACGGTGTCTGAATACAGAGTGAAGCATACATTTTTTTACTTTATTTTTCTTAAGTTTTTTTTACTCTATGTTTTTTTTACAACATGACTTATATGGAAATGTGTTTTGCGTGACTATACATGTATAACCTATATCAAAATGCCTGTCTTCTTAATGAGGGGGTGGGGGGAGAGGGAGAGAATTTGGAACTCAAATTTTTAAAAACAAATGTTTAAAAACTGTTTTACCCATAATTGGGGGGAAATAAATAATTTAATTAAAAAAGAGAGAGAACACATCATCATTTTGTTGGTATAAGAAACCCCTGGAAAAGGAAACTCCTATTAACAATGCAAGTTGGCACACCTTTCCTCTATTCCCCTTATTGTCTTAGTGAGTTACCTAAAAGGTTAAGTGATTTGCCCACGAGTCACATTGCCAGCATGTGTGACTTGAGGCTTATACGTTCTTAGGCCAGTTCTCTGTCCATTATGCCACATTGCCTCCCTTAAAACTGTGAGGAAAAGAAGTAGAAGCTAACTAACTAAATAGGCATGTATATACATGTATGTGTATAGAAACTTCTGTGTCTCATGTACTTTTTTTCCTTTGGAAACTCTAGATTCCTAATTTTTAGCCTGCAATAGAAGAACTAAATCTCAGCTAAAAGCTCTCTCTCTTCTCTCTCCTCTCTCTCTCTCTCTCTCTCTCTCTCTCTCTCTCTCTCTCTCTCCCCTAAACTCCCTTCTTGCCTTCCTGAAAACGCCTTTTCAGACTAAGGAAATCTATCCCTCTCCCCACAGACACATCACCACCAGCAGCCCCCTCCTTATTTTTAGAATAAATTTTCGAAAGAAAAAAATCATCTTGGTTTTTTTTTTCCTTCTAGTTAGAGTTTGAACATTATTTCAAATAGGTTTTGGGGCTGCAGGAAAAAAAATAGAAAAGCATCTCCCTTGCCCCTTCCTGAAAGAGCAAGGCCCAGCCAACCCCCCTTGTTCTTTGTCTCCCATCTTTCTCTTCCAGCCCTCTTTGAGTAGCAACTCCTGACATGCATCCCCTTATATGTCTTCCCCTCTCCAATTCCTGGGACTGTTCTGTTTTGTTTCACCTGTTTGAAAAGAGATTAAAAACTGAAAACTAAATGAGAGAAAAAAAATCTAATTTTTTTTAAAACCAACTCTATAACAGTTCCTCTCTCTCTCTCTCTCTCTCTCTCTCAATATATATGTATGTGTATATATATACATGCAAACATATATATCCCTCCTAAGGAAGCTTCTTTTGTTTCCCAAAAATACTTCACAAATACTATGTAAGAAACAAAGTGAGCCTATGGTTATGCTGCCAATTTGTCAACAATTTAATGTTTAGAGTATTTGACAGAGAAGAAGGCATTTAAGAAGTTTTTATATCCATAGCAAGTCTTTACTAACCATTGCTGACTCAGGTTTTCATGAAGATTAATCCGACATCCCTCAGAGGCACATGGAACTTACGATTTTCAGAAAGTGTCAGACACAACTAATTACATTGTTTGTTTGCCTGGTGAATAAGTGAAGATATTACTAGCAATTTTCTGTTATTTTGTGCTACTTTTCAGCTTTTCTTAAGCTGCAGCTGTGGCAACTGGTCCACTCCTCACCCACTAAGAAATACTAAGCCCTTACACAGAAATTTTAAAGAGTGGCTATAATCTCTGCACAGCTAAATTTATTTAAAGTAGAAGATGAACCAGCATCCACTCAAACCTCCTCCCTTTTGTCTAGACAGAAGAATCAGTAAACTTTTTTTTTTTGCTTCCCTAAGAAGTATTGATAATCTATACCTGCATAGTAGCTAAGGATGATAATGCAGACAGGGACCGCGAGATGAGACTTTGCTGTGTGGGAACAGAAAAAGCTGGTATGGAACAGAAAATCATAGAAGTGGCATTTTTTGGTTAGGAACTAGGTCTGCTAAGTAAACATTGATGTCTAAGCAGAGGCCTAGAATCAGAAATAGGACTACTGAGAAGAGAGAGAGAGCCTGGGACAGAAGCAAAACAAGTGGGCTGGTTGATGAGATGACTACAAGGGGAAGAGGCACCTGAGAGAAGGAAAGGAAGGCAAGGCAGTTGTAGAGAAGACAAAACCACAGATAGATCAAGTATGCATCTGTTTGGACCTGGAATGCTTTCTGATTCTATTGTACTTTGGATTTGCTTTGTAAATACTATTTATGAAATTATATGCACATGTGTTATTTCCTTTGAAAATGTTACCTCCTTGAGAGAAGGTTCTGTTTGCCATTGCATCCCCATACCTGATACACAGTAAGTGCTTAACACATGCTTATTGATGATGTCAATGACCCTCACCTACAATCTTTAAAAATGTTAGATGTTCATAATTGCTTACTTGGCCCTTAGAAATGTTGAATTTAGATATCATGATGGGTTTGTTAGTTTTAATTATCAAATACATTCCAACTCCACTTTTCTTTCATTTGGATAGATTGTTTTGGGTCCAGGGAGTGGTGAAAGGATAGTAGTTATGGAGAAGAGTATGACAATAAAGTCTGGATCCTTAGAAGCATTTCTGCTATTAGGAAGCAATGTCATATATTGTAAAGAATACAAGTATGGAGTAGAGAACCTGTCTTCAGCTCTCTCATCTGATACTTATTACCTGTCTGAACTTGGGCAACTCATTTAATCTCTGTAAACCTCAGTTTCCTCATCTGTAAAAGGAACGGAGTTCTGAGCTTCCTTCTAGCTTTCCTTCTAGGGTTATTTTTCTACTTATCATTTAAGTAAAGAAGTGGTTTTCATAGGAAAGTCACAACACTCGATTTTTTTCCCATCTTTATTTTCTTTATCTTTAGCAATGACCAAAAAGTTTTATTTCCTATTCTGTAACAATGGCCAACTCAAAGCAGAGATACTTTCCTTAATTCTCTAGGCTTCAGTTTCATTCTAACTTCTCAGGGATGTGTGTGTGTTTGCATATGTATGCGTGTGTGTATGAGCGTGTGTGTGTGTGTGTGTGTGTGTGTGTGTGTGTGCATCTCTCTGTGTATCTAGGAGAGACAGCATGTCAGAGTAGAGGGAGGAGCAGCCTTGGAATAATTAAGACCTAGGTTAAAGTCCTGATTCTTCTCTATAGAGCATGTATTTCTGGCTCTCTTTCCCAGAACCAGGCCTAGTACAGTGCTGCTTATGGTATGATCAAGTGTTTAGGTGGTGGTTCTCCTTTTCCGAAACCATCAGGCTTGAGACTCACCTCAGAGCTTTCATTATTCTTCCAATTTGTTCAGGGTCACTGACTAGTGCCCCAGTTCCATAGGACCACTAAACTTTGATCAACTTCGAGAAAGGAACATTTTCTTTAAAGATTAAAGATATGGTAAGAACAAAAGTATAAACATGTATCTCAATAATTTCATACCTACATTAACTTGAGGAGGGTCAAGAGGTTCAAAATTTAGCTCAGTCAATACATAGCCTTTGTCCCACAAAGTTAACATCCAGAATCAGTGTGACTGGGGCAGGGGAAGTCCCCCTGGCCTGGGGTCCCAAAGCTCTCAGTTTCCTCAGGGCTATGTTGGCTATAATACCTGGCCTCGATTCTGGCTACTGCATTCCTGTAGCTTATTCATCTTTTGACTAGAAGCTTTACTCCCTAGGAAAGAAAAGAATGAATAAAAAGGCCTGTTTTTGAAGGGTCATAATGTTTCAGAGTGGGAAAAAGGCCCTATGGCCCTTTTCCATACCAAATGGTTTCTCACTGGACACTGTGAGAAAGTTACCTCAGACTCAATTGAACAAAGAGACTACCAAAATTGACTTTTTTGGAAATGCAAACAGTTCTTGCTACATGGACAGTTAAAAGGCTCCTCACAACCATGGGGATAGCCAACTGGAACCAGTTACAGAATGTCCACACATGCTCCAAATTATCTCCAAAGCATTGTCCTTACATGTCATCCTAATTCTTCTGAAAGCAATTCCTCCAGCATCCTACAAAACACACACACACACGCACACGCACACACACCATCAATACAGTTAGAGAAGTAGGAATTGTAAGGGCACAAAGGAAGACAAAAAGGTTCAGACTAATGAGGGAAATGAACAATACTGTAGTTCATGTAGTTTCAGTTGATGTTTTGAATCTATTGATCCATCATCAACTGTTTGTACCATGTCTTCATATGGACATTTTCATGTGAAGGCACATTCATTAGACTTTCACATGATTCTCCTTGATTGTGTTGAAAATCACTTAACAACCACAACCAAAACTGAATATAGTGAAATTGTAATGATCAATCTTAAAATCAATGGCAGACTGCAACTTTCTCCCTTTTTTGACAAGAGATGACTGTATATCATGTTGTACTGGACATACTTAATGTATTGGTTAGTTTGGGGAAATTACTTTTTTTCTCTTTTAAAAAAATAATATAAAGGATAACCCTCTGGAAGGGAAAGTTATGAGTAATGAAGGTCATTTTAAGACAAAAAATTATATTTTAAAGAAAAATAGTAAAAAAATTTAAAAAAGAATCATTCTAAGTCTGGGTCATTGGGACTAAACTTTTCTTTGGACTAAAGGTGTTTTAGAGTCATAGGCCTAATTTTCCATCCAAGGAGAGAATACAAGGAGACAAAAATTTTTAGGTAACCAGACAACCTGTATATTACATACTGCCCAGACCCTACAGTAATAAGTGACCCTAGATAACAAGAATGCTGAATAAGGCCAATTACCATAGAAAGGATATGCAAATGTGGTAGTGCCTAAGATGATAGTTTCCTACTATTTAAGTCCAATACTCTGCTTGCTACCTTCCAGGACTGGCATCCTTAAAGCAAATACATTTTAGCATTTTTCTAGTGGGTCAAGAAGAGGACATTCTGCAAAGATACTATGCTATTGTAAAAGCCTGTGTAAGTATTGGGGGAAAAAAAGCTGGTGTATAATTAAATATAAAAGCACATACACAAAAATAGAAAAGTTAAGAGGAAAGGCTGTCAAAATATTACTAACTAATCAGGCTCTCTCCTATATCCTTTGGATCCTGAGATCAAATGCTCATTTGATCCTCCAATGCTCAGATGCTCAACATAGCCCAAGAGAACAGCTTTAGAAAATAATTGCTATCTTCATTTATAATCTCGTCACTTTTTTTAACCTTTCACATCTGCAAATCCTTGGTAATATCTGCATAGCAAAGATATTTAATCAAACTTGCTGGTTACTGCTCTCAGAAGAGACCTGCTTTCAGAAAGCCCTGGTACCTCTCCTTTTAAATGAGCTTATGATACAGAATATGAAACTTATTGAAACAGTGAATAATTCCATTTTACAGAATTTGGATATCATGGTATTTCAGTATATTTATGATCTTCCTTATGTGGGCTCTTTCTTCATTCATGGTTTAGGCCACAATCTATCCAGACCTTCTCATCCCTTGCAATTCTTGTCCATTTCCAACTAAGAATACAAAACCATCATTGCTTCCTCAACCTTCCCCCTAGGCAACTAAGCGGTACAGTGGGTACAACACTGGACCTAGAGTCAGGAACACCTGAGTTCAAACCTGGCCTCAGATATTTGCTAGCTATGTGACCTTGGACAAATCATTTAACCTCTTTCTGCCTCAGTTTCCTCACTTGTAAAATGGGAATACTAATAATGTGTAACTCACGGGATTGTAGTGATGATGAAATTAGGTATTTGTGTGATATAAGGAACAACTTCAATTAAAGTTATCAGAAAATGGAATGAGCCTTGTTGGGAGGTAGAGACACTCCTATCACTTGAAGTCTTCAAACAAAGGCTGAATGACCTCTTGTCAGATGAAAAGAATTCTTGTTTAGGTGTAGATTGGGCTAGATAGGCTCTGAGGCCCCTTCTAGCTCTAAAATTTGGTGATAAATGTCATCTATTGTTATTAAGAAATCTCCTTTTAGAAATAATAACAGGTGACTTTTATACAGTGTTTTATGAGAGCAAAACACTTTACGAATAAACTCATTTGATCCTCATAATGACACTGTGAGGTAGCACATTCAAGTATCTCAGCAAGGGAAACTGACACCCACGGAGGTAAAATGAGAGACTCAACCAAGCCTAGGTCTTCTGAGTTCTACTCCAAAGTTGAGAAGGCTAAAGACATTATATACTTATAACATACTTATACATATAAGTGTATGTATGTATGTATATGTGTGTATTTTCATTGTCCTCTATGATAAGAAGAAATGGTCCCCGCACCTCCAGTCTCCTTTGAAGGTAGGTGAGAGCTTAACCTTGCTGGTCCGAGGCTAGTTGTTTTAGGATACATATCACTTTAAGGTGTGTGCAAAGTTATTCCTGATGTATTAAAAGCCCAGTTATCTAAGTTTTGCTGATTTCTGCCCTGGCGGGGCAGGTAAAGCAACTGGTTCCTACTGATTGGCCTTTAATCTAAGGGTTTTTGTTTGTTTGTTTGTTTTTGTTTTTTTCCCAACTTGAATAGACACTAAATGACCTCCCAGCTGGTGAAACTGGTATCAGAGCAGGCGAATTGGAAAAGGGAATAATACTGTGAGAAACTTTGAATTCATTTAATATTTTCTATCTAACCCCTGAACTCTCTTTATCAAATATAACTGAGGGACTTTTACCGACCAGAATTTGGTAAGCATTCTTTCCATGAAATCAAGAAATCTGTATCAGTATGATATTATTTAAATATCTGGTTGTCTTTAAATTTATTAAACTTGCTTTTGTGAATATTAGCTAAATATAGTCTTTTTTTCTTTTGGTTGCAATTTTTTTTCTGCACACACTCATTTTTATGATTGAATGTCCTTTTCTGCAATGTTTAGAAATCAATAAATGGCCTAATATGTATTAGTATAGAGTTGTTCCCCATCATTGAGAAATAAGCTGTCTGAAAATGAAAGAGTCAAAAATGATTTCATTTTCTAACGTTATTCCTAGGCTTGTGGAAAATGATTTTCTTCTTTATCAGAAAAGTTTGTGTAATAGAAATAACCCTGGACTTAGCTTTACCAATATTAAATGGTGGGATCTTAGACAAGTCATTTTACTTATTTTCTTCCTCTGGGGAAAGAAAAAGGAAAAATAATATCCTTTGCAGTTTTAGCATTCTTGGTTGAATATTAAGCATAGTCAGCAATTCCCCCTCCTCCATACCAATTTCTTAGAGACAAGAGGGAATACATGGTCATGGTGTTGTTTTCTGTAGTCATTTAAAATTATTTCTTCATTTCATAAAAGTTAGACCAAATTTGGGTATTTAAGCAAATTGCATTTTATCCCTTTTTTATGAAACCCACCATTAGTCTAGGACTCAGGTAACACTTTTAATTTTGACTGTCAGGTTTCCACTTTTCTTAACTCAATCTATTCTCATGATTCAATTTCTCTTTGTCATTTCTGTTTGCCTATGGTTCTTTGAACTCATTGCTTTTGGAGGATTAGTCTTGGGGAAATTCCTGGAGTAAAAGTTATGTTTACCCATAGAGATGAGTCATTAATTAATTAGTAATTAATTCTCCAAGTTGCATACAAAATAGTTATCAGAAGTAGGATTTTGACATAGACATATTTTGAACACTGGTGCTTTATCCCCTACACTCCATTGCCCCTCATCTTTACACACACATGAGAAAAAATAAATGAAACATAAGGTTGAATGATTTGCCCAAGATTACGACCCAGAGGTTAGTTAAGATTTAGTTTAAGAACAACTCAGTTTCTAAGTCATTATTTATCTCACTGTGTCCTCTACCTCTATTCGATATTCTCCAACATCTTATCCCAACAATTTTCTTTTGATTAAACCTATAGTGATTCTAAAACTTTTATATGAGATGACATCCTGACTAACCAAAATACTCTTCCTTGCTGACTTTGCAGTTTCCTCTTTCCTAAATGATGCTACTCTGGAAACCAAATGTTTAACTAAATTCTCTTCACACAGTTTTCAAATAATTTTGGCTCTTGGAAAATATTTTGAGCCACCAAATAATATAGAAACACACACATCCATATAAAAATACATATGTACATGCACACACACACACAAAAAACATATATACCAAGGTACATGTTTTTTTTTTCTGAAATGTAAATTGAAAAGAAGAAATATTTGCTAGGTAATTTCTCTTGTTTTCTAAGACTTAGTACAGTACCTGCAACACAGTATTGCTTAGTAATTGTTTTTTTTTCCACGTCACTAATTTTTTTCTTCTTTTTACTTTTTTTTTCTTTTTCCTATTCTTCCTTTTATATCTTCTTTTTCCTGTCTCAGAAACTTATTCTCTATGGAATAATTAAAATGAAAATGACAGTGATATGTTTACATGAGATTTCAGTCTCAATATCATCAAAACATCTAACTAATTATAGATCCATTGACTTCCTGAGGAAGGAGAAAATATATAAATATGCTTGCAGAACTCTCTACCACTGAAGGACCATTCAAAATGTATTATAAATGATAGCATTAGAGCTGGTCTTGTTCTGAATGTAATTTCATTTTTTAAAAGCTCTTGAATGGATAAGCAAAAGGTTTGAGCCTGGCAGAGAGACATGTACAGTCACAAAAGACCATTTTAAGGGCCATTTTTGTGGGAGAGAGAATTAGAATGGAACTCAAAGGAGTGCTTTTGAGCTCTCTGCTTATTGAAGATTTTATATTTAATTTTATATCCAGGGTCATTCAATGACAGAAAAGGACAAAAATAACCCACTCACATTTAACATGCCATATTATAAAGATTTATTTCAAGCTCGTTTTAGACATTTGTCATGCATATTATAGAAATAACTTTTCTGCATTATCCAGAGAAGCAAATGTCATTCATTTTTATATCACAGATGATTCAGGATTTTTTAAATGTAAGTCACTAATCATAATTTTACTAGCTCAGAATTCTTAGGGTAAACAGGAAGCCTAAGACAAAATTCAATCCCTAATGGACTCAGTTCCCTCAATCTCTAAAAGAAAAATAAGACAAAATAAAAGAGAATTTGGGGAGTTGAAAGTTCAAGCTCCTCCCTTTTGTACAATACATTCCATTATTCTGATTTTTTCTCTTCATCACTGCAGTGTTATTAAGTGCAGTGAATTTTCCATTGTGAATATAAGTTCCAGAACATAAATGTATAGTGAGGGCTAGACAACACAGCCCTTGGGAACTATAGCTTTGATTCTGCCAGAAACATGAAGAATTTTTAACTGAGCATATAACATTTCCCTGTATCACATTTCCTAAATGAGAATTTGCCTCTGTGATTAATTGATAACAAATGATCATAAAGTATTTTGCAAACAAATCTTATCTGAAAATTAGCAGCACTGGAGGTCAAATCTTTCTTTCAAGATTAAGAGAGTTGGAATTTGAAAGACTGTTAAAAACAATTTACCTTGGATTTATCTCCTCAAGATTAAATCCTAATATATACATGTAAGCTACATTAAATGAATTTGCTTCTTAATATACAAGTTTTTATGGGTCTTACGCTATAGTTTAGTTTGACCAACGGCTATATATTTACTCAATCATCATCATCAACAACAGAATCATTATCTTTCATCCATACATTTCTGAGGTGACTAAAATGCCATATATTATTTGCTCCAATGTCTGATTGGAATTTGTTGAAAAATATTTCCTTTTCATTCCTACAAATTACTTTGTAAGATAATCAGATAATATCAAACATAAGAGGATTTGAAGACTAAATTAAGTGATGTCTCTGCCATTTACTGTGTGACCCTGGACAAATCATTAACCTCTATCAGCCTCAATTTCCTCATATAGCACATTAGTCACTAGGTTCTGTGAATATCAGTTGAGGTAATATATGTAAAGTGATTTGCAAGCCTTAGAACACTGTATAAATGTTAGCTATAATTCTTAAAGATTTAGAGCTAGAAAGGATTCTTGTCCATCTAGACCATCTAGTCCAATTCCTTTACTCATTGAGCAAACATGGAAACTGAGGTCCCAAAAGGTTTGACTCATGATCCAGTGCCCTCTCTGATATAAATGTGGAGTTCAACAGTGGTATTAATTTTTATTGTTAGCCTATAATTTGTTCAATATCTGACTTTTTGATACCCATGAAACTATCACATACAACTTTTTTCTTCTCATGCACACACACACACACACACACACACACACACACACACACACATCCAGCATGATAGTACCAACACTGCCTTTCGTCTATGTGTATTCTTGTGTAATTCCTTCCGGTATCTTCCTTCTGCTTTGCATTTTCATGTATGTTCTTTTCCTTCTTAGTTTTAGTACTATCATTACCTCATCCCTCCTCAAATAAATTCCTTCACTTTTAACTATAATTAAGCAAACTAAACATATTTTATTTGACATGCCTGAAAATGTATGTGTCACTCTGCCCTTACAGTATATTACCATTCCACCAAGAGTTGAGAAAGGATGTTTGATCACTAGTCTTCTGGAGTGCTGATTGGTCAACATAATGATCAATGTTCATCAAGAACAACTTTCAAGGTAGTTGCCCTTTAAAATGTTGTAGTCAGTATATAAATCGTTGTCCTGTTTCTACTGATTTCTCTTTGTATCATTTCATACAGGTCTTCCCAGATTTCTCTTAGACCATCCTTTTAGTCATTTCTTAATCTACTTATATGCCATAATTTGTTCAGCTGTTCTCAAGTTGATGGATACCTACTTTGTTTCTATTTTTTGCTATGGCAAAAAAAAATACTGTTATACATATTTCTTTTGTTCATATGTGTTCTTCATCTCTATCTTTGATCTCTTTAAGATGCAATTCTAGTAATGGTATTGCTCAGTCACAATATATGCAGTTTAGTAATTTTATAGGGGATGGTGAGGTAGCAAGGTGAGGGAACAGTATTCAAAATTGCTTTCCAAGAACTATTTGAATCATTTCACACATCCACAAAAAGCACCAGTGTGCCTGTCTTTCCACATCTTTTCAATTATTTCCCTCTTATCCCTTTCATTTATTGATCTGCTGAGTTTCAAGTAGAAACTCAAAGTTGATTTCATTAAATTTCCCACATTTTGGTGATTTTATGATGTCTTTATATTTTTGCATTTCTTCTTTTGAGTATTCTGTTCATTATTTTTTTTAAGGAAGTCTACTACTTGGGTAGGGTTTTTAACCTTTTGTTCTAAGCTATTTATTCTTCTAATATTTTCCTCCAGAGTTCTTATTTCAATTCTGATTTCTTTCTTTTTTTTTTAATCTTGTCTTTCATTTCTAACTGGTACTTATGTATTCCTGTGGCCAAGCCATTCTTTCTGAGGTGCTAGGTGAACTTATTTTGGAGTTACTCTTGTCTATTTCTACCTCTTGAGTTTCTTTATTGTATTTGGTATTTTCTTCTGTTCACTCATACATACTGACTTGGTTTTGGGATTGAGACTTCTTGCTTTTGTTATACTCTGGTGCCTCTCAGACTCTTCCATGGATTTGTCAGACCATGTTTGGTCCTGACCTCTCTGTAATCTGGATATATCTGTCTTTGCCTCTATGTGCCCCAACCAGTTAGTACTAGGTCCCACTCTCTATAAGAATCCCTTGTTTCTGGTTCTAGCTCCTGGAATCTTAGTCTCTATCTCTTCCTTCTTGTGTAGTACCTAAACATACATGAGTTGACTTTTTTTTTTTTTGCTTTTTGGTAAGGCAGTCAGGGTTAAGTGATTTGCTCAGAGTCACACAGCTAGTGTCAAGTGTCTGAGGTCTGATTTGAACTCAGGTCCTCCTGACTCCAAGGTCAGAGCTCTATCCACTATGTCCCTCATTCCTTACTTAGCCCTTGATAGGCTCTAACTAGACATTTTTAGTCTCACTAATAGTAAGTAGACTTCTTGGAAGATCTGAAGTGCTTGTCCTGCCCCGGAGTATCACTGATCGTCTTTCCTACTGTGATTCCAGTAGAGCCCACCTGGGCCTTTTGCTGCCCAGGAGCTTTCTAGCTATTTTTCCTGATATGGTTTTGGAAATGGTTGCATAAAAGGTGTGCTGCCTGTGCTCTGAGCTTCTCCTATATCTTCCTGTTGTTCTGGCATGGGCTGTGAGGGTTTAATTTTGGCCTTCCCTTTTGTTTGGCTTTGAAGTGAGCCACCCAGGATTTGTAGCTTTTCTCTCCCCTGGCTTGTCTCTGCTCAGAGCAGCTGTTGGTTTCTGACAGTCTTCTGTGATTCTGAACTGAGTTAAAGACCTTACAAGCATTTTTCTATGGCTTTTTTTTATTACTGTTGCTCTCAATACATTTTTAGAAATTCACTAGAGCATTTGCAGGAAATTTAGGATCCTCAATGATCTTTCATGTCACTATCTTGGCCAGAAATCTGAATTCTGCACTATTGGTGGGAGGACCCACATCAGGGAGTTTGTAGATCCACTGATG
Organism: Vombatus ursinus; assembly: GCF_900497805.2. Classification (NCBI taxonomy): domain Eukaryota; kingdom Metazoa; phylum Chordata; class Mammalia; order Diprotodontia; family Vombatidae; genus Vombatus; species Vombatus ursinus. The sequence goes on from NW_020954596.1 coordinate 52,810,563, forward strand.
TTTTGAACGTTCTTAGTAAAAGTTCCTTTTGAAGAACTCTAACCACGCTTCTCTGGAAAAGGCATTTGTTCATATCACAGGCAGGGAAAATAGAGAAAACAGCATATTTCTAGGTATTTAGCAAAACTACTCAGTGACAATGAGCCTGAAAAAAATTAAAAAGCTATTGGGACTGGAGTAGACAAGAGTGGGAACTTGGGAGAGCTAAGTTGTCGTCAACTGGGAATGTTGCCCCCAACTCACCTGAGTACTTAAAATCAAGTATCTTACTCTTTAAACTATTAGTCATTTCAGTAATAGGTTTTTGCCTTATCAATTATTTAGTCATTCAATATTTTATTTAAAAAAGTTCTAGTGAATAATATTTTGTACTTTAATGTTATGTTCTTTGTAAAATATAACCCTACTTGTTTTAAAGATCTCAAGCAATAGATCCAAGTCATAATGTTCTTACCGTCATCAAGTCTTTAGGAGATGAGGAAAGTCTTATGATTATAATTTAATGAATGGAGAAACTTGAGCTCAAAGGGTGCTCCCTACCCCTGTACACAATGCTTTATACATATTCATACATATATATGTGTGTGTGTGTATGTATACATATATATGTATATACATGTATATATGCATATAATTCATATATATACATAATACATATGTATATATATTATATATGTATGTGTATAGACATGTATATTATATATGCATATCCCATATGAGCATTAAATGTTTATTAATAATTATAATAAGTGCATAGCACTGAATGAAACATTCTACTACTCAGATATTTGGGGAAGTTCATGAATGACCACTTATTTTCCCAGTCTAGTTATTGAAATGACAGACTGGTACAAGTAACAGGAACACATAGTATAAATGTAGTTCAGACTCATATGTATGCCCCATAATCCCTTACGAAGTGTGAAGAAGTTTCCCTGATGGAATTAGAAGGGCAGCTTGCCTTTGGCAGACTGAAGATTGGCCTCATGGTGTCTACTAAAAAACAAGTTTGCCAGCCCTGAGAAGCAGTCAAACTGTGATAGCAGAAAGCAGATCCAAGGAGTATGAACCTTGACATCAGAGAAGAAAACCATGGAGGAAGAACTTTAGCTCTAACTGATCCTAGTTGAACCAGAGAAGAGCAGACCCAAGAATCCCAGAGAAGCAACCTGCCATGGAGCAAAGATACAATTCTTATATGGATGAAATTATCAATGTATTCTTGGAAATGACATAATGAAAATAGCACTGAACAAGAAGTCATAAGAGCCAGGTTCAAGTCTGAGGACCATCATTTATTGGCTCTTTGATATTGAGAAACTCAATCTCTCTGAACCTCAAATTCTTAATCCATAAAATGAATATCTGATTAATTCTAAAATTCTGTTGAATCATTAATTTGTACCATTTGTTTTTTAATCTATTCACTAAAGATATTTTTTCCTGAAACCAAATAACTATTTCCATACCTAAAATAGAGAGATACTCAAGAGGAGCTAAGGCAGAATCCTGAAGAAATACTAACTACTAGGTCCATAGGATCATAGAGCTAAAGCTGGGAATCATGCAGATGACTGCCAAGAGGACAGTTTCTTAAAAACAAGTGATTATATTTGGAATTTTCATAAGTTGGAAGTGGTTATGCTTGAGATTTTTCTGGGTGAGGGGCTGGTATGACAATCAACAAATTCTTATGAGATTTTAAGTCATAGTATTAGAAGTGTGGCATCCAGAAAGAGGGAGGTAATAATTCTACTGTGTTTTGCCCTGATGAGACTTTATCTCCTATGTTATATTTAATTCTGGATGCACATTTTAAGAAGAATATGACAAGGAGGAGTGTGTCCAAAGGAGAGCAACCAAGACAGTGAGGGAAATTGAAATTTTGCTACATGAGATTTAGAAAAAATGAACAGATGATGATTTTGGCTGAATTAGAATTGTCCAAAAATTAGAATTAATTACTCTGAAGATAATGAATTCCTTTTCATTTGTTGTTTTCATGCAAATCCTGGATAACTATGTTTAGAGATGCCTCTTACTTTACTGAGAAAATAGAGGTCATTCTCTAATAGTTCCCTCTTCTCCCTCTTTTCTACTCTACAAACTCAAACACTTTGACCATCCCCATTTTCTCCTGCTTTGATGAAGCAACTGTCCTCTTCACTAAGACCAACCTCTCTACTTGTTCCCTTGGTCCCTTGTACTCCTATCTTAACCAGAAGTTTTCCACCACACTCATTTCCCCCTTCAGAAATTCAGTCTCTTACTGTCTGCTACTTCTGGCCTTGCTGCCTACAAACATTCTAGTCTCCTTATCCTAAAAACAAAACAATACCTTCATTTGAACCTACCACCCCCTTAAGTCAGGCATTCAAGTGATCCATGATCTTGGATGGGGGGGGGGAAATCTTTTCACTAACTTCTAAGGAAAATTTATCATTTCCTTCAATTATTTAGAAACATTCTGAGAAGTCATTCACAGGTTTTATCAGGTTTCTAAAGAATCCATGACACAAAATATTTAATAACACCTAACTTAAAGTACTGTACTGTATTTCTCTTTTTCACAACCAAAATCCTAGTGATGAGGATGGAAGCTAAATCCCAAAAAGGAAAAACCCTGGACTTTCCCACATGGCCAAATCTCTGGCTTTTGCCTGAGGCTATAATCCCATCACCTGACCTTTCTTTGTGGCTACACCCAATCTCCCAATTCTGTTACCCTTAATCTAGCCTAGTCCTCCCTATGGTCCCCAGCCATTTCCCACACTTAATCCTAGCTAGGCTCCATTGTCCAGGTCCCAGGAGTCCTGTTCACCCCAGCTTACTGGCCACTCCCATCCAGATCTTCCTTAGACCCCTCCTCCAGTCATCCCAACTTGGTCACTCCTAGATTCCTCCCATAGTCTTTCTGTATATAAGGTCCATCTTGTCTCAATTAAGGTGCTCAGATTCCTGAAATCTAGCCACTGCTCTGATTATTAGAATCTAGGCAATACCTCACAGACTCTCAGATTCCTCAAGAGTCTGGCTAATATGGCAGATCTTTAATAAACCTTGTCTTTGACTGAAAGAAGGTTAGAGTTGAATTCTTTCAGGCAGGACCTGCATGTTGTGATCATGGGGTTCCAGCACAGCTAAACCTCTAGACCTCATCACTAGAAGCTGGAGGATTCTGTACTCATTGCCTTCACGTTTAACTCTCCCACTAATTTCACAATCTCTTGCAATCTAGTTTACCAACTCACACATCAAAAGAAACTCCTCCTCACTCCACCCCCACCCCAAGGTTGCTAGTAATCATGTAATTGCCAAATCTGGTAAATATTTCTCAGTCCTGATGCTTCTTTACCTCTATTTAACATTTGATACAATTGGTCAGCCAGCCCCTACTTCCTGGATAGTATCTCTTCCCCAAGATACTGCTTTCTTCTAGGTCTCCTCCTAATTGTCAGGCTCTTCCTCAGTCTCCTTTGCTAGATCATGTTTCACTTTCAGTCTAGTGGTGAAACAGAGGCAAAACTAGAAATATGATCACTGAGTTCATTTACATCAAACTGACGAGTATGTTACCTTTCATGTAAGTATTATCTCATGTATGGCTAAGCATCTTTTACTCTAAATCACAGAATGTATAATAGGTTATAGACCCACGAGGATGAAGGGAAACATAAGTGAAGTTAAGGTGAAAAGCCAAGATGCCAAGGCTGCTGTCAAAGTTGAAGAAATCCCTGATCCTTGGTCCTAGAGTAATATCACCAGAAGGGTAGGATGCCTTGTGGTTGGGAGTGTCCTGAATGGCTTTTTCACAGGGACTAGGGATTAGGGTTCTACCAACCAGCATGATTTTAATAACTGTATATTGTGAAAGAGATTAAACTTGCTCAACCAAATCTACCTCCAACATTGAATCAGCAGGCTGGAGAGGAAAGGAATTGCCCCCTAATGTCAACTGCAGCTTTAAATCAGAATTAGAGGTTCTTGGGCAGCATTTTACTACATTATTTTCTTTCATAGTGGTGTTTTTTAAAAAGTTAACATAATGTTTTTAACATTGGACTGAATCTAGAGATCCGACTTCTTTCATATTGTGGTGAGGTTTTGCCAAAGAGTTAATGTTTTGTCTTGGATAAGGGAATAGAATTCTTTTCTGAGGATATAATATGAGACAGTAAATTGTGGCCGGGTACAGCAATGCTGTGACCTTTTCAGTATTCAGAAGTTTAAATAGCCAGTCTTTCTATCCTGCTTGATGAAAGTCCCACTCATCATTAAGAAAGTTAATGTAAGATAAAACATTGCTGAAATGGCACAGCATTAATCCTCTCACATGACAGAAATTGGAAGGAAAACTGGTAAGAGATTTGTAACAAATTGTTCCACTCCCTGTTCGAGCCAGAAAACTTGAAATGAGCATCATCCTGGTATGATGAGACTTTGACCTGGTAGGACTTAGATCTAAAACTCATTTAAGGTGACATACAAGCACAGGCATGCCCAATATGTTTGGAGGCTTAGGAAGGATGTTGAGAAATCCTCAAATCTATCTTCTCACCTTCAGGAAACAACTTAAATAAATTATTTTCCATGAGAACCATACTTTTAAAGGTAGGAAGAGATATGAAATCTATGCTTGTCATTAAGGTGATCCAAAATTTAACAACTTATATCTTCCTAATATCTAACCTGAATCTCTCACAATATGGCTGAGCCTCATTTCTTCTTGTTGCTATGTATCTAACAGAAAATAATATTTGTCAAATGAAATGAACACAGAAATCAAACTATCCACCTCTTCTACATGGATGTGATCTTCATGTAATCCAAAATGACCGATCAATCAATAAGGATTTGTTAACTGCCTACTATGTGCCAGGTACTGTGTTTAAGTGATTTACTGAAGATTTCAAAGTAATTAGCACTAATTGGTCGTATTTATATTTCATAATGGAAAAGTGAAGATCAAATGTCTTTGGTAACACATTGTAGGCTCCATAAGACTGTTGAAGGGGAAAGAAATAAGTCAAGAGCTTTTTTTTAAAAGTTAAATTAACTCCTTTTTTCACAGACAATTAAATCTTATCTTTGAATGACCAAATTAAGTTTTGAGCCATGCTATGGTATGGAACTTACTTTTGTATCATTTTGTTGCCATCCCTTTCGATATCTTAGTGAGATAATGATTTTTATGATTATATGCATAACCTATTTTTTAGATTTCATTCCACTCTCAAGTCAGCATGAAATATATTTACCAGAAAGTGCTAATATTCAATGTGTGTATGTTGGAGGGGGGAGGGGAGAAGAAGGGAGGGAGAGAGAGGAGGAAGATCTGTTTCTTACAACAGAAATGAAAATTTGGATAGACTGATCATTTAACTTGTACATGATTATACTTGAATGTCTACATATTTATATGAATTAGGACCCCAAATTTATGTGTACATATAAAGATTTCTTTTCAAGTAGCACATTTCTGCTTGGAGAATAAAGTATGATATTTGGTTAAATATGGTTTTACTGAATAACCAAGACTTAAAATCAAAAGGCACTCAAGAAAGCTTCCAAGATCCAAGTTAATGACATTTCCACGTTAAATGCCTTCTTTTAATATGTAGATATGTGCTTGGTCTCTGTGGAAAGCTTTAAAGTCCCTGCATTCTTCTTTGGAAGGACTTAACATTTTCAAATCAGAGACATTTTATTCAATTGGTCCTTTTGACAGCATCTTGCAATTCAAACCACTCTTTTTCATCTTATTCCTATTACCTGAATTCTGAGCAGCTTTGCATTAACGAATACTAGTTTATTGCTTTTGCAACAGTCATTGTATTTCTCTCACCACTTTCTACTCCCAACAGGAAATTAAAATTGTACTCTAATATGAAGAAACTTGGTAGATGGGAAAAGATTTTACTTAAAATGTTATTTATATGCATATCTTAGCTCCCCAACAAAACTGTGAACTTTTAGAAGATTGGGGCTTTGTTTTACATTTCTTAGTGTCACTCTGAGTACCTAGCACAGTGCCTGGCCCATGAGAAGTGCTGACATTTATTAAATGCACTAATAAACCATTGGTGTAGGTGTGAATTGTTCCAACCATCCTGAAGAATAATCTGGAACGGTGCTCAAAGACCTATCAATATGTGTATATTCTTTGATTCAGCAATCCTATTATTAGGTTCATACCCCCAAAGAGATCAAAGACAAAGGAAAAGGAAAAGGACCTATATGTACAAAAATATTTATAGCAGCCCTTTTTGTGGTGTCAAAGAATGGAAAATCCTCATTAACTGGGAAATTACTCAGGTAGTGGCATATGAGTGTGATGGAATACTATTGTGCTGTAAGAAATGATGACAGGGTTACATGTGGGCCCTGCAGTCTTTTCTGTCAGATTTGTGTCTTCCAGACTACAGGCCATTCACCTGCAGTTGATAGCAAATGGTGCGTACCAGCCAATATCCTACCATTGTTCCCTGGAAGCAGCCTGTGTTTGAGTCCAGTCAACCTCCTCTTTGGGACCCCCTCGAGACAGGGACAGTTCTTCGCCCCTTGCCAGCAGGAAGCAGTTTCAGAAGTTGAGACCTTCGCCCCTTACTCCAAAAGAATTTGGGTCCCATTTGTTTGAGGGGGGAATGATGGGGTTGATATCTAGACCCCCAAAAAGGAAAAACCTTGGACTTTCCCACATGGCCAAATCTCTGGCCTTCCCCTGAGGCTATAATCCCATCAACTGGCCTTTCATTGTGGACCTCCCTATGGCCCCAGGCCATTTCTCTATTCTCCCTTGGCCCTGTGGTCCTGGTCCCTGGAATTCTATTACCTCATAGACTACTTGGCCACTCCTAGATCCCTTCCATAGCCTTTCTGTATATAAGGTCCATCTTGTCTCCATTAAGATGCTCAGATTCTTAAAATCTAGCCACTACTCAGATTCTTAAAATCTAGCCACAGCTCAGATTCTTATAATCTAGCCAATAGCTTACTAATGTTCAGACTCCTTAAGTCTGCCCAATATGATGGATGCTCTAATAAACCTTGTCGTTGGCTGGAAAAAAAAATGATAACAGGGGTTGTTTCAGAAAAAAAAAAAACCATGTAAAGACCTAGAAGAACTGATGCAAAGTAAAGTGAGAAGAACTGGGGGATCATTATACACAGTAACAGCAATGTTGTAATGATGATCAACTGTGAAAGACTTAGCTACTCTCATCAAAACAGTGATCTAAGACAATTCCAAAGGATGAATGATGAAAAAAAAATGCTATCCACCTCCAGAGATGGAACTGATAAACTCTGAGTACAAATTGAAGTGTAATTTTCTTTCTTTCTTTCTCTTCCTTTCTTTTCTTCCCTTCCTTCCTTCCTTCCTTCCTTTCTTTCTGCTTTTTTGTGATATGGTTAATATGGAAATATATTGCATTATTTCACGTGTATAAGTGATATATATTGTTTGCCTTTTCAGATGTGGGAGGGAAGGAGAGAACGTGGAACTCAAAATTTAAAAAGAAAAGAATAGACTGAAGCATGCTATTTTCACTCTTTCATTTTTTTATTTTATTCAAGTATTCTTGCACAAAATGACTAATAAGGAAATAATTTACATAATTGCACATGTATAACCTATATTTGATCGCTTACCATCTCAGAGAGAGAGGAAGGGAGGGAGGGATATAATTTGGAACTCAAAACTTAAAATAAAAATGTTTAAAAAAATTGGAAAAAAAAGAAATTCATTAAATCCCTATACAGTCAAAAAGGGAAAAGAATGTTAAAAATAAATAAATAATAAAATGGGACAAAAAAGAAATTTAGTAAATGAATAGATATTAGTACATTATCCAGAACCTAGTAAAACAAGTTTTAAGTGCATCTGTATTACTACTTTCCAATGTTTCTTTGGTGAGATAATATATTTTACCAGCCCCATTTTCCATGTCAGAGTAACACAATAATAAGGGAAATAAATGTTAATAAATGTTGCTTAGAGGTAAAATATGTCTGAATGCCACATCCTCCACAGTTAAATTTATTAAATAAAATCCAAGCATGCTCTTGCTCATCAAATATTGGTAATATTTATTTCTTTAGTACTTCAGGAATCTGTGTTTTCACAGAATCACAGAATTTTGAGAGATAGAAGGAATGTCAATGGCCTTCTTGTCTAACTCACACCTGGAAGGAATTCCCACTATGACATACCAAAAAATAAGTCATTCGGACTTTTCCTGAAGATCTCTAATGAGGAGGAACCCCCTACATTTCAAGACAGCCTATTCAGGAGTTCTTTTGACTCTTGGCATCACCCAAACATAGATGAAAAGAGAACTCTGACTATTCATATAAGTTGGATGAACTATGAGTCACTAACTAGTCCTTTTGTTGAGATGGGGGATCAACAAGATTTATTATCTTCCTTTCTACCACATTCTAATGTCTGATGGGACTTAATCAATTTCTTGCAGCTATATCCTTCAAAGTCTTTCCATCTGCCTTGCACTCGACCCTCTTACAGATGTCATCCCTCCCCATTAGATTTTGAGTACCTTGAAATGAGGGATAATATCACTTTTTTTTTCTATTTGGATTCCCAATACTTCACACTGTGCTTAACACAAAATAAGTGTTTAACCTCTTTAAAAGTCCATCCATTCATTCTAATTGTTGGAAATGTGTTTCCTGACATCAAGCTTAAATTGACCTCTTTCCAAATTCTGCCTGTTACTCCTGGTTCTGTCTTCTGAGGTCAAATAGTGTAAATCAATTCTCTTTTCCACATGACATCCCTTCACTTCCAGAAAGCAATCTATCCTATCTGCTCCCACTCTCCACTTCTTCAGACTAAACAGTCCCATGCCCTCAACAGTCCCCAATGTGGCATGAACTCAAGGTGGTTCACCATACTGATTTTCCTCATCTGGATTCTCTCCAGCTTATTTTTGTCCTAAAACTGTGCTGCCTAGCAGTGAGGACAATGTCTCTGATGAGTCTGACAAGGGCAAAGTACAAAGGGTCTATCATCTTCTTATTTCTGGCAGTTATAACAATCCTCCTTGCCACTTATCTAAAATATTAAAAAAAAAAGTTTGTCCAAAATCAAGGCCCAAATTATGGAACTAAAGATTAGATATTTTGCTTACTCAATGCAACTAGGAAGCATAGTGTATTAAGACTAGAATCACATTAAGACTAGAATCAGTAAGGCCTGAGTTTAATCTGCCCTCAATTAATTAGTAGCTTGTGTCCCTGAGCAAGTCACTTAGTCTCTTTCTGCCCCAGTTTTCTCATCTAGCTCCTAGCACCCAGCTTCCAGGGTGGTGATTAGGTTGATACAAGAAAATATTTGTAAAGTGCTTAATACAGTGCCTGGCACTTAGTAGGTGATTAATAAATGTTTATTTCTTTCCTTTCCTCTGCTATATGAATAAATGCTATTATCAACATTGTTATCATTGTCATCATTATCATTATCATCATCATCATTCTGACAGAATCCAGAATTAGCAAGTTTCTAACTGTGATGATAATATTTAAAAATTATTACAAGAATATTTAGAATTCAGCTCAGGAAGTCTCCTGTCTAAAAAGATGTTGGCTAATTTAATCATATCCAGAGAATAAATGGAACATGTGGAACAAACGAAGAAACTGGTGATGTTTAGCCTGGAGAAGAGTAAACTTGAGAGTGGAATGGTAGCTCTTCTCACATATTGAAAGGGACATTATATAGAAAAGGATCATCCATGTGGGCCCACAGGGTGAAATGGGAAATAATAGTTGGAAGTTACAGATCGGCAAATTGCAACTTGATTTAGGAACGATTGCATAATTCTTAGAAATGTAAAAAACGGTCCTGATCAAGATAATGACAAGGAATATCTCATACTCACGTTATCCAAAAACGATCTTGACAAAGCGAATAAGGACAAGGCCAACAGATACTTTTCTCCAAACTTTAAGGTGAAGCTTTTTTTCATAAAAAATGTAGAAGAACCATCAAACCTAGAGGCCAGCAGTTCCACTTCAGTCACCCTGGACGTTAGTGACAATGAACCTGATCATTACAGATACTCAGACACCACTTACTGACCCAGAGAATAAGTCTTTTGATGAAGATAACATGCACAGGTCACAAAAATCTGAATTTTTTTTTATCAAGAGGAAAAAATATCAGAGACAAACTTGAAGAACCTGAAAAAAGACCTTTTTTTTTTTTAAATGGCAATAGAACATTGTATCAGCTGACCAGTAACAGGAACAGTGACCTTTCCCTTACCAGTTCCACTGGGGCATTTCCACTGGTGGCAGGCTTACAAAGCTTGTCCTGTGCCGTGGGAAGGATTCTGCCTCGTTATCATCTGTATATACGTTTTGTGTTCAAAGGATGTTTAAAGTTTCAGTTAGGAAAAATAAAGATGGTACTTGTCCTTTATCCAGTTTTATATAAGTGGAGGCAGACCTGGTGTGTGATGCGTAGGGATGTTCCTTTGTGTTCTGTCCCCTCCCAATGTGACTTGAGAGCTCCCCGGGCTGTCCCGGTTCACAGCCTGCCCCTTTACACCCATGTGGCAACAGATAGGGCTCCAGTTGGTGGCAAGGACTTTCCCAAGGGTTTGACTCCATTGTAATATTGCTTGGATTGGAGTCAGGGGAGTGGAAAGAATGCTCAGAAAGGAATCTCTCTGATGCTGAACTCTGGACCAGGCACCATCTCCAGCTGTTCTACAGGCACCTTTCTTTAGCGTGCTACAGCAATTAATCCTGGACATTGGAGAAATTGGCTGCTCTCACTGCTTGTTGTTTCTGCATTTTATTTTTAAGCATATTGGTGCTAGAAAAGGCAGCTAAAAGGAGTGATTCTGTATTAGGAGTACAGGAATGAACCTTCCACAACATCCTAGAGTCCCACGGGTGAGGGGTCTAAGCTGAAGGGGGCTTTTAGCTAAGAAGAAACACAGTAACAATTACTTCACCATATGAACATTCAGGCTGAAGACAAACACCGTGATTAAAACCTTGACAGTATTCTCTGGGGGAAAAAAATCAACCTGATTAGGGAGATAATGAATTTTCTAACATCTGAGGTGTTCAAATAGAGGTCAGGTGAATATTCGGCAAATATACCCCAGAGATATAGCTTCAAAGTCAGGAAAATGTGGATTCCAATCTTTCCATTAATACAAACTGGCTGAAACTAAATTTGCAGAATAAACACCAGCTTCCATTGGTAGAAGAACTCTATTGCCTGGAGTTCTCTATACCAATGAAAACTAGGTCTAGGCCCTATCATTATCCATGTGTTTTGTTTTTGTTTTTGTTTTTTTGCGAGGCAATTGGGGTTAAGTGACTTGCCCAGGGTCACACACAGCTAGTATCAAGTGTCTGGTCTGAGACCAGATTTGAACTCAGGTCCTCCTGAATCCAGGGATGGCTCTCTATCTACGGTACCACCTAGCTGCCCCAATCCGTGCTTTTTATCAACAGTGTCTAGAATAGTGTCTAACCCATTATAGGCACTTAATAAATGTTAATTGAATTAATAGTATGAGAGAGACTGAGACCTGTGTACTAATTGAATCTTGCTCTTTTTTTTCCTCCTTACCCTTCCCTTTCTCCCTCTCCTACCCTCTCTCCTTCTCATTACCCCTCTCCCTCTCATAAGCAGTACAGCAGATAAAGTACTGGACTTAAAGTTGCAAAGACCTGAGTTCAAATCCTGCCCCAAGCACTTACTAGCTGTGTGAGCAAAGACAAGTCTTTTAAAGTCTCAACCTCAATTTCTTCATCTGTAAAATGGAGGTAACAATAGCACATATCTCACAGGGTTATTGGGAGGACCAAATGGGATAACATGTAAAGTGCCTTGCAAACTTTAAGGTACTATATAAATTCTAGCTATTGTTTTCTGTTATTATTATAATTAGAAATCAATAATAATTAGACAAAAGGAAAATCTGGGCTTGCTCATGAAATGATTTACATGAAATGAAAGGATCAAGGATCTCAGAGGTGGGAGGAATCTCATAGATATAGTCCAACCATACCTGACTACAAATCCTTTTTACATGCCTGAAAATTTATCACATGGAATTTTAATAAAAACCTCAAGTACAGATAAACCCATTCACATGTAAGGCAGCTCAGCTGTGTGACCCTGGGAAAGTCACTTAACCCTAATTGCTTCACCAAAAAGAACAAAAACAAAATCAAAAACAAAAACAAACACATGTAAGGCAGCTCATTCTACTCTGGAATAGGTCTAATCACTCTTTCCTTTTCCCTACTTCTCCTTGCCCTAGAGTTTCTTTTTTTTAATTTTATTTTTAGTTTATGGAAAAAAACAAGCATTTTCATAACATAGTGCAATAAAAATATGATTGTATATGAAACTGCAAATCTACTATGCACAACTGGCTACTCCTACCAAATATATAACAAAATTACCATGTCATTTTTTCTTTTTTTTCCCTTCCCCTCCTGCCCTAGACATAGCTAACATTAGACACACACACGTATGTGTGTGTGTATATACATACATATATATATATATATATATATACATACACACATATGTATGTGTGTATGTTAAATTATTCTATACAAACTTCTATTTATCATGTCTTTCTCTGGATGCACATAGCATCTTTTTTTATATATCCTTTATAGTTAATTTGGGTATTTATAATAGACAAAATAACATTCACTCAAAGTTATTCTTAAAACAATACTGCCATTACTGTATACAATGTTCTCTTGGTTCTACTCATTTCACTCTTCATTATTTGGTGCAAGTCTTTCCATATTTTTCTAAAATCATTGAGCTCATCATTTCTTAAGCACAGTAGTATTCCATCACAATCATTTACCAAAACTTGTTCAACCATGAACAAGGTTATGCCCTGGAATTTCAAGAGGCCTCAAACTAGTTTTCTCTAGGAAAAACAAAACAAAACAAAATATTTTTATTGCTCTATTCTATTTTTTCCATGTTCTTTTCCTGAAAGTTACAATTGCCATTTCTTTATTCTCTTTTCTATTCTTTTTTACATGATTTTTCACCTCAAAAACTCTAGCCTGATCTATCACCTTTCTGTATTCATGTCTTCTCTATTATTGTTGTTGCTGATGATGTATGACTGTTAGGATTTATTAAAGTTAAGTTCACCATAAAAAATAGTTGTCTAGTAAAAGTTTCCCCATTTTTGATAAAGATACATATGTGTCTTCCAGTTGAAATTTCCTTAAAATACAGTTTGTAGGATAATCAACATATATTTAAAATGCTATTCTCAATAAATATACTGTATTACTTATTTCTTTTTAAAGGAGTGGCCTATACAGTTCTACTATACTATATTATTGCAAATATCCAAAGACTCTAAGTTCACAAGACACTTAGGTAGTATCGAGGGTACCATTACCCTTCCAGTTTCTCAGGTTCACAACTTGATATCATGTTTCTCTCCCCTACAAATCTAATCAGTTGCCAAATCCTATTGTTCCTACCTCCGAAAAATCTCTTCATCCGTAATTTTCTTCTTTATTCCCAAGGTCACCACCCTAGTTCAGGCCAACATCACTTTGGGACAGGATTATTATAATAATCTTGTCTAAGTCTCCCCAGTCACTCTATTCCAGCCTCCAACCAGTCATTAAAGTGATTTCCCTAAAATTTAGATCTAATATGTGGAACTAAAATATAGTGACTCCCAAATATCTTATATCTATTTTGAATATTCATATATGCATACATGTTTTCTCTCCTTCCTATTATTGTAAATTCCTTGGAGGCATTTACTTGAAGTTACATTTTACTCTGCATCCTCAGTACCTATCAAGGTACCTTGCAAAAATAGGTTAATAAATGCCCCCTTTTCAATTGATATATTAAAAACAACATGTGTCCAAAGGAGATTCATAAAAGTGAGACAGGAATAAATAAATGAAAGAGAAAGCATTTATTAGATGCTTACTGTATGCCAAACATTCATAATCATTGGGGATTCAAAAATCTTTTCCATCAATCCTCATGAAGGAGAAAAAAGAACACACAAAGGAGAGGGAAGACACGGGCAAGACACTTCATATGGAAAATTACAAGGATGTAGAATGGAACCACAGGAGAGTAAATTGACACACCCTATCCAGGAACAATGACAGAGTTAATATGATTATGATTCAAGATTTTTAGAAAGGGAGATGTTTAAGTATGTGGTTATTGAGTAGAACATAGTGGAAGAGTAGAGAATTAACAAGGCCTTAATGGCTAGTATTTTCCTAAAATGGAAGCTGGTGAGAGACTGTCACCAATCAGGACAGCAGAACTCCAGTGTGCTAATGTTTGGTTATTGTATATAAAAAAGCGAGGAGGCGGAGGGCATAATATTAGCCATCATATAACTTGTGTGCTGTAGAACATAAGTATTAAATATTATTAATGCTATATTAATATTAATTGTATCTTGCACAGTACATTTTATTTTTTCTTCCCTCACTGTTTCTGTATTGGCCTGAGAGAACACTGGAATAGAATAAGCAGGAGTAATCACTTCCTGCCCAAGACATATACTTCCCAGCAGTGAAATAGTTTGGGGGTTCCTACATTGTACAAACAAGATTTAGAAAGGGGGACCTGAAACAGTCTCTCAATTAAGAGGTAATTATAATGTGCTACCAATCATTTACCCACTGGAAGGAAAAGGAAATAATGAATAACTATCTGAATTATACAAAGATGATGCCTCTGACCTAGTATTAGGTAGGCATATAATTAGAATTATCTTCCCAGAGGTGAAGATGGATTAACATTGATTCACGAACATCATCCACACTATGTTACTTAATCACTAAAATACATTTATATAATCCAATTGTTATATAACATTTCCAACACAAAAAATACTGAGAGAATTGACTTTTGCTTTTTACATTAGCACAAGTATTTTTACTCCAACATTCTTAGGACAAGTGCTATGTGGAGTTACAAAGCAAAAAGTGGTAGAATTGGACCTCTTACCGAGTCCTTTCTGACATCAAACCCATTGCTTTTTATTATCCAATTGGTTCCCCTTGTAACCACAAACAAATATTTGGAAGTTGCCTGGCCACTGGGAATGGCATAATTTGTTAGAGGTTAGGTATCAAATCATAATATTGGCTTTAGGAATACAATAAATACCCTAATCAAGTAAACTAGCAAGGAAGACAAAATAATTATTATTAATAATAAAATATTAATTATTATTTATACAACACTTTAAGGTTTGCAAATACTTTAAAAATGTTACATCATTTGATCCCCACAAGAAAACTAGAATTCTTATTATTAAACCTGATATTATTATCATCCCCAATTTACAAAAAAAATAAAACTGAGGCAGACACAGATTAAGCAATTTGCCTAAGGTCATAAGTTAGTAAGTGCTCAGGTCTTCTGGACTTAAGGTTCAGCACTACTTACTAGTGTACCACTTAACTTCTAATGATTGTACTTTCAGACAACTGGAAAGAGTAAGCAAATAGACATCATTGTAACCTTAAGTATCCCCATAAATGATCTTGAATAGCCTGAATAAAGGAGTTTTGCTGCATTAGTTCTACACTTAAGCGTCCTTCCAGTTTATTGTAAGGTGGGGCCCATTATAAAACTTCCTTTATTGTAAGAGCAAGATATATATCCATGAATAGGCCATTAATTGGATATTTAGGGGGTGGAAAGATTCCAGATAGGAGAGAAATGTTATCTTCCTGCTTGCCAAGTTAAGTAGGAAGAAACTGGCATCAATCATAGATAGAACTGACCTCTTGATTCTTTCCAAAATATCTACTAAAGACCTCAGAGTTTTATATATACACCTGTGTACATAAAATATTTAGCAATCTCTATTTCAGCAAATTTGGAAGACACAGTCAATCTTAACTATCTTGCTTTGCTTACAAAGATTTAGAGTGCTTTTGAGAGATTGGGAAAAAGCTAGAGCTATCATTCTAGATAAAGCCAGCACCATTAAAATGCCTGTCACCCCTACAATAAACAAGGAGATAAGCATGAACTGTTTATATAGCTGAGAAAATATTGTTAAGTAAATTGACAGCATATTTAAATACTTCTGGCATTTCTGCCTTCTGTAAAAAGTATATATGCAGGCATACCTAGTGCAGTTTATAAACTATAGCAATTTCTCCTGCAGACTTTAATTCCATATTGGTCAGTTTAAAAATGCCAACTGACAAAGCACAGGGATTCAAACTTCGTTGCATTCTCTTGTGAAGGCATATTCATTTAGTTATTCTGCAAGATGCATGTTTATGATTCTTCCTCTTCCTTCCTATCCTATTTGAAGCCCTGTCTCCAAACAAATGAATGAGTGAACAAAGAAATGAATGAATGAATGAACAAGTAAAGTAAGCTATTGCAGATTTCTCTTTGACTTCAATGATCATATGTTATCTAAACTTTTCATTTTCCCCAGTTTCTGAATATAGCAGGTGCTTAGTAAGTATTTGTTGATATTGGTATTATTTTTTTAAAGATATAGAAGTCCTCACTATCAAAAACCTGAACATATTCACTGCCATTTGAGCTGCTGTTGTTGCTGAAATACAGCCAAGGCAATAATAGTACAGTGGGTCCTTCCAAGGGGTCAGGAAAGGTATGAGAATTGATCTGCCAGGATTTAGATGTATGACACTATGTCCTCTTCATAACAGAAGATCAGGGTTCAAATTCTGGCTTTATCATTTTCTTTCCATATGGCCTGGGGTAACTCAAAACTTCTTTGGGACTTAGTTTCTCCATTTATAGAATGTGGAGGCTTCGTTAGATGACCTCTAAGCTCCCACTTGCCTCTAAATGTGATCTATAATGAGATGTGGAGTAGATCCAACCTGTCACTATCAATTCCGGCACACAAGGTAAGCCTCACAAAAAACAGCATGGAAATCTGTTTTTTAAGGAAGGAAGAAAGAAAGGATAGAAGGAAAGGAAGGAAGGAAAGGAAGGAAGGGAAGAAAGAAAGAAGGAAGAATCATTAAACACTTCTTATGTTTCTGGCACTATGCTAACTTCTTTACAAATGGCTTATTTCATCTTTACAACAACTCTGTGAGGTAGATGCTATTATTACCCTCATTTTACATTTCAGGAAACTGAAGGAATCAGGGGTTAAGTAACTTGCCCAGGCTTATACAGCTCAGAAGTGTCTGAGGCAGGATTCGACCTCAGGTCATCCTGATTCAAAGCCCAGCATTCTATCTATTGTGTCACCCAGATGCAAGGCCCTCTGAGCCAGAGACCTCTAGACACAATTGTGTAGGGGGAAGATCAAGATACTTGTTTCCATATGCACAGTCTTCTGTTTACCATGAGGCAATTGCTTGAGAGGCTACTTATAGGGTATGAGGAACGGGGTGGGTATGTAAATACAAGGTAGTCTGGGAAGGAGGGCATGAGCAATCGGGGAGATCAGGAAACATTTCATGCAGAAGATTGTTGCCTGAAGTGCATATGTTAAAAAAGAGAGGGACTCCATAGGAAAGGAATGTATGCCAGGAATGCCAGATGACCAGTTCAAAGACATAAAGTATGGAAAGAAAATATCTATGTGTAAGGGCAGGGAAAAGAAAAGGTTGGCTAGTTGCAGAATACAGAAAAGGGAATAATATCCAATAAGGCTTGAGAAATTGACTGGGACTTGGCCATATAGAATTTTAAAAGCTAAAATAAGTAGTATATATTTTATCCTAGAGGCAACAGGAAACCAATAGAGTTGGTTGAATAGATGAGTCACATGGTCAGAAATATGCTTAAGGAGAGTTACTTTGACAGTAGTGTGTAAGATGGACTAGAGAGGTGAGAGATTTGAGTCAGGGAAACCAATTAGAAGATTTGCAGTAATCAACACAAGAAGTGATGAGCACCTGAACTAATTTGGTAGGTGTGTGAGTGGAGAGAAAGTGTCAGGTGAAAGAGATGTTGCAATAATAGAAAAAGTATGATGTGAAAACTCACTGGATGAGGAGGGGGAGGAAGATGGAAAATGATGCTGTGATCACAAACCTGGGAGACTAGAATGATGATGTTGCCTTCAGAAAAAAATAGGGAAGTTTGGAAGAGGTAAGTGTTTAGGGGAAAGGATGAGTTAAGGTTTAGACATGTTAATTTTAAAATGTCTTCAGGATATCAATTTTTAAATGCTCAAGAGGCTATTGGTGATATCACATGGGTCAGGTAAGAGAATGGGACTAGCTACATAGATCTGGGAACTTTTACATAGAGATGATAATTAAACCCATGGTTAAGCTGGAGAAGTTGGGAAAGGATATACATATTAAAGGATTTGCTTTAGCAAGCAAAGTGTCACTGAGACTAGAGTGAGGAAAGGGAAAAATTTAGGTCAACAAGTTATGAAATGAGGAAAATAGAGAAGAGGGAGCTCACAAAAGACATTTAGTTTTTTCAGTAAAGTAGCTTCAAGGTTCTCAGCTGAGGAAGGATGGGGGAGAGGGGACAGAAAGTTTAGAACAGTTTCTTTGGACAGGGAGAGAGAGACACACAGAGGCAAAGACAGATAAATAAAAGACCTCTCTTGCTTAAGTGAGTGACCAATTGAAATTGGCTAACAAATTATAATCTGCTTTGTCATCAGAGTTGAGATTATCTCCACCTGGATTTGGTGGCTGATGAGTAGGTGTGGAGGAGGCAGATAATGATAATAATCCAAAACTGAGGTTTGGCAAGCAAATCAGAGGATGCCCACAAGGTGATAAGAGAATCAACAGCAGAATATGTTGTAGAGTTGAAATGATTATTGGCTTGCAGTTGGAGGAGGAAAATGAAGTAGGAACAGAAGTAAGGGCCTGAAAAAAAAAGTATTGAAGGGTGGAGGTATGGGAGGTATGCATGAAAAAAATATGTTTAGAAAGGGTAGAACATATAGTTCTTGACCAAATGGTCTGCAAGTTTCTTCTGGCTCCAAAATTTTGTGACAATGATTCTAGGAAGAATCTTAAATTGGAGTCAGGAATGAATTTTCCTGTATCACTGATGTTATAAGTGGTGGTTAGGACTAACACTACCATTAAACTATATAATAGATTAAAACAGATTCTTATGGACTAAGAAACTTGCCTCTGAGTTTTAATATTGATTTGCAAGGGCAGGGGGACCAAGTTTCCCATAAACACACTAATAAAGTTGAGTTGTCCTGTTATGCATTTTGAAGAATATATCAGTAGTAGCTGTTGAAAAAGATCAGGATTCTGAATATTGTCCCCATGCCTCTAGTTATAGCCACATCTATTGGTACTTCTCCTCCTGGAAATAGAACCACTGAACTAGAAAAATGGAAAAAAAAAACTTTATAGATCATCTAATCCACATTCCCCTGATCATTTTTCAGATGAGGACTCTGAAGCTTAAAGAATTAAAGTGAACTAGTTCAAACCTACAGCTAGTAAGAAGAGCTATGACTTGAACACAAATCTTTTGACTCTAGTCCCAATGCTCTTTTACTATGCCAGACATTTCTCCTAAAGCTCCCCAGCCCAGAATGGTAGGAGGTAAGTTAACCTTTTATTTTCTTTTTTGTTCTTTATCCTTATCCATCCATCTCCTATATGTCTTAACTCATTAGAATTCAAAATCTCTTAAGTGTCCATCCCACATTGAATTCTAATCATATCCATAAATAAAGGTTACAATTTTATGTGAAAACACGCTAAATAGAAATGTTGGGGGCTCTCATTTATACCCTCTTGCCTAGATACATAATATTTTAACTGTTTCACACTCCAAAAAATATTCAGCCTAGGACACATATTAAAGATTATGTCTTCATGTGCTGTCAAAAATGAATATGATTTTGAATAATTTTCCAAAGTCTGATTTAACCATGAAGTAAGAGTTATAAGGGACACAATTCTCTTTCAAGTGAAATTTAAAATTTATGCATGGGCCAAGTAGGTTGGACTCTGTAACATGAAAGTATTGTATTAATAATTTTGCTTTTGTTCTGATTCTAATTGCCCTGAATACGCATATCAAGTACCTTAACTTCAAATCTATATATTAAGGTGATGGGCAATATTTAAATAGAGGGCTACAAAATATGCTGTTCCCATTTTACATGAATTGGGATGCAGCAAACGTGAAGTGTGCTAAGAAATTATCCAGTCTCAATTGACATAAGAACATTTCAATGGTACTTAAAGGTTCCTGTGGTGTGGTGAGAGTAATATTCTAACCCCATACTCACTCAGCCCTATGCAAATTGGGCAAGTCTTTTTAAAAAAAAAGTTATTGAAAACATCTAGAAACTTGATTGCCTTACGGTATTAATAGCTTCAGATGTTAACATCACTTCCTGGCCTCCTGAGTACAAAACAGCCATGAGGAGTTCCAAACCATTTGAATTTAGGAGAATCTGTCAATTTTTGTGCTTTATTGGCATATTGTAAATTTCCAACAACAACAAAGGGGCAGCTAGGTAGCACAGTGGGTAGAGTTCTGGGCCTGAAGTCACAAAGACCTGAGTTCAAATCTGACCTCAGACACTTAGACCAGTGTGACCCTGGGAAAGTCACTTAATCCTGTTTGCCTCAGTTTCCTCATCTGTAAAATGGGCTGGAGAAGGAAATGACAAAGCCTTCCAGTTCTTTGCCAAGAAAATCCCAGGTCAAGAATACATCTGAAATGACTGAACAACAACAAAGGACCACAAAAGAGGCTGTAAGTATTCTGAGGATGGAACAATCATTTCTGAGTAAGAGGATGATGGGGTCCATGAGAGAACTAGGGTGGTAGTCATATATGTGCAAAGAAAGACATAGAATTGACAAGACTGTAACTTATTAGAAGGATAAGGATTAAGATGGTGACCAGACCATCCGGGGATCGGGTAAAAGACCTAGGCATCGCTTTATCCAGTGGCTCTTTCCTTGTTCCATATCGACATGGTGGAATTTTCCTGATCCTTAAGATGAAACATAAAACATAACCCTTCACTTTATCCTACCATCACCTCTCAAGCTATCCTAACTCTATTCTTACTTTTGCCTCCAAACTTGAAGAAATGATGGTCTATGCTCATTTTATTCATGATATAATAGAATATCTCTCCTGTCACTCTCATCAATCCCTTCCAAATTAGCACTCATCACACCCCTCAACTGAAAGAGCTTTTTCCAAGGTTACCCATGATTTCTCAACAGCTAAGTCCAATGGCCTTCTCTTCTCAGTAATTCTCATTCTACTTGACTTCTCTACCACATTTGATACTTTTAACCATCCTCATTTCCTTCTGTGACTTTGGTGAATTTAACTTTCTTAATTCATGTTCTTTGCTGTTTTTCAGTGATGTCTGACTCTTTGTTATTCCAATTGGTATTATCTTTTGTTGTTGTTGTTTTTGTTTTTTGTTTTGTTTTTTTTTTTAGTTAGGCAATGGGGTTAAGTGACTTGCCCAGGGTCACACAGCCAGTAAGTGTTATGTGTCTGTTATGTGTCTGAGGCCAGATTTGAACTCAGGTCCTCCTGAATCCAGGGCCAGTGCTCTATCCACTGCGCCACCTAGCTGCCCCATCAATTGGTATTTTCTTGGCAAATATACTAAAGTGATTTGCCATTTCCTTCTCCAGTTTATTTCACAGAAGAGGAATTGAGGCAAACAGGATTAAGTGGCATGCCCAGCATCACACATGGTGTCTGAGGCCACATTTGAACTTAAGTCTTTCTGACTCTAGGCTTGGCACTCTATTCACTGTGCTACCTAGCTGCCCTAATTTTTGTTCTACTTATCTGAATTTTCCTTCACAGTCTAACTTCCTGGATGATCATTTTACTCATACACATTGAGTTTGACATTCCCCAGGTCTTTGCCTTGGTCCTTCTTCTCTCCTTTCTCAGTAATTTCTCTCTTAAGCTCATCAGCTTTCAACCAACTTAATTATAATCTCTATGAAAATGACTACTACCCAGTATATAAATCCAACCCTTACTGTTCCCCTTTACTGTAGTGCTACATTACCAGTTACCAATGGATATCTCCTCCTTGATGTCCCATAGGCATTTCAAACATAACATTCAAAATGAAACAATGTATTTTCCCCCAAACTCACCACTCTTCCTCCAGACTTCTCTATTTCTTTTATCAGCATCCTCCTAGTCGTGCAGGTTTATCAAGATCATGACTCTTTCCTCTCCCTCAATACTCTTATGCAGTTAACTACCAAATATTACTGATCTTACCTTCATAATCTCTCTTGCATTCATTCTTGTCTTTGCGTTCACAGAGTCTCTGCTAGACTCTCATCACCTCTTTTCTAGACTATTACAATGATCTTCTATTTGACATCGTAAGTTTCCTCCCTTTCTGTCATTATTAACCTGCTGTGAAATTGATATTCCTAAAATATAAATCTGGCCACTTAAAAATCAATGGCTCCCTATTCTCTGTAAGAAAAAAAAAAGGATAACTTCCAGTATGGCATTTAAAGCCCTCCACAATCTGACTTCACATACCTTTCCCATCTTTTTTCATATTTTTCACTTTCATAGAGTCTACTTTCTCATCAGACTGACCTGTTACTGTTGGCTGAGCTGAGAATTTGTCCAGCCATCCTAGAATGTAGTTTGGAACTATGTACAAAAGGTACTTAAATGTTCATGCTTTGATTCAGTGATGATACTGCAAGGTCTCTAGTCCAAAGATCAAAGAAAGAAAAGGAGCAGTATGTACAAAAAAATATTCATGGCTGCTCTTTTTACAGTAGCCGCAAATTGGAAACTGAGTGCCCATCTATTGGGGAATGAGTAAATAAATTAAAATATATAAATTAATTAATTGTATACTATTATACTATAAAATTATTAAATGGACATCTTCTGGTGGAAGTGAGAAGACTACTGGTATCTAATTTAGAGTGAAGAGAAGAAGAGAACAACATATATAATGACAGACATTTAAATATATATATATATATGTATATATATAAAATCTTTGAAACACTTGAAATCTGAACAATGTAAATATCAACCATGCTGCCAGACAACTGAAGGTGAAGCATACTACCCGTCTCATGCCAGAGAAGTAATAGACTTAAATTGCAGAATGAGACATACATTTTGGATAAAGCCTGTGTGAGGATGTGTTTTGCTGAAATATGTTATGAGGCTTTTATTATTTTTATTGTTAAAATAGAGGGGAGGAGAGCAATTTGTAATTATGCCCAAAGGGCAACCAAACTGTACATACCCTTTGATCCAGGAATACCACTACTAGGTCGGTATCCCAAAGAGATCATAAAGAAAGAAAAAGAACCCACATGTGCAAAAACATTTATAGCAGCCCTTTTCATTGTGGCAAATATTGGAAATTGAGGCAATGCCAATCAATTGGGGAGGATGAACAACTTGTGGCATATGAATGTAATGGAATATTGTTATGCAATAAGAAACAAGGAATGGGCAGATTTCAGAAAACCATGGAAAGACTTGTATGAACTGATGCAAAGTGAAATGAGCAGAACCAGGAAAAACATTGTACACAATATCAGCAACATTGTATGATGATCAACTATGAATGATTCAGCTCTTCTCAGCAGCACAATGATCCAAGATGAGTACAAAGGACTCCAAGGGAAATTGCTACCCACAACCAAATAAAGAACTGATGGACTCTGAACGTATATCAAAGAATACTTTTTTCACTTTATTTTTTCAAGGTTTTTTTTTCTTTTGATCTGTCTTTTTTTTCACAACTGTTACTAATGTGGAAATATGTTTTACATGATAGTATATGTATAACCAATGTTAAATTGCCAACCATTTTCAGAAGAAGGGAGGAGAGGGAGGGAGGGAGAAAAATTTGGAACTCAAAATCTTGTAAAAATGAATGCTAAAAGATTGTCTTGACAATTAGAAAAAACTATTAAAATATTTTTAAAAACATAAAATGGGGAGTGGAGTAAGAGAGATAGAGAATGTATAGAAAACAAATGAATAAATAAAGTGGAATAAAAATGAAACCAGCCTGCTAGTTTTTCCCCATAAATGACATTCTATCTCCCAAATGTGTTTTTGTACAATTTGTTCCCATACTTAAACTATACACCCTCCTCATTTCTGCTTCATAGAATCCCTAGCTTCCTTCAAAGCACAGCCCAGGACTTCCTGATTCCCTTAATTACTATCATTCTCTCCCTCTTGAAATTACTTTGCTTTGAATGTATCTTTTTATTTACTTGTACACCTGTTGTATATAAGAGCAGAATAGCTTAGATTCTTGGCTTTCTAATAATTACTAGCTTTTTTTAAAGTGTGAATATAACAGTCCTTCCAGATTGAATAGTAAGTCAGCCCAGTTTGCTGTATTGCTTGTTAATATAGCATAGCGGAGAAAGCATCTTCCTCAGTTCAAAGACTTTGGGGTTTGATCTTCCTTGGTTATTAAATCATTGTTCAGTGACTCATAAATAATTTACATTGCACCTCTATTTGTGGGAAATAGTACAAAGTCAATCTTTAAAAATATTTTTATATTTTTCTGAAGCAGTCAAAACACTGACCTCATTATTCTGAGAAGTGTTGTTATGTTATGTCAAAAGGGTGAGAGACCACCATGGTAACACTCTCTGGGTGCCCAGAAATGGAACTAATAAAAATATACTTGAATTGTTTTTTTGTTTGTTTTGTTTTTCTCCTTTCCCCTCTAGGTTCATGTTTTGCTGTACTTTTTTTAAGTGATTCCTCAGTTCTTTCCATACTTGGTAATATAGTGGGCAAGGTGACACTAACCCTAAGTCACCTGAAGGAAGGCAGGAGTTGCTATGAGATATACTGGTTCCATGTTTTCTTGGGTAGTGTTAAAGTTAATCAGTTCAGTCATTTCAGTAATATTTGACTCTTCATGAGTCTCTTTGGGATTTTCTTGGCAAAGATACTGGAGTGGTTTGCCATTTCTTTCTCCAGCTCATTTTTACAGATGAGGAAATGGGCCAACAGGGTTAAATGACTTGCCTAGGATCACACAGTGAATGTCTGAGGCCAGATTTGACATCAAGTCTTTCTGACTCCAGGCCTAGCACTCTATCCACTGCACCATCAAACTGCTCCAATAATCAATACCTTAAAGTTATATCCTTTCTCCCACCCTTAGTGATGTCACGATGCCTTCTACCTGGGTAAAGGGACAATAAAATAAACTGCCCCTCTTCTACTAATTCTTGCCAATGCTCAAATGATCTCCAATGAATCACAGGTTGGAGGTATTGATGTTCTATCATAATCATAGGCCAAATTCCTCCTGATTCAATATTATAGATTCTGAGGAGGGAAATGGGTCTCTTTTCACTTATTTGGGGTCAGTTTGCTTTATCTCAAACTGACCAATTCTCCAATTTGTCTACCTTCATTAGAGAGTAACATGTGGTAGGTGGTTGCATTGTTCTCAGCCACTCTCCCCAGCCAGCATGGCAGTGGTACAGGCAAGACTAGGATGTTCGGGCCAGATCTCCTAAAAAAAATAACCATTTTTAAAATCTATATCCCTGATTTCATCAGAATTGGAAACTCCGGATGAGGAAATTCCCTCTATCAGTGAAGGGACACATCAATTTTACAATATAGAGTTTTTAAGAATTGATTGGGACATTAAATGGGAAAATACAAACATCCTTTTTCCTTTTTGACATTTGTTGGAACACACTTCTTTGAACCAATTCAGTCATAGATTTTTCCCTCCAAGCTTTGATAAAGAACACTTTATTTAAAAAAATGAAAAAAACTAGCTCTATGAAGAATGTGCTGAACGCTGCTTCAGTTTCAGTAAATTGACCACACTCAGATATTTGCCAAGTCAAAGCATGATAGATGCAATTACCGGTCCTAAATGATGGCATGCTACAATGAAAGTCTAAATGATGAACATACTCTGTTTCATAAGTGCATTGTAATTAGTTGTTATAAGATTAACTATGATTTCTAGATCATCCATATTTAATTCAGAGCCACTCATATATCATGTTAGAATAGATATAATTACTTATCAACATTTTCTTTTCATTGCTAATTATTATTCAAGTATTTACAAGAAGATGTCTCATTTCAAAGTACTTTTGATAGTAGCATTTAATCATTTCACTTATTTGTCTTCTTTGGATTCAGAATTGGAAGAGGGAATTTGGGTTGGACATTTTAATTTTTTTTCATATCTTAGTCACATAGAAAATATGATATGCTTGAAGTGAGAAGAGTTTACTTCAGCCTGTGAAATCAGTATGTTTTACAGATTTAGATCCCTCTTTCCATTGTTGGATATCTCCTTTATCTTTCATTGTTCGATAGCTTCTTTGAAAGTTAGATCAATCTCCTGGGTCACCTGACTTCATCCTGTTTTCTAACATGTTACCCAGAACATTGGACTTAAAGTAAAATGACATGGGTTTGAGTCTTGGCTCCAAAATGTGCTAATTGGGTTACTGTCAACAAGTCATGTCAACTCTCTTGAAATCTAGTTTCCTCATGACAGGCACTATGGGAGGCAATATAATCACACTTCTCAGTTGAATGAGTCTTTTACATGTGCACAACACCTGTGATGCTACTTATACATGGCAAAAAGGTGAGGGATTTGCTTCTGAGAGACTGATGATGAAATGTAATGGAAGTTCTTGTGCTGAATTGATTCTGGTAGGAAAGTTACATGTTGACAAATACTTTCCCCCTACAATATACTATCAATTGTGGGAGCTTTCTGTTTCCTGTTTGGATATGACTGCGCCTTTCTTTGAACTAGCCACTTACCACCAATGTGTGATGTGTTATTGCTGTCTCTTTCCAGAGATTAAAAAGTCAATGCAGATAAGTTCTAATGATTTGCTGGTGCTTTTATTCTTCAAATATGTAGCATAAGTTGTTTATGCTTTTCTTCCCATACACTGGGCATCTCTCATACTTTTTGAAGATATCTGTGGCTAGCATAGGCCAGTAAAAGCTATTTTGTACTGGCCCTGGGGTCCTTTCTGGTCTGAGAAGTAGAACCACATGTTAGGGGAAGGGTCAAGGACAAATTCTGCCTATTATTTTTAATTGAGGAAAAATTATTTGACCATCCTTGTTGTTGCGTCTTCCTAATTTCAAATTATTTTTGAAATTAGGAAGAAAATTAGGAAGAAAAAAAACTTGCTTTGATTTCAGCACTTTTCTGCCTTTGAATTTCCTGTATTTAGAATATTGATGAATTACATGAGTGGCACTTGCGACAAGCTCAGCACTTAGAAGAGTACTTAACACAAATACTACTTGTGTGTGTGTGTGTGTGTGTGTGTGAGAGAGAGAGAGAGAGAGAGAGAGAGATAGAGAGAGAGCGAGAGAGACAGAGAGAGACAGAGACAGAGACAGAGACAGAACGCACAGAACACTTCTTCTCCTTGACACATGCACTGATTGGAAATTTGTAGAACTCTCAAGCCTATGTTCTTAAGTTCCCTGCATGTGCCCAGTAACTCAGCACTCCATCCATATCATAGATTATTTAACTAATGAGTGGCATGCAGAGAAAAAACTGAAGAATGTAAATGTCAATTGATGATAATGAGTGTGAAACAATCATGTAACCTTTTAATCCATCATTCTGATTTTTTTCCAGGATTCGAAGCCAATTAACTTATTGTCTGGTTGTCCAATTATCCATGCAATGTCTTTATGTTTTGTAACATAGATATAGTTTCTGTTTAGGCACCAGGGTGACTTCAGCCACTGGCAAGTGGACCTCTTCTGGACAATAACTACTCCAGGACTTCTAACTTAAGATCATCCCAAAGATCTACAAGATTCATCAGAACAGATAGGAAGCCCATGGCTCTATGGAGGTTCTAACATTCTGGGGGAAATGATCTCAAAATGAGAGACTCTAGTGGGATCTATTCTTTGTATTAGAACAGAACCATTTCCCTCAGATTCTCTTGAGAGCTATTCCAGATATGAGTAATTAGATTAAGAGCCCTTGAGGATACTTATGGCAGATGTCTTCAGAGGTCCCAGAAACACTGAGGTTTAAAGTGAATGTGGGGAAGCTTCTGTTGCTTGGCCACATGCTGGAGACAATGAAAAAGGCACACTCTTATGTGACTTCTGGGAAAATGTGTTGATGGGTTAGATAGTAGAGGCAACTTTGTGGTGCAGTATATAGAGAATTAGTCTTGGAGTCAAAAAGGCCTGAGTTGAAATTCTGCCCCAGACATTTCACTTCCTAGCTGTGAGACCTTGTGCAAGTAATTTAATCTCTCTCAGTCTTATTTTCTTCATTTGTGAAAGGGGGGATAACAAGAACATGTGTCATAGAGTTATTGTAGAAATCAAATGTGATAATCTATGTAAGGTACTTTGCAAAATTTAAAGGGCTTTACAAATGTCAGCTCTTATTAGAAGATTGTTAATTGCCACTGTGTAGTTGAGAAAGAAATGTGGCTTGATGGAGTAGACTTGAAATTAAATTCAAATACCAGTTCTAATACTTATTACCCCATGTAACCTTGGGCAAATGGCTTAAATCCTCTGGGTCACAATTGTTTGTGTGGTTTAAATAATGGATTGGAATAGAAAATCTCTAGGACCCCTTCCTTCTCCAAATCCTAAACTGTTAATAAGGTGATTAATTTCCTACAAATTCTGGACCAGACCCTTCTGCATTCCAATTCTCCCAGTATTTCAAATCTTCTATACAAAGAGTCCTTGGCACTTAGGGATCTAAACTGGTGCTTTTTGGAGGTCTAAGTAGCTACAAAGAATGCTGTGCTGTTGGTGTTGTTTGTTTTTTTTTTTTTTAATAAAGGTTTATTAGGGCTACTGTGGGATGAAGACATTTTAGAGTCATTGATCCGATGTGTATCTCCCCAAGGTCTTAGATGAATATTTGTATGACAGGATCTCATGGCCAGGTTATTTAGTAGCACTTTCTGAATTATTACTGTGTCTCAAGTTTTTCTGGATACTAACAAGATAAAAGGTTGATTTTTGTCTTTTGTAATCCTCAGGAGCTTCTGTATTTCTATGTTTTTATCTTGTGTTTGTTTTTTAAATTATTTTAATGATCTACAGCAAGGGTTGGAAAACTATAACCCACAGACCAAATCTAACCCACCAAATGCTTTTGTATGGCTCACAATCTATGAACTTAGCCATACAAAAAGAAGCAGTAGTGCAGATTTGGCCCATGGGTTGCTGATCCCCAAGCTATATCATTCGGAAAGATGTTGGATTGTTTATTTCTGAGGTTCCCAATTTTATGATTATGTTGTTCAATCATTTCAGTCATGTTCAATTTTTTGTGACCCCAGTTGGGGTTTTCTTGGCAAAGATATTGGAGTGATTTGCTATTTCATTCTCCAACTCATTTTACAGATAAGTAACTGGGGCAAACAGAATTAAGTGGCTTGTTCAGGTGCACCAGTTAGTAGGTGTCTGAGATTGGATTTGATCTCAGGAAGAGGACTTCAGGTACAGCACATTATCCACTATACCACCTAGCAGCCCTTCTTATGATTGCAGTGATTTCCTTTTCCTTAAAGTTTTCAATAACTTTCTTTTAATCTATACTATTCACTTATTGCATTGGGCCCTCTTTTTTGGTAACTTACTCATTTTTCTAGGCTTTATGCTAGTTTTATGTGTGTGCGTGTGTGTGTGTGTCTGTGTGTGTCTGTGTGTGTCTGTGTTTGTGTGTCTGTGTTCACTTGTAATGACTTCATTTCTATCCACTCTTTGATATTTGTTCTTTTACTTTTGTCCATTTTCTACTATTTTGAGATGATAAACAACTAGGAATAAACAGGACCTGTCACTAGGCCATTTTGCTGGGAATTCCTCCCACCTTTACTTTCCTCAGTTGAACTTCAATCTAATTTTAAGGGACAGAATCTGCCTTTCTGAACTCAAAATCCAATATATTATATGTTATTCTATATAATATATATAGAATATATGTTCTATTATATGTTATTATGATAGAAGCAATGAGTAGTCAATATTTACAAAATATATATGTTGAAATTATTGAAGGAATGATTCTTTTCATATCATTTCAGTAAATAAAACCCATTAATCACTTTATCAGTATTACAGGTAAATTTGGAAGATATGATTTACATCATTAAAAAAAGAGTACAGTAAG
The DNA here is from genome assembly GCF_900497805.2 of Vombatus ursinus. Taxonomy (NCBI): domain Eukaryota; kingdom Metazoa; phylum Chordata; class Mammalia; order Diprotodontia; family Vombatidae; genus Vombatus; species Vombatus ursinus. The sequence continues at coordinate 52,840,739 of NW_020954596.1, forward strand.
TAGAATAGTTCCATACATATTGTGCTTGTCTGACTACTATAGCTTAAGCTACCATTTAAAAAAAATCTGTGAGAAATATTTTGTTATTACAACCTTAACATCTAATTAACTGATGGGCTTGTGACAGGAAAAGCAAGAAGATTATTTTCAACAAGAATTAATGCTAGCATTCAAGCAGTGAATGGTATATCTGTTCTTATTTCTTTAAATAGAATAATTAATATTCAGTAAAAAAAAAGATGAAAGGGCTGACCTTCATTGCCCTATGCCTGCCATTTTCTTTTTTTTTTTTAGTTTTCAACATTTAATTTTATAAGATTTTGAGTTTCAATTTTCACTCCCTCCTTTCCTCCTCTTCCCCCTCCCCAAGATGACAAGCAATCTAATATAGTATGCCTTCTATTTTCAATGTCTACACAGCCCAGATTTCCATGTGTATGGCATGCAATGAGTTACAGACACCATAAATCCTTGCTATTTACATCAATTATAAGTTTTCATAAAGATGAATGGTATGGGGCCATTGAAAATGTTCATGTAGCCTTTGTTAGCAAAATCTAGCTGAAACAAAATTTCTGTAAGGACCCTATGCATTAATTGCTTTGTAATATTTCAAATAGTTGTTTGAAATGTATTTCACCAAATGACTCCTTATAGGAAAGAGAGTTTTTAGGGCCTGACATTACATAATCAAGTTAAAGTGTAATTGACATTTCTGCATTTACGTCTGTATTTTAAAGAATCATTACCCCATTGCTAATATTGTGAACATTTTATGAACATTATTCATCTTCATTGCCCTTCTTTGGGCATGTTTCTGTTGATATATGACCTGCTTCAAATTGCTAGAAATAAATTATTACAGCGTACAATTTCAAATTATGTCCTATGGTTAAAGTTCAAACATGGCAATGAACCTGATCACATATTCTGCTGTTTAAAGGGGAAAATGTGTTTTATAATTAATCTCTGCCATATATATGTGGTATGTATATATACATATGTATGACAGAAATAAATTATAAAACATATATATATACATATACACATATGTATGCATGATTGTATGTATGCATCCATATACATGTATATATGAATGCATACACATATCTGTATATATTTGTGTGTATACATACAAACACATGAGCTTATAGAATGATCTGTATAGTGCTATATTGTATATGACTTCTTATTGTTAGGGATTTTTTCTTATGACCACTGATTTATTAAGGGGTTTACTGTCACAGCTAACATATTTCATAAACCATGATGAATGGAAGGATCTCATTCTCCTTTGGAACAAGACTGAACCTATTTCCAGAAACAAGTCCTGGCAGTTAAGCATCTGTCAAAAAATCTTTAAGAAGATGTAAAGTTTACTTTTCACACATCTGTTTGACAGTAATATTAGTGACCTGCTTCAAAAATGAACTATTTATATAAAAAAGCTAAAGGATCTGTCTTCATTGTATGCTCTCCAGCCTAAAGATTAGATGATCATTTCAGTTTTAGTTATGTTCTCAGTCCTAACCTCCACTCAAGTCCCATTCCAATAACTCATTTTCATGTAGAAGTGACACTAGGTTCTCAAAGGCTATGCCCATCAAGATTAAGGTCCAACGAGTTTTAATAAAGGCTTTGAATATGAGTCTGGTGAACATTCATCATCCTAAGGCCTGCCTAGCTAAATTCAGAGGAGCTCAGCACCAGAAAGTTGGCTTTCTGCTAATGGCATTTTAGCTTCAGAAACTACCTAAGACAAATGTCTAAGGCATAGGAGTATCATCACTTGCATCAGTATAGGGATTATCGAAATGAATCAAATTAGGGATCTCTAAAGTCTAGAAATACTAATTCCAATTTAGTGTACTAAATATCTCATTTGTAATGTAAATAGAAAGATAAAAAGTGTGTGGGTGTGTGCGTGCAGGTTGGGAGAGTATCTGGGAGATTCTGTGGTTGGTATTGTCTGCTAGAAAAATAAAGTTCCTTCGATGTCTTCTTAATAGTTACAGCAGCCAGTTGCCAAAAACACCACAGCAGGAACAGCAATAACATCACTAAATATTGACTGCATCCTTCTCACCCATGCCTCAAGAGAGTCTTTACATTTCCCTTTCACAGCCTTCTAGCATCTGAACTGGAAGGTTTCCCAAGATGAACTACCCACTGGGAAAGAATGGTGGATATGGAAAGGATGGAATAAAGGCCTCTTACTCTATCACCAAGGCAAAACCTACAAATTCTCAGTCATTGTAGACCCACTATATATTTTTGTATTAATCTATAATCTATGGCCATGTAATAAATCAATAAAATGTAAGAACCTTGATGGCTGAGACTATTCTTTTTCTGTATTTTATCTCTAGGCCTTAGAATAGTATTTGGCACATAGTAGGCATTCATGGCATATTTTGGTGTTTGTCCTTTGTTTTTGAAGAGAACCAATGACATCACTGGTAATGTCTGGACTTGTACATGAACTGGATTTAAGTGAGGCAGAGTTGTGCAAAGTCATCCGCCTCACTCTTTCTTCCTGAGTCATCGGAGTCCAGTGACAGGACAAAAGTCAAGATGACTGCCGATGGCCCAGGATGCAGTGGATGACTTTGATGTCTTCAATGCCTGACCAGGCTCTAAGCACTACACAGCTCCTGCTTCAGCTGTCTCCATAGCATTGGAACAAATTGTTCTCATCCACCCATTCCTCTAGGGAAAGTTTTCATGTGCTTGGGGTAAACATTCCTCTCTCTCATCAACAGATTTGAGGCCTGTGGTTTCCCTCAGCCTGGTTTCGCCTGTCTGCCCAGACAGTTTACCAAGGTATGGCTGCTGTATGTGCTACTGCCACAGGTGAGAGCTAAGTGAATCAGGTGGATGATTCCACAAAAGGTGGATGAGTAGCCCTAAAAAGGGCAAGACAAGAACGCTCACCAGAGGTGCTAGTCCTCCTGAACACCTCCTATACCCCTTATACTGAATGTATGCACTATTCATTCAATGAATGTTTGTGGAATGAATGAAATTAGGAGAATAATATTTAGGAAAAGCTAAAAAACACCTTATAAGCTGTATTCAAGTGTTACTTAAGGTTGGGGGATTTACAAAATAGAGTTGAGGAGATAGGGAATTCCAATCATGGGAGACAGCCTGGGCAAAATCATGGAGGAAACAAGAGTCAGAATGTCCTGCAAAGGGATCAGGAAGCAGGCCAATTTGGCAAAAGTTTCTAGTGCCTGAGGGGAAGTAATGTGTAATCAACTTAGAAAGAAAGGCTGTAGTCAAATTGTGATGAGCTTTAAATGCCAGAATATTAGCACAGAAAGTTCACTTCTAATGGTGGGAGGTCATAAAAGAAGAGCATCAGAACCGGGTCAGTGGTGGGCTAGGGGTGAGCAACAGAGGATGAGCTATTCACCTTTCCTCTCTTTCAACATGGCCCTGCCATACCCAAGTGACTTTGTGCAGCTTTAGGTTTTAGATTCTCCTTTCACTCTCAGTAGAGACCCCAAAGGAAGAGAGGAAATGTCATGACATTCTTTGGAATTTTATGCCAATTGGCTGCCCATTCCCTCAAAATAACCCAGTTAGTGCTAGAACTCATGCCGTCTGTGACAGATACATGATCCATGGAGGCTCCCTGTGATTAGGCAGGGGTATTGCAACTCGGGATGTCCCTCTGGTGTTGTCCTGCTTCCCATTCCTACTATGTCAGGCTGCCTCTTGGGGATCATTTTAATCCAGACTGCCAATGACTTTATGACCTTAGGCTTGTCGTGTGACTTTGCAATGCTTCAATTTTTCAGTCTTAGCAACTGAAATAATGTTACCTGCCCTTACCACCTATTATGTTTGTCTACAAGTCCTGATTCCTTTTAGTTGTAGTTGACTTGTGGCACAGGGAACAATGTCTGGCAATTATGCCAGTTGTCATGGAGAGAAAACAACAAATAAGAGGATAGCCTGAAGCTTGTCCCATTTTATCAGAAGCCAATAAGGTCCAGAAGTTGTTTGAACATTGTAGAACTGCCATAAAATGTAAAATGCCCAATCTAATCAGCAATCTTGAAAACTGTTCTGATGACACTGATTGGCTTCCATAGAATAACCATAGTTATAACCTAAGTTATGACTCTTGATTTAGATCTTTACGTTGCATAAATTTTCTATTTACTTGTCTATGTATAGTTTGCCCCCCCTCCATTAGAATGGAACCTCCTTGAGGGCAAGATATTTATTTGCTTTCATTACTGTACCCCCCAGCACCTACCACAGTGTCTGGCTCATAGCAAATATTTAGTAAATACTTATTGAATGTTACTTTTTTTCTTTATATATCCCTGTATCAGTGACTGAATGATAAAGCATTTATTAAGTACTTACTCTATGTGAAACACTGTTAAATACGGGTATACAAATAGAAAAATAAGAGTCTTTGTTCTCAAGGGTCTCATATTCTAATGGGGGAGTCAATGAGTATAAAAATATTCAGGATTAGAATGTATAGAAAAGCCAAGTGCTTTTTAAGTTTACAGTTGTATTATGTAAAGCTAGACCTTGGGCACTAAAGGATGGAGCAGTACGGATGGCAAGACCTAGATGTCAAATAATCAAGTTTGTCTAGAGTATAGAGAATAGATAAAGAGTGATGTACAAGGACAACTGGGGTGTTATTTGGATTTATAAAACTGCCTCCTTTTCTGATGTTGATAGTACCTAGGACTGGCAAAGAGAACTTTCTTTTCTGGGTTTTTAATAACTGTGGCTTCTAAGGAGGAGGGGGCTGCTGTTCAATTTGGGTTTGCTGGATTCTTAGGCAAGGGTCCTAGCTGGCTACCTCTACCAAAGATGAGGAAGAGAATGGCAATGATGGTATCAGACTCCCTATCTTCCTCATTCTGCCTCCTGGCTTTCCTTTGGAGTGCCTTGATTCTTCAGTTTGGCTCTCCTCCCTGCCTAATCCAAGATTAACACCTAGTTGGCAAGAATAATTAGTTAAACAAAAAAGAAACTTTCACCTATCAAAGTTAAGTTCCTCTTTTACTGAACTAGACTTCTTCCAATACACACACACCCACACGCGCATGCGCACGCACACACACACACACACACACACAAACACACACACAGTGACTGTCTCTCTGACTCTCTGAAAAACGAAACCAAACAATATAAAAACACTGGACCCCTTCACTGCTGGAGGCTTGAGTTGTCTTGGACATGTATTCTCCATATGCACGCCTCTTCACTAATGTAATCAAGCTTTCTTCCTACTGACAGTTTGTATTTGTAGCTGTGCAATAATGTGCATAAAGTTTGTGGGGGAACATATTGTTACTATTCTTCCAGTGTTCACTCTGTAAAATGTCTATACTCTATGCTTTGAGTTAATGATGTCTACTGGCTCACTGTTAAAGGTAACTGCACAGAAGGGGGTTCATAAGTTACAGTTTTAGTACCACAAAGTACCTAAAACCTAAGATAATCACACTCTTAGGGACCCAGCCTATGAAGAAAGTTGGAGAATTGGCCCAGAGGTGATGCTTCAATATAGTCCAGAAGGCAACCTTATTTTCTTTTGATACAGCAGAAGTTCCCCGGTTTCTGGTACAAAATAGTGATCAGGGTGAACTGCTGATGATGATCACCTTTGTCCTGTTTATAAACTTTGTTCCATAAGGAAAATATTTCACAAAGACAATCATCATTATTGTTGTAAGAAGTCAATAGGAACAGAATTTGACTAACAAGCATTTAAGGGCATGCAAAAGATTCCCACAATAGCTGTGCACTAAATTCAGTGTTTTATAGCTTTAATTATATCACCACTGGAAAAATCAGTGAATGTGTATCTAAATTCATTTGTACATATTATGTTTCTTCACTCCTAGGAATAATATGGTAAATAATGACATCTGAAAGCTAACACACTAAAATTTATGTTACGCCAGCATTTGTTTTTAGGAAAATTGCCTTCCTACAAGCAACATGTTATACAATGAAATACCCTGGAAGGGCCAAACTTTAATGTTTGATATTATGATATCACATAATGATAGCACAACAAATGATAATCACGAAAATGATAGCACATTTGTTTATGGCTCCAAATAATTTATTTTTTTTCTCACCATTTGCTATTGAAGAACTTGCTAACAATGATAAAAAATGAGCTCCAAATGACCAGGAAGATGAAGTGAGAAAGTAATTCAGTAATTGCCATCTTCACAAAAATTAAAGCAATTGAGTAGTAAGAAACAAAATGTGAGCTGGGGTCCAGTCCAACTGGTGTGATGAATCATTAAGCCACAGAGTAGTCACCTAGGGGAAGTAGAAGTTTAACTGGATGAAACATTTGCAAATGGACACAGGCTAAGAAAAGCCTGAAGATGATGAAAAAAATAACTTAGTAAACTTTCCTCCTTATCTCAAATAATCTTTTCATATTTATTACTCAGGTACTATTTGAAGTATCAGATTGGATTCTCCAGGGATTAATAATACTGCTAGTGACAATAATAATGATAATTGTCATGATAATTCCCACTTCTATATTGCTGCAATATTTACAAAATGCTTTCATGATGAGGCTGTGGAGTGAAAGGGACTGCACTTCTTTATTTGCTCTTGCATAGTAGAATGACAAAAGTTAAGTGAGAATCAGCCATGGCAACCATAACATAGGGAAGGATGACAAAAAGATTGCCCTAGAGACAATGATATTTGAGGAAACTTCCAACCCACCAAACACCCAAGCTCAATTAATTATGATAGAAAGTTACCTTTTCTTCCCCAGATTAGTTCCTGCCTGGGCTCTCTCCAATCTCTGCTTTACAGAGGCTTTCCAGGAACTCCCCTTATGGCATCACAAAGTTTGTCCCCCACCCTGAAGGGAGCTTGCCCCGGGTACCTTTCCCTTACCCAACCACAGTTTTCTTTTAAAAAGGTGATTTGAGAGCATATTCCATGCCAAATAGTAACACTGGTAATCTTAGCTCTAATATTCTCTGTATTAATTAATGAAGCTTTATACTAATGGTGTGTTACATGGCAGAGTTTTGCCTTGAATATCCTATGAGAAAATCAGAATCCAATCATACTCAAGATGTTCTGGAGGAAACGTAACTGAAACTGCTCTTCTAGTAAGAGAAACTGTTCTCCTTGCGCCGTTCTGTGACATGCCTCAAAAATTTGTTTTATTCAATGAGAAGCAAATAATAAAAATCAAAATAGTTTTTTGGGGGGGGCTTTCATAGATGAAACAATTAGTTGACTTCACATTTTTTACCAGTTGTTTTGATAACATTGAAAATATATTGCTACTGAACACTAACTTCTTTTTTTTTCTTTAATCCTGATTTTCATCTTCACCCCAATCCCCAGCTTAAAATATAACCTTTTGTTAAGTTAGGAAGCTAGGTCACATAGCGAGATGATGATCCTCTCAGTCCCTAAATCTGTGTTAAACCAATGGAGATCTCTCTGATCTATTGTTTTACACATTTGCTAAATTTTATTTCCTATCATTACACTGCACACTTTCAGTAATGTGAAACTGGTCATATGCTTTTAACTCTCTAAACCAATAATAAGCATTGTGATTAAAAAAAAAAACTGGGGAGGGAGGCATAGTGATAAGTTTTTATCTCACCAAAAATGCAAAAAAAATGCCTTTCCACAGTTAAATTGCCCCCTTTTTAGAATCCTTTCCCCCATATGAAGCACATTGTCTATGAAGCACAGGCACTCTTTTTATTGTTATTCTACTATAATATTTCTCATTGTAACTGTCATATGCAGAAATGAAAAAAAAAGAATAATAAAAAACATGAAACAAAACAAGTCCCTCTCTGATATTTCTCATGAAAGCAATGAATCTGACTCGACAAGGAAAGAGGATATTGCTGTAGTCAGTAAGTTTTTCTTGGACTCAGCTTTTCTACTAGACCAAAGATCCATTTTGTTTCTTTTAAACTCATTTCTTTTGCATTTTTCAATATTGAATAAATCCCTTTTGGAATAAAGGAATGGGCATACATTTTAGAAAAAAATGGTTATTGTGTACTTCACTCTCTTAAGTAATGTCTTTCAGGATTTGGTGTTTACTCATTTTATTTTTATTACATTAATATGTGACTAAAATCATGCATGTTCATTTTTATCATCATAAGTAAATAAGACAAATTAAGCTGTAGATACTGGAGCTGGAGAAGAAACCTAGGGAAAAAAGCAATTGCTCCAGAGAAAAAGGAATGAAATTTAGATGCTAGCTCTGCTACTAGCCAGATCCACAAACTGGAGCAATTCACCTGAGCCCCAAGAGTCCTAGTTTCCTCCAATATAAGATAGGGGCATGGCTCTCCAACTCCTAAAATCCCTTTTATCCAAAATCTTATGTATCCCTTTGCATGGAATTATGAGTTGGGTAGGGACTAGACCTGGAATTTACTGATATCAGGAACTTTCAGATGAGGAAAGTTCCTCTCCCAGTAAAGACTGACCTTTTTTCTTTTCATTTCTTTTCTTTTTTTTCTTTTTTTTTTTAAGCAACTGGGGCTAAGTGACTTGCCCAGGGTCTCACAGCTAGTAACTGTCAAGTGTTTGGTCTGAGGCCAGATTTAAACTCAGGTCCTCCTGATTTCAGGGCCTGTGCTCTATCCACTGCACCAGCTAGCTGCCCCTGATCTCTTTTTCTTTAACTTAAAGTCTTAGAGAGCTGCCTAACATGTTGTTAAATTGTGACTTTACCAGGGTCACACAGCCAGTAAACATCAGAAACATGACTTGAACCGAGATACTTCTCGTTTTGAGGTTGGATCTCTAGCAGTTTTCTTTTTCTGAAGCTGGCTATTTATCCACTGAACATTACTTCTGCTTGGGAGAAACTAGGAGCATTAAAACACTCATATTATTTACAATTTTATATTTATAAATTCTTATATCTATGACAGATTTAATGTGTTGATATGGTCTTTTGTGTTGCTCCCTGGTTTCACATGGGGGAATCTTAGTTGCCCATCTATGTCATAAACTCCTTGATGCCTGGAAATCTTACATACTTTATATTCCCCCAGAGCATGTACCAATGCTAAGAATACATTGTGTATACTTAATAAATGCTTGTTGATTAACTGATTCATTGACTTGTCATACCCTTAAAAATCTATTTTTCTGTAACATACAATGGCTATGATCACTAAAGTCATACCTCAGGTTTCCAATTTAGTTTAACTTAAAGTCTTGTAAATGAATGAAAGCTTTTTATAATTCTAAAAACTTCCTCCTTTCTTCCTCTCTTCCCCTTCCTCCATTTCCTATCTTTCTTTCTTTACATTCCTTCTTTCCCCCCTTCTTTCACTTCCTTTCTGTCCTCTCCCTCCTGCTTTCCCTTCTTTCCTTTTTTCTACCTCTGTACATGGGAAGTGCGATGTTATTTTTTATTCAAAATTAAATTAGATAAATATTCAATTTGTCCAATAGAAATTTAACATAATCCAAGAATAAATTACAATATGCTATAGTGCTTGGATTCCAATTGAGGTCACTCTCCCTAGCACAAAGTCATTTTCTTTGACACTATCTTGAGTAACAACAAAATTGTAGTGTGTCAATAAAAATACAAATTAATTTGATATCCTTTAGGGCATCTTAACTTTCATGCAATTTCATTAGATTTCAGTGTCATTGTTACTTTCTGCCAACATCAATCCTTTGGGAAGATTTCCTAAATATGGGAAAGTTGGCAGCTTTTAAAAATCCTAATGGTTGTTTACGTTAAAAGTCCGTTATTATTTCTCTTTAATTTTTCCTATGAAACAATCCAAGAACATTGATTTTAGGTGAAACAAATATATTTTCCTTTCCTTAGAGGAAAAATGTTCAATTCAATTTTCATGAAGTATCTACTATGTGCTTCAGTAAAAGTTTAACCCCCACTGAACTTAATGCTTTGCATGGGAGACATCTAACTAATTTTGATCCATTGATGTGTCAAAAAAGATTGAAGTTTTCAGATTACTTGGTAAATATTTGTCAATTGTCTCTGTATTTTTACTGAAGTTAGTGAAACTTCTTTTTCCTGCTTATATTAAATACTATGATGAATCCCATTTTATTTTAATATATATTTTCTATCATTCATTAACATTGAAAAAAATCATAAGCTCTAATCTTAATAGCCTTATAACACCTTAACCCTTGCTTTCTTTTTAAAATATGTATAATTTTAGTAAAACAAAATGGCCCTGGAAGCTCAGTTAATTTTCAGATAACCTTATTCCAAGGACAATGAACACAATCATATGAGGATATATTAAGATGGACTAATGTAGTTTTTGCTGGCTCAGTCAATTCTGAGGACTGCCAACAGGAAACAGCTTATACTAATCAATGATTTCACTCCCTGTGGAATTGGACACACCATATCTCTTTTCAGCACTAAAGCTCACACAGTAGAATTCCTTGGCATATTCTGATGAAATCTATTAGCAATTGTCATATCTATAAACAGGCTCTGATGGTCACCCTCACATAAAATTTCCCCAAAAGGGAACAAGTCACGATTAATGTTGTCATTACAATTTGTTGAGAGTTTTAAAGAGAAAAGAATACATCTGTTTGACAAGGTCAATTGAAAGATGTCCATCTTAGGTCCACATAGTACTCAATGTTTAATTTTATTAAATTCACCTAATATGAGTATATAGATAAAATGTTCAAAGAGAAAATATACTTTCAAAGGGTTTTGTTTTTAATTTTTTCTTAATTGTGAATTCAATCATCATCAAATATAAACATTCTAGTATACAGAAAAAAAATCAAAATCGGTTTGAATGAGAAACTGTCCATTTGTATTATGTACATTTTTTACTAAATACATACTTTTTCTAAGCTGGAATTAATGCTTTGCATTTCATGATAACCTTATGTCTTTCAGGTTAAACTGACATTACATCACAATTTAATGAGACTTGTAGAATTTTGGAAATGGAAGGGATTTTAGAAATCATCCAGTCTAATGCTCTGATCATGCATATTAGGAGGCCTAGACTCAGAAGTGGTTTGCCCAAAGTCATTTCGAGAAAAAGGGAAAGTTAGGATTCAAATCTGGGCTTTAATTTTAAGAACAGTTTGTTTTGCTGCTTCACCAAGCTGCTTTTGATCAACCTATCTCTAAATAATTTGCAATAAATATAAAGATTTTCAGTGTAACTGACAACTTGATTTTATCCATTAATATTAGAGCAATGGGCAAGGACAAAGAACTGAGAGGGAAAGGGTGGATACACATACTCAGTTCAATCCCACAAACATGTGTTAAGTGCCTGCTCTGTGGAATAACCTCTCCAAACATTTGAGATACAAAGGCAACAATTAAATAGTTCTTACCTCAGGGGAAAATAAGTATGCGTAAGTATATATAATATATGTGTGTTTATATATGCATGTATATAACATATTACACATGTATGTATGCATCATGCATGTATTGTCTTCCTAGGCAGGATGTAAATTGCTGTGTGTATATTTATGTATATGTGTATAAATTATATACAATAACAAATAACTTCCCAGGTAGAATGTAAATGTGTATGTGTGTGTGTATATATATAAATATATATATATATATGTGGGTGTGCATGTATATATTTGTGTACACATATACAAATTACATACAATATAATATCAAGTAATTTCACAGGGGAGAGCACATTAACAACTAGGGTTGGAAGGACCCTTAACAATCATCTAGGCTCTGATCTTCCAGACAACATACCTGGTGAATGGTCATCCCGCTAATATTTAAGCACTTTCAATACTAAGAAACTCACTCATTTTTGAAGCAAATTTTTTGAAAAGTAATTCTAATCATTAGGTAGGTCATAATTATAATGAAATTGATATCCTCATCCTTTTTATTCTTTTATTTTTAAATTAATGGAACAAAATAAGCATTTCTATAACATCCTTCTTTATCCATCTTCATCCTTTTTAACTACCTTTTGTTTTAGTTCTGCTCTATAGAGGTACACAGAATAAGTCAGCTCGCTCTTTCAAGTGATAAGACTTCATCTGTTTGAAGATAGCTGCAAAGTTTTTTCTCCTTCCAAGTTTTATAAGCAAGTCATTCTCCCTATAATATGACATATCTGATTTCTCAGACCCTTCACCACTCTGGTTGTCCTCCAGATTATCAGTGGTATTCACCACACTCCTCAGAGCTCAACATGATAATCCAGAAGTGAATAGACTACGTGAGAGAGAGAGCAAGAGAACTATTTCTTCTCTGGTTCTGTATACTTCTACTAACACAAGGTAAGATGGTATCAGTTAGCTTGGCAGCTTTATTGTAATGATCCTCTTGGTTCTTACCAGGCCTACAGCAAATTATTGATTTTTTTTTGTTTACTAACTTAGTCTGCAGCTACTTTTTAAACTAAAGACCCTAAAGATGTAGTCTGTTTCTTCTTAGAACTTCCTTATTGAGCATTTGTGTAATTATTACTCTTACAAACCTGAAATACAGGATTTTAAAAAGAAAGTTTTATTATTTTCTGTTTTTTTTTCCATTGCCATAGTATCTCATGTATCGCTGCCCAACTCAAGAGCCATCCCATATGACAAAAAGTATTGTTATAGGAAAAAAAAGTGAGTACAATTCATCAATCCATTGGAAGAGTTTAAAAATACATACCATATGTAATGGACCTCTTGCCTCCATAAATGGTTAGCTTGGGATTGTCTTCTCACATCTCTTCATTCAAATTCCAGTTGATCTTTATGATTTTGTTAAATTTGCTTTTGATTATTTGTTTTTTTCATTTACATTATTGTAGTTTATATATAAATTATTTAATCAGCTGCTGACTTTATTCTGCATCAGTTCATATAGATCTTTCCATGCTTCTCTATATTAATCACACACATCATTTCTTTTTTTTATTTTTGATTGTTTTTTTTTGTTTTTTTTTAGTGAGGCAATCAGGGTTAAGTGACTTGCCCAAGGCCACACAGCTAGTAGGTGTCAAGTGTTTGGTCTGAGGCCGCATTTGAACTCAGGTCCTCCTGACTTCAGGGCCGGTGCTCTATCCACTGCACCACCTAGCTGCCCCATCATTTTTTAAACAACAGTAGTATTCCATTATGTTTACATACTACAATTTGCTTACCCATTCCCCAGTTAATGAGTATCTATTTTGTTTTCAGTTTTTAGCTTTCACAAAAAGTGCTGCTATAAATATTTAGGAGTATATGGAGACTTTTTCTTATGCATGGTTTACCTGAGGTATAATCCTGGTAATAGAATCTCTGGTCCAAAGGGTATGGACATTTTAGTCACTTTAATTTAGAAACCCTAAATTGCTTTCCAAAATGCTTATAATTACATCATATGCTTATAATTATAATTATATGCTTTTAATTATATTATATGCTTCACAACTCCATCAATAATATATTAGTCTATCTATCCACATCCCCTCCAGCATTAGCTATTGCTACTTTTTTGTGATTTTTTTTTTTGCCAAATTGCAGAGTGTGAAGTGAAACTTCAAGGCTGTTTTGATTTCTGTGTATTTTTACTAATGATTTGTAAATATACAAGTACTGAGTTGTAAATTTCTCTTGTTAGTGGATTGTGATTGTAAATAGTTTGCAGTTCTTTTCAGAACTATTTGTCCATATCTTTGGATCATTTCTCTATTGGGAATGACTATTAATTATACATATATGTAGATATATGCATACATGCATGTTACATATGCATACATGTGCATGTACACACATGTATGTATACAATATCTTGGACACCAAAGCCTTATTAGATAAATTTGATACATGCATTTCTCCCATTCACCCTCTTCCCTTCTTATCCTAGATGTGTTAATGTCATTTATGCAGAAGCTTTTCAGTTTCAAGTAATCAAAGTTATCTATTTTATCTTTTATAATTGTCTATCTCTTCTTTGATTAAAATATGTATCTTTTCTTCCAGTGTTTTACATAGTATACATTAAGGATACGTATCAATTTAGAACATATCATGGAGTGTGATGTAAGGAGTTGGTCTAAGATTAATTTTTGCCATGCTGCTTTCCAGTTTTCCCAGTAGTTTTTTTTTAACCAAATAGGAGATTTTACCCTAGATAACTTAAGTTTTCCACTTTATGAAATGCTAGGTTGAGTTATATTGTTTCTGAATCTCTCTAGTCTAGCTTATTTCTTGTCTAGCTCAATCTAGCTTATTCCAATATTCCATATTCTTTAATTAGCATCAGCTGGTGTTTTATAATATAGTTTTAGGTCTGGAAGTATATTCCCCTCTCATCCTTCTTTTCATAATTTTCCCTTGATAGTTTAGATTTTTTGTTTTTCTAAATTAATTTGGTTAGTATTTTTTCAAACTATAAAGTACCTCCTTAGTAATTTGATTAATATAGCATTAAATATAAATTAATTTTGGTATTATCATCATTTGTATTATATCAGTGCAGCCTAGCCAGGAGCACTGAATATTTGTCCAGCTGTTTAGGTTGTTCTTTATTTCATTAAGTAAACCTTGTAACTGAATCTTTGGGATGTTAATTCCCAGATATTTTACATATTTTGTAGTTACTTTGAATGAGATTTAACTTTTTATTATTGTGGTATTTTTTATATATAGTGATTTTTTTATTATTGTATAGAAATGTTATTTCTTTTATTTTGTAGCCTGCATCTTTACTGAAGATATTAATTGTCTTAATTTTAGAATCTTTGCTGATTCTTTGGGGTTTTCCAAGTAAATCATATCATCAGAAAACAGAGATAGTTTTACCTCCTCTTTATCTCTATTTCTTTAATTCTTTTATCTTTTCTTATTTCTTTTGCTACCATTATCAGAAATATAGCAAATAATAGTGGGGATACTGGTCATCCTAACTTCATTCCTGTATTTACTGGAAAAGGTTCTAATATATCCCCTTTGTATATGCATGCCTTTGGTTTTGGATAGATGCCTTTATGAAATTAAAAAGGTCCCTAGGGTCTTTAGTGTGACAGAGTGTTGTACTCTTTCAAAGGCTTTTTCTGCATCTATTCTGATGATCATGTGGTCCATGATTTTTTTTTCCAATTTGGAGAAGCTGCATTGTGGCAATGACTAGTCTACAAAATATTGGCAACCAAGAATTACACTACATAAGGAACAATAATTATATCATCAGATATATAAGATAATAAATGAAGAACATGTGGAAAGGGCAAAGACAACCAGTGGACCACCCAAGTACTCCCCTCGTGACTATATAATGTAAGAACTAGATGAAGGCTGCCTAATGGTTGGGCAGATGCCTATAATTTCTTATAAGACAATGACAAGAGTCACCTGGGAGTGCACATAGTAAGCATTTAATAAATGCTTATTGACTATCAGATGAATGAAGAGTGATCTGAATTGTTGGAAAGAGTTCTGACATGAGATCATAAATTCATCAAAATAAACAAAATTTCATCTTTTTTCCTATATCCTGTCATCATATTCAGTTAAATTCAACAAATATTTATTGAATTCCTATCATGTGCAAGTCACTGTGCTAAGTTCTGTCACAGAAGCCAAGAAAAGTATGGCATATTTTCTTCCTTCACAGAGGTTACAAACTAATAGAGGGATGAGTAAAGTGTTTGTGTGTGTGTGAGTGTATACATACACATATACATATATATGTATGTGTATGTATATATGGAT